>NC_141620.1:27106938-27414438 GCF_047967505.1 Dipteris shenzhenensis
TTATTGGCTAATTTTTTTACATTTGTACAAATATTTAAGCCTTGTAAAGCCTTCTAGGCTATTTCCCACATTTATTGCTATAAAATACTTTGTAAAGCGCTCTCCTCTATTGGTCACATTTATTGCCATATGCAGCCTTGTAAAGCCTTTTGGGCTATTTCCCACATTTATTGTATCAAGCGTTGTATATTGTACTTTACTTGTTTGTATCTAAATTCTTCATTATCTTTTCTTGTAGGATTATGGAGCAATCAACTAATGTGGGGGCTATCCTAAATGACTCTGAGATTAGAGCTATCACATGCGCAAAAGAGCTTGGTTTCTTCATCAAAAGGAAAAGAGACTCTTTCTACTTATGTCAAAAAGGGAGTTCAATGATGTTGAAGATCCATGGGATGCTACTTTCTTCAAAAAAGATATGACTTCAAGCCTTGTAGTAGGCATAATGATAGAGCCAAAAGAGACTTTTATGGATATTTTCACAAAGAGTTCAGATCCTGAAGTTGGCGGTCTTCATTTTGTTATGTCAAGGAGAGACTCAAAGACCTTTGTGATGCCTCCTCCTCAACCATCAAAGTTTCCAGAGTTGCAAAGTGCATTGGAGGCTCTTGCATATACTTGGGAGCAATTTCCTAGTGTGGTGGCAAAAAGGATGCATGCAAAGATAATGTTTGAGTACTTTCAGGATGCACAATATGCTCCTCATATTCAAGGATCTTCACATGAAGGAGATCAAGCTCAGACTTCGATGCAGGGGCAAGAAGAACATGCACACTGTCACAAATGTGTAGAACATGAGCGCAAACTTCTAGAGCAAGAAATGGTGGATGTAACTAAGGATGATGAAACACATGACAAAATATGAAGAGGGGAGAGGAGAAGAGTGGAGATGAGGAGAGAGGGCACAGATAGAGAGCACACCACAAATGACTAACTGTACACTAGAATTAGTTGAAAAAATAGAATATATACAAACCCTTTTAGGGTTAGGGTTAGGGGATCTAACCCTTTCCTTTATAGCACTCTATAAGGTTAGTGCTATGCACATATGATCACGTGATGGTGCTATGCACACATGATCACATGATGTTGAGCGTGAACTCTCAACACCTTCCCTCAAGATCAACATCATGAAGTAGGCCTTCCCTTAAGATGATGATTCTGGGGAATCGAAGAAGGACTGAGCATTACATTCCATCACACCCCTTTAATGGGAATGTCCTTCCTCTGCATCAAACCAAGAGCTAGTTGATGTTTCTCGAATAGCTCTTTACCGAGTGGTTTGGTAAAGATATTTGCAACATTTTCTTTGCTATCACAATGCTGCAGTGTGATGTCACCAAGTAACACTCTTTCTCTGATGAAGTGCTCTCTGACATCAATGTGCTTTGTCCTGGAGTGATATACTAGATTTTTGGCCAATGCTTGAGCCAATTGATTATCACAGTATATTGTTGTTGGCTTTGACTCATCAAAGTAATCTGTTTCTGACAATAGTCTTCTGAGCCATATAGCCTCACATGCACCTGTAGTGAGTGCTCTATATTCTGCTTCAGTCGAAGACAAAGAAACAGCTGGCTGTTTGTTTGAAAACCATGATATAGCACCTTGACCAAGGAAAAATGCATATCCCTGTGTCGATCTCCTGGTCTCATGATCTTCGGCATAGTCACTATCGCAGTATCCATGCAACCGTGGATGACTTCCTCTGTATTCTATCCCAAACTGTCTTGTACCTCTGATGTATCTCAAGACTCTTTTGACTACATTCCAGTGAGACTATTTTGGATTTGCCATAAACTGTGCTAGTGAGCTTACTGCATAACAAATATCTGGCTGGGTGATTGTCAGATATATAAGAGATCCAATGAGCTGCCTGTAGTATCTGTCATTGACTGTAGGCTTTTTTGAATCTTTAGTAAGTTTCAAACTCTGTTCCATGGGAGTGGCTGCAATCTTGCAATCTGCCATATGAAACTTCTTCAGGAGACTGTCAACATACTTGAGCTGACTCATGAATGTGCTATCTAAATCTCTCCAGAACTCAATTCCAAGACAATAGTGCATAAGTCCAAGATCTTTCATGTCGAACTCTGCAGATAAGTCTTGTTTTAGTGTTCTGATGAAGCTATCCTTGCTTCCTATCACAATCAGATCATCTACGTACAAAAGTGCAATAGTAATGTCTTCCCCTTGAACTTTGTAGTAGAGAGTATGATCTGCATTGGACTTCATGTATCCCATATCAGCAAAATACTTGTCAATTCTGATGTACCAACTTCTGGGTGCTTGCTTTAAGCCGTAGAGACTTTTCTTGAGATGGCAAACCTTGTTCTCCTTTCCTGGTTCAACATAACCTGCGGGTTGTTGCATGTAGACTTCCTCATCTAGATAACCATTGAGAAATGCATTCTTGACATCGAGCTGATACACATTCCATTTGCTGAGTGTCGCTAGTGATATCAAGAACCATATGGAATCCATCTTTGCTACTGGAGCATAAGTCTCATCATAATCTTGGCCATATTGTTGTGCAAATCCTTTTGCAACTAATCTGGCTTTGTATCTCTGAATACTGCCATCTGGATTGTACTTCACTTTGTATACCCATTTGTTGGCTATGGCCTTCTTTCTTGGTGGAAGGTCACATAATTCCCAAGTGTTATTTTTATACAAAGCATCCATTTCTTCATTCATAGCAGTTTGCCATTCGGGCTTGTCTATTGCGTCTTCGAAGTACACTGGCTCTTCTGTAGCCATGATGGTAGTCATAAGAGCATAGTTGGTGGTTTCTACCTGAATTGCTTTGCCTTTCTGAGCATATGTCAATCTGGCTGGTGGTCTGCTTTCCCTAGTAGACCGTCTGAGCTGCTGTGGCGCTGCTTGGGGTGTTGCTGGCAATTCTTGCTCTTCTTCATCAACCTGTTCTATAGATGACTGTGAAGTCGATGCTTCTATCTCCTGTGTAGGTGAGGTTTTCCATTCTGATTCCTCATCAAAGATCACATCTCTAGAGATAATGACTTTGCGGTTGATGGGATCATACAATTTGTATGCTTTGCTTTCCTCACTGTAGCCAACCATGATGCATTTGTGTGACTTTGCATCCAATTTCCTGTGATGATCATCATGTATGTGGGCATATGCTATGCAACCAAATATGCGGAGATGCCCAATGCGTGGCTTGTGTCCAGTGAATGCTTCATAAGGAGTCATACCTTGTATCGGTTCGGTAGGAAGCCGATTAAGCAAATAGTTAGCTGTAGCTATTGCTTCTGCCCAATACTGATTCAGAAGATGCTTTTCACTAAGCATTGCTCTAGCACTGTCTGCTAAAGTCCCATTCTTCCTTTCAGCTCTTGCATTTTGCTGAGGAGTATCTGCACATGTGAATTGTCTTCGAATGCCATGATTTTTGCAAAAGTTCATGAATGCTGAAGACATGTATTCACCTCCTCTGTCTGATCTCATGACCTTGATCTTTCTGCCTGTCTGGTTTTCTACCATGGCTTTGAATTCTTGAAATCTGGCAAACACTTCAGATTTCTCTTTCAGGAAGTAGACCCAACAATATCTACTGTAATCGTTGATGAAGGTCAAGTAAACCATTGATGCTGCGGGTCTAGGCATAACCCCATACATCTGTATGAATCAAATCAAGAATACCTCGTGCACGAGAGGTACTTCTGACAAAGCTGGTTCGCTTTTGTTTGCCGAAGCAGCATGCTTCACAAACCTTTCCAAGAAACTGTAGCTTCGGAATCCCAATTGCCATATTTTGATTCCTAAGATCTAACAAGTACTTGAAGTTGACATGACCATATCTCTTGTGCCATTTTGCAGATAGTGGCATCTGTTGCATTTGAGCTGACATGGCATGCTTATCTGGTACTGTAGCTAGCATCCTGTATAAGCATCCTTCCTTGACACCTTTTGCTACTAGCTGACCTCTTTTGGATTTGTCTCTGATAGTGCATTCATCACCGTCGAAGATGACTGTGTAGTTGTGTTTCGTCATTTGACCTACTGACAAAAGGTTCTTGCTGAGCTTCGGAACATAGAGCACATCTTTGACTAATCCTTTTGTACCAGTGAAATTGTTCATAGGGATAACACCTGTCCCCCCTTGAACCGGATTCGGTGTATTGTCTGCTGTGTAGATGACATTCTTTTGACCTTCTAATGGCTTCATTTCTATGAACCATTCCTGATGATTTGTCATATGAGATGATGCACCGCTGTCGATGTACCAAGGATCCTGATCCACTTGGTCAACTTGATAGTTGAAATCCTCTTTGGGATTGAAATCAGTGTCTAGGTGCATTGTATCAGTCTGATGCAATTCCTCACTTGCAAGAAACATATTGCCATGTTCATTTGCAAAATGATTGTGACTAGAATGTCCACCATGATGATTTCCTCTTCCTCGGGAATTCCCTCGATTACTGCTGGATTGATCGCCTTGGTCATACTGCTTCTTGCGGCAATCTCTTTCATAGTGTCCAAACTTGTGACAGTAACTGCACTGGATGTTTGACACATTGGTGGATGCATTTCCTCATCCTTGGAATCTTCCTCGGTTGGAATGATTTCCTCTTTGCTGATTTTGATGTTGCTGAGGATGATGCTAATGCTGATGCTGATTCTGACTTTGATTTTGTTGATGATGACCACTTTTCTGATATGATCTACCTCTGTTTCTGCCTTTGCCTCTGCTTCTATCTGAAGTTGTGAATGCCTGATCATTAGAATGACCTTTACGTGCTTGAATGGCTTGAGTCCTGAGTTCTTCACCAAGTAGAACTGACTGAAGTTCTTCTAGTGTTGGAATTTGACGTTGGATGGCAATAATCTGGACTAGATTCTCATATCCTTCTCCTAGTCCATTCAGCATTACTTGAACCATTTCTGCGGGATTCATAGTCTCTCCTGCTGCTGCAAGTTGATTGTTGTAGTCTTTGATGCGGAGTACATAAGCATGACCGGTTTCATTGCTATTACAGAAACTCTGGTTGATCTGGTTTCTTAGGGTGAGAATCCTGGATGTGTTCTTGGACTCGTAGAGAGCTGCGAACATATCCCATGCTTCTTTTGATGTCTTGACTGTGTTGAGCTGTCCTAGCATGACATCTTGCACATTCTGCTTGATCACGTGATAGGCATACTTGTCTTTCTTATCCCATTCTGCTTGAGCTCGGGAAATGGCAGGATCTACTACTGGTGCGGAAACTGTTTGTGTAGATGTAGATCCCGATGTAGATCCCGTTGCTGGTGCTGTGACAACAGATGGAGTAGAGCTACTGGTGGCTGGATAGGCCAATGGTCTAGGTATAGATCCATCGACATACTCCCATTTGTCCTGAAGCATAAGAATGGTCTCCATTCGGTATTTCCATGTACCGTAATTGGAGTTGTCTAACTTAGCAGATGCCTCCAGATTGAGGTTGCTAGTCGACATGGTGCAAACAATGTACTCAAAAGTGTCCTGAAAAACTCTGTATGAATCAACTGCAAATACACTGAAGATGCCAAGTGAAATCTCTGTACAGTCGGTGAAGATAGAACTGCAGTATATAAGATCTGATCTGTGTTACAAGGCTTGTGGCAATGATGCCGGGAATAGCCAAGAGGCTTTACAAGGCTAAAAAATGATGTGCACGATGCCGTTAGATAGCCAAATAGGCTTTACAATGGTGGCATGTGTGTGTGAAATCAAGTGCTATCTGCCCACTGAATCAATCTGCAATGCCTCTGAACTCTGAAGTCTGCTCACTGAACTAATGAACATAAGGTTTCAGGTAATGTAATGATGTGAAATCGGATGTGAGCATATGGACTGACTCCGAGTAGGTACTAGTCGGGAATTTCGGGCATGGCTTGGATTGGCAACTTGGGGAATTCAAAGCGTCCCCTCTATGGCGATCTAGTCTACTCTGATCTAGATCTAAACCAACCATCGATCGATGAAAGAACATCAAATAATTCCTTTTCTTTTGTTCTTTTTAAGTGCTGGGTCAGATGCGTCAATGTAGAGGCAAATGTGCGTGAAGGAAGTGGTTTTGTCGGCGAGGCTCAAATGTGAGTGTAACTTGCACCGAAATGTTCATGTGATGTAACAAGCATGTAGAGCACGAAAAACCGAGCGACTTTTCTTTTTAAAGCACCCTCAAATTCTTCCTGGATCAAGAGATACGACTTGATCTAGGTGGAGGGGCAAAAGGAGTGCAAATGGTGCTCAATGATGATGTGTCACTGTGACTCACATGCAGTGATGATGTGGCACTGTGCTTAAAAAGAGGTGTGCCAGTGAAGCTCTGTGCTGAGGTGGTAGGAGTGTGCACATGCAGTGTGTGCACAGTGTGCCTGGCAAGGGACTGTGCCTGCAGGGGTCAGTGCTGACTGGACTGCTGAGGTGGCAGTGCTGATGTGGCACAGATGATGTCAGCAAGGTGACGTGGCAATGCTGACGTGGTCTGATGATGTGGGTAAGCTGATGTGGCAACTATGATGTGGCTGATCATGTGGCAGTAGGTGACATGTCAGTGTCGGTGATGACATGTCCTGCTGAGCTGAGCTGCTGACGTGGCTCCGATGGTGACATGGCAGATAAGGGTGACGTGTCACTTGATCAACTGGATGATGTGGCAAGCGAGGTTGACATGGCAGATAGGGTCTGCCACGTGGAGGATAAGAGCTGGGAAGATGCCATGTGTCGAGTGGAAGGCCTACCGGAATCTTGTCAAGATCTCGACGGAATCTGATGAATCCGTCGACCAGCTACATTAATAATGTGGAGGTTGGAGGCAGCTTTGTTGTTCAGGAGCCCGTTTGATTGTTGGAGCTTTGCACAACGCTGGCTATGAAGGCTGAGTCGATGGGAAGCCACGGTGCCTTGTTGAAGGCTTTCGTTGGAGGTCGGCCGTTGAGAGGCATAGCTCGGGGATTGTTGCAGTATGGCAGGTGAAGCCAGGAGGTGTCCCAACGGCTGTCGGTGGTTGCTCTTGGAACCTGTGAGCATGAGAGGCTGCTGAAGGTCGGCATATTAGAAGTCGTTGCATTCTGCTTCGTGGTGGTTGGTAGCTATGCAAGGTCGCTGAGTAGCTACATCCCGTTGTGAGCGCCCGAGACCAAGAGCTTGGGTGGCTGTCTTTTCCAAGGGCTATGCCGATTCGGACTCGTGCTTGAGGGAGCTCTGTGCAATGCTCTCAAGGGAGGAATTAATGAAGATGAAGAGGCTTTGAAGGTCGATGCTGCAGCCGCACCAAATTTTAGATGTACTCGAAAACGCTACTGTCACTTGTGAAGGAAGTGGTAAGCTCAAGGATGGAGCTTTCGGACTCGTATTGCAGGCCACTTAAGAAGCAATCACATATCCACCTGGGTAGCTTTGGCAGTGCGACCCAATCTTGGCGTTTGGGAATATCTCCGTGTTAATGTGGACGAATTGACGCTTGATGAATTCGCTCACAATTTGCAAGGGCTACGCCTCGAAAAAAGGGATGGGGAGACACAGTCGAGCATGTACTAGATGGCTCGAAAGTTGCAGGAAGTCAAAGCAATGGCTGTCGTAGCAACTACCGAGGGATAGGCACCTTGGATACAGCGAGGGCATACAAGTTGTTAGTGCAGCTAGATAGAGTTGATGGCGATCAGGGCCGTTGCTGAGGAGCGTGAGCAGAAGCCTCACTACTTCGAAATCAACCTTTCTTTCTCTTTGTCACAGATCTGTCAAATAAGATTCTTTCAAAGCTAATGAAAAATGATCTTTCTCTCACAAAACAAGCTCTGTCTATCTCAAAGAAGTCTAGGCTCTCAATGAACGGAAGTCTCTCTCTCTCTCAACTCAAGAAACACCAAATAAACTCTCTCAAATGACGGAAATCTCTCAAGAAAAAATGACGGAAATCTCCTTCCGATGGACGGAATTTTCTCTCAATGGAAGAGAATGGAACACTCAATCTCTCTCGATCTCTCAATCTCTCAATCACTCTCACAAGAAGGATGGCGCCTCAACAGAAGGCAGAACCATGCTCTGATACCATGACAAAATATGAAGAGGGGAGAGGAGAAGAGTGGAGATGAGGAGAGAGGGCACAGCTAGAGAGCACACCACAAATGACTAACTGTACTGACTAACTGTACACTAGAATTAGTTGAAAAATTAGAATATATACAAACCCTTTTATGGTTAGGGTTAGGGGATCTAACCCTTTCCTTTATAGCACTCTATAAGGTTAGTGCTATGCACATATGATCACGTGATGGTGCTATGCACACATGATCACATGATGTTGAGCGTGAACTCTCAACAACACAAGCCTTGAGTGCACAGGAATTTAAAAAAAGTGAAGAAGATCAAGGTCGATCCATTGCAGTTATGCTAGAAGCTCTTGCTAGCAAACCATGACATGAAATGCAAAAGGCTAGTACTACAAGAGCCACGGTTCCAAGCAATAAAAAAAGGCATCGTCCCACTGTAGAGAAAGATCATGTGGATGAAAAATGGTTAAAAGAAGAGAAAGATGAAGAAGACTCAGAACTCGAGGCTGAAGATGATCAGGATGAACTCACACCAATCAAAAATCTTAATCTGCATCTTAATGAAGCAGTAACAAATGATGATGTGGGATATATCTAGGGTCAAAGGATGTGGTTTGTGAATGCCAAAGATGTGGACGCTACAGTTATCTTTACTAATAGCCGAAGCCTTGATATATCCTATGCACTGCAAATATATGAGGCTTTGAGAGATGGAAAGAAACCTGTGGCAAGCAATGTGGTCCTGCACCCAATAATGTTTTGTCCAATCAAAAATAGCTTTTTGAATTAAATAACATTTACAGGGCCTACATATTTCGAGGAAACCTTCAGTTGATTCTTTAAAGACACTCTTAAAAATATTCCACATGAACAAGGCAAAGAGGCACAAGGTGAGAATATGCTAAAGGAAGCAAAGAAGGAATTCCTCCTTCATTGCAGATTCCAGCCCATTAATGGTCAACATTGGGCTTATGCTTGTAATCAGATCACAAAAGAAGCAAAGGAGGTCAAAAGACTCACTTTAGAACAATTTGCAAAGATAAGTTCATTCCATTATTATCCTGCAACAATCTATATATTCAAGCATGAGATCAAGGATTTGATTGAGTCCGAAAGACTTAATCATTATGTCCATGGAAAGCATAAGATATCCTCAACATCAGAGGTCTTACAGAAGGCAAGTGTTATATGGATAACATTTGGTTCTCCAAATCCTGATTTGAAGCGAAAGGTCACAAAAGCAATCGCCAACACACTCACAAACTTCTATACTTCTTTGAGTGCAGTTGTGCCTAGGGGAACCCAAGAGCGAGAAGAAAATATGACAAGCCTCAAGGTGGTGAGAGACAAATATGCCGACTACACTTCTATCATATTTTGTCCTGTTGAAGTGTTCAATGAGATGCTTGAAATGTGCATTGCTTGTGAGCATGGATAGTTGACCTATGAAGCTCCTTTGTTTATCTCTAGAAAGTCAAAGGAAATGGATAAAAAGGAGTTGACGGCAAGGATGTGGAGGCCTATAATTTAGTACTTACCTGACAAGTATGCATCCATGGCAACACAAAAACTTTTAAAGAAAGAATGGTTTTTTGGAAAGAAAGACAAAGACCACTGCATGGAAGAATGCATCAATGTACAGGTCAGGCGTGATGCAGTGCATAATGCCATTAAGTATTTGTTGTCAGAGAAACAAATTCCACTTACTCATTGTAACATTGACTATAATGTGGTCAAGCATATAACTTCTTTGTCAACACCCAAGGTAAAGCTATGGGCAAACAGGTGGATTAAAAAGGATGAAAATGGGTTAGAAATAGTAACCTCTTACATGAGAAAAGAAATCCCACAATAGGTGCTTGCATATGTGGAAAGATTAATCAGCGAGATAAGGATGCCGACAGATATGCACCAAAGCTTTCAATTCAATGTAGAGGTTACGGCAAAGTCTGGAAAGCTTGTGAACTTCATGGGAGTTTTAGAAGATGACTTCATCAAGAATGAGTCAGCATGGGACAAGCCACAACTATTCTTTATCAATGAGGTTTCTAGCGATGATATCCATAACTTCATTGATAGAATAGTATATACCACCATTAACAAAGTGGCAATTTGCAACATTGTTATTTTTGTTGATAAAAAAGACAAAGAAGCCATGCAGGTTACTCTAGAGCGAGCATATTCATTAGATTTAAAGATCTATAGTGGTGTTTATGCAGCAAAGAGAGGCAAGAGAGAATGTGGCATAGCGATTCAATCTCTTGAATCATTCTTCTTGTGTATGTGGAGTCCCAACCTTGATCACTCCTTACAAAAGAACATAAGAGGGAATTCAAATAATTTGAGATTGATGCTAGAAGAGCAAGATATTCCCAGGTCCATACATTATCAAAAAAACAACTATGAAAGTCTTGCAGAAAGTGGGAGTCTCTTGCTTACCATGATGGAGAATTTGCTACCGATAGGTTGGGAGGTCACCTTGTGCAAGATGGGATATTTATTTGAGGATCTTCTTAGAAAAGACAACTCCACAAATATTATTGAAAACAAGCATTTCATGGCTTATTTTTAGCTTCAAGCAAATCTAACCATAGGCTATGAAAAAGAGGTAGAGCACAAGGAGACTGATGACATGCATGATGACCTTGAAGATCATAATGTCCCAATTGATGATGATGAAAAGATGGACTTACATGACCCGTTCAGAGAGAGGTTGGTGGATGAAGAGAAAGATGACAATGCCTTATTTGATAATTATGGCTCGTAGGGTTATGTAAAAAGGCCAAGTCTACAACAATACTTAGTGGTATGAACTCTCTATTTCTCAACTAAATACAATTTTTTAAATAATATTTAAATTTAAAGATAATGAATCTAATCTCTCATATTTGTTTACAGGCAATAGAGGGAGAAGAAATGGATGAAGTCAATATGGAGGCACTCCCTTCTACGTCAACAATGCAACCACCTCTAAATTTGATTGAAGAATCCCATGAGCACAAGATCTTTAAAGACACCATGGAAAAGCAGAATGACCGCAAACATAGAATACAAGCTATGACAGAGACCCATTCTACAAATTTAGCTGCATTGGATTAAATGGAAAGCTCATTTGAAGTTAGGATCGTTTTGAAACGAGAACCTCAGTATTTGAGCTTTGGTAGAGAGGAGGTTTCAATCCTCTCCAATCCTTTAAAAGAGGTTAATGACAATGTTATCCTGGCCATTCTTAGGTAACGTTTGTTTATTTGTTGCTACTTCAATGAGCTAACATTTGTTTATTTGTTTACAGTGTAGTTATATCTCAGTTTCCTAGTGCAGAATGCAAATCAACTCTATGAGCTAACGTTTGTTTATTTCTTGGTGCAGTGTAGTTAATTCTCAGCTTCCTAGTGCAGTGCAGAATCATGTCTACATGCTCGATGCTCTCCTTTCTTCTATTCTTAGCTCTCCTCAAAAGACTATAGAAGATGTTTGTACCTGGTTAAGCCCTTTGAATAAATTAGATGGGGTGCGAGTCACCTTTATGCCTTATCATGAGGAGTAAGTATCAACTCCAACCTTATTTTTACTATTTCTTTGGTAAGTTTGTTTAAAACAATAATCATTTTTATTTTGGTCGTGTAGCTCACATTGGAGTTTGATCGCTTGGGACCTTGAAGTCAACCATTTGTGGTTTGTGAATTCA
Source organism: Dipteris shenzhenensis (assembly GCF_047967505.1). Classification (NCBI taxonomy): domain Eukaryota; kingdom Viridiplantae; phylum Streptophyta; class Polypodiopsida; order Gleicheniales; family Dipteridaceae; genus Dipteris; species Dipteris shenzhenensis. The sequence continues at coordinate 27,118,667 of NC_141620.1, forward strand.
ATGGAAGGCTATCATGCCAACTCCCCAAGGTAATTATTCTCTTAATATTTTTGTTACTTTCTTATTTTGAATCTTATGATCATGACATATTAATATATTTAATATGTCATGATGGATAGTATCTGCTTTCAGAACAACCACGGAGCAACAAGACCAAGTATAATTCAAATGACATCTACCAGTGGAGCAAAAAGATGGGCATAGCTATGGGTGGAGAGTTGCCTACAACTGCATGTTGTTTCTTGGAGAGATTTTTGATTTGGAGTTACCAGTCAAAATGGAATCATATACAGAAGCCAATCTACTAGCGTTTCGGGCTGAGAGTATTCAGCATCTAATTGCTACCATTGGGAAACAACGTGAATATATGACTACATTGCAGCATGTATAAAACCTTATCTTTATACTTGTATGCTTGTTCAATCCTTTAATTGGGATGTGTAAATCTCATAACTTTTTTATATTTTCCTCCAAGAGGAGAAGAGACTGAGTCTAATGAAAGCATGCTATCTTTATAACTCTATGATTATTTAAACCTTTATTTTTATTTGCGATGTGTAAATCTCATAACTTTTTAAATTTTTCCTCCAAGAGGAGGAGAGACTCACTCTAATGAAAGCATGTATGAAGCCTTACTTTTAAAGTTTTTGCTCTAAGAGGAGGAGAGACTCACTCTAATGAAAGCATGTATGAAACCTTATATGTATACTTCTATGCAGTCTAATGAAAAAACCATTATTAATGTTGGGGAACAACCTAAAAATATGACTACATTGCAGCATGTATGAAATCTTATCTTTATATTTCTATGCTTGTTTAAGCCTTTATTTGGGATGTGTACATCTCATAACTTTTTTATATATTTATAGCAGAAGGAGGATGTAGAAGACATAGCAAGTGAAGAAGAATACGATGTAGACTACTCTCTCAATAAGATGAGTCATGAAAATATGACTCTATTGCAACAGATTGGAAGTTCATTCACCGCTATGTTGTTGATTCGACAACAACCTCATTTTTTTGAATTTGGTGAAGAAGAGATTTTAATCCTCTACCTAAGAAAGAGGTTAATGTCAAAGTCATTACAACCATCCTCAGGTTTGATGCAGCCTTTTCCTTGGCTTTATACTTTGCTTATTTTGATTAAACCCAAGAAGCTAATACCTTTTTTTTAAATATAGTAATGTTATAGCAAATTTTCCTCAAAATATAAAAAGTGTTTCATATATGCTCGATCCTCTTATTCCAGAAGTGCTTAGCAACAAAGAAGAAACCATAGAGGATGTTTGCAAGTGGTTGAAGCACGTTCCTATGAATGAGGCACGAGTTATCTTTACAGCATATTATGAGAAGTAAGCATCAAACCCTAGTTGTTTTTTCTATTGCATTGCTAGAATTGTCTCAAACACAGTAATTATTCTTTATTGATAATGCAACTCACATTGGAGTTTGGTAGTCGTGGACATCTTTGCTAAGAAGTGCTTCTTTGCCAACTCAATGACATCCGTCCATGGCACTATGTTAGAGTAAGTATAGACTACACTTATTGTCACTTCTTGACATGTAGATTGATATGCAATGCACATATTCATTGTTGTTATATGTTTTGATGTGCAGATTGGCTCGAAAGTTAGTAGGTGCTATCGACATAGTAATGCGGTAATGTGACTTGGCACAACAAATAGAGTATATAACATGTCAGGTATCACATCAAGAGGATAGCCACATCTATAATTGTGGATGGAGGGTGGGCTACAATTGCTTTTTGGTACTTGGTCAAATTTTTGAGATACAAAATGACACCACATTGTCAACATATATGGATTTGCATCTCTATGCATTTATAACATGTACCATTCGAGGAATCATTAAGGGCGACATTATGGACCCTCCCACAAGGCAAATAGATAATGGCTCAGAGGAGTGCGAAATGAATGCTGTCAAAGAGTCAAAGGGGATAGAAGACCTCAACTCAACAAACATGGCTTCATTGGAAGAATTGGGAAGCTCTTTTAATGTTAGGGTTATGATTCAACATAGACCTTAGTATCTTGAATTTGGGGGAGAGGAGATTTCAATCCTCTCTAGAGCTTCAAATGAGGTCGATAACAACGTTATGATGGCCATTCTCAATTCTGATACAAACTTTTTCTCTGCTTGATAATTCAATATTTTGATTAAATCTAATAAGCTAATATTCATTTATTTGTTGGTGCAGTATAGTTATCTCACGATTTTGTAGAGCCATACAAAACCATGTGTATATGTTGGATTCCCTCCTTTCTCCTATACTTAGCGATAGTAGAAAGACGATAGCCGATGTTTGTAAATGGTTACAGCCTTTACATTTACATGGCGTGTGAGTCCTATTTATGGCATATCGCGAGATGTAAGTATCATGGCAACCTTTATTTTCATCTTATACTGGCAACATTGTGTTAAATAATAATGGTTCTTAATAATTCATGTAGGGAACATTGGAGTCTGGTGGTTTGGGACCTTGAAGACAACTATTGTTGGTTTGTCAACTTGATTGCAGGCTTTCATGGCTTAGTGCAAACATAAGTATTCTATCAATCTGTTATTACTTCTATATTATGTACCTTATGTAATAGACACACTAAGTTTTTTTAATATGTCACGATGAGCACGTCGATTGAGAAGTTGGTATTTGCTATCATAGAAATAGGACAGTACAAAGACTCGCTAGACTTCCAAAAGCATTTAGTAGTAGAGCAGGAAGATGGGCATAGTTGTGGGTGGAGAGTTGTCTATAACTGCATGTTGATTTTTAAAGAAATTTTCTCACTTAAGCCACAGGTCTCATCAGAAGACTCTTTGGAGCTCAAATATTCAGAGGAGGATATATAATTGTTTAGGGCTGAAATCATTCGAGACCTAATTGCTGCCATTAGAATACAAAGTGCAACTGAAGCAATATCAGAGCTTGCATTCAAGGAAGAGGAGACTGAGTCTACTGTGAAAGCACTGCACACTACAGAAGAAGTAGAGACTCAGTGTACACCTATAGCACCACACCCTCCACTGGAAGCATTAGAAGAGTTGCCATAGCCTCAGCTTGCATTTAAGGAAGAGGATACTAAGTCTACTCCGAAAGCACTACATACTACAAAAGAAGTAGAGACTGAGTGTACATCTAGAGCACCATGGCCTCCATTGGAAGCATCAAAAGAGTTGCCACAGTCTTCACTAGAAGCATCAGAAGAGTTGTGATGCATGTATGATGTTGTGTTTGTATATATGCATGAGGAGCATATTCTCATGATGTTGTTTATTCCATGAATATTATGGTTGACATTTATTTGTTGCAATGTATGAATCATGATGTAGTTTTTGTTGATTATACACCAATTTGTGACTTATTACTTAAGTGGCATTTAGTCATGATATTTATATATTTATTTCATGCACACAATTTTATGATATGAATGTGTGATGATGTGATTATTTGGAAATATAACCTTGTGTGATGAGAATTTTGATATAAATATGTGATGATGTAATATTTGTAATATATTTCACTCCAAAGTATCAATTCCCAATGCTCCACTCACTTAAAGTACATCATTCCCAATGCTCTGCAAAATTTAATTCAGTTGGAAAGTCTCCACTCACTTAAAGTAGAGCATTTCCAATGCTTCTCTCACTTTATTCCAACACTTATCCTTACCATAGCGAACACATCGTGCCTTAGTGCACTTGTATTCTTTCATCGTAGTCCTTCCACAAACACTCTCTTATTTCTTACATCCTAGTCCTTCTGATTAACTTGTATTCATCTTTCCCTTTACGTCTTCCCTCACTTTCTATCACTCTTGAAGGAGGGGCAGCTCACTGTGCATCCCTCGCTATCACTCCCTCACTCTCCTTCTCCCACTTTCCCTCTAAGACAATGACTAGTTACTACCCGACTTCATTTATTGAACTCAAATTCTGTCTTAGATCTCTTTTGTATGAACAATGAAGGGAAAATAATTCGAGGAGGATATGTTACACACATGGCTGCTTGATTTGAACTTAGCGAAGAGGTGAATATCCTTAGCTTTCTTTTTCGCTTCTTTTAATCACATACTTCTTATGCTAACGAGTTAAATTTTCATACAAGATATGGCAGTGCTAGAAGCTATATTGAAAAAAATGGTGAAGATGAGGAAAGCCAAGAGAGAAAAGAAGAGTTGTTGAATGCTTACAAGTTGGCGGAAGATTCGAAACAAGTTGTGAGGAGAGTCTGTGAGGAGATTTGCAATGCTAAACCTGGTTACGCATGGCCTGCAAGTTTAAAGTCTATTTGTTTTCATGAAGCCAATGCCATAGTAGGCACTTTCGAGGACATATGCTCTCTCTAATGACTTAATAGTCAAGTGATGGAAATTTAATTCCATAGAGACTTATGTGTTTTTTAAAGTAATTGTAATAGACAAGAAATGAAACTACAGTTTCACAAAGACTTTTTAGTTCTCTAATGTAAAGTTGTAATAGAAAAGAGAGACAAAGATGAGATCTTCTAGGCTGAGCTAATGGAAGGTGTTTTTTAACACCATATGGCTTTGAGTTATATGATCTACTTCTTGTACAAATGTCTCATGCTTTTTTTTAAATGTACTCTAGTTTTAATAACATGTCACGCCATTTTTTCTAATTTGATTTTTTAAAATCTTACTTTTTGTGTCTTTTAACAATGTGATGTCCTCTTTTTTTAATGTACTCTAGTTTTAATAACATGTCATGTCATTTTTTCTAATTTGATTTTTTAAAATCTTACTTTTTGACTCAAAGTTTTGTTTTATAAGAGCCTATTTTTTTAAAATGCTTTATCCAAAATTATCTCACAAAACAAATTTGGATAGTGCATCAGTTCAAAATTAATGAAATAGGTATTATAAGTGAACTCATGTCAACTGTGCTCCCTCAATACTATAAGTACCAAGGTATGCTTTTTTCTCCAAATCCACTTACAACTTTCTCAACCTTCTTCACATTTGTGTCTTTCCTGTAAAAAACCCAAGCAATATACAAACTATCATCTTTATATTCTTTAATGCTAGACAAAACACATTATGGATAAACATATCTAAAATAGAATCAAGAATTGACACTAGACATAGTGGTAGATTTAAGAAAGCACCAGGGTCCAGGGAGATTTGGTCATGCAGCCAAATCTTATGGGCTTCTTTTAAAGCACCAAAAGGGGAGGTTTGGATGTGTGGCCAAATCTTATGGGCTTCTTTCAAAGCACCAAAGTTTGGGGAGATTTGGCCTTGTGGCCAGATCTTGTGGGCTTCTTTCAAAGCACTAGGGTCTGGAGAGATTTGGCCGTGCAGCCAAATCTTGCTAGCTTCTTTTAAATCGGTCAAATCTTTCTAGCTTCTTTTAAATCACTTGGGTCTAGGGAGATTCGGCCGTGCAGCCAAATCTTGCTAGCTCCTTTCTGATCACGAGGGTCTATGGAGATTTGGCCTGCGGCCAAATCTTTTCAAAGCACCAAGGTTTGGGGAGATTTGGCCGTGCGGCCAAATATTTTCAAAGCACTAAGGTTTGGGGATATTTGGGTATGATTCCAAATCTTTCTAGCTTTTTATAAATCACAAGGGTTTAGGGAGATTTGGCTACGCGGCTAAAACTTGCTAGCTTCTTTCTAATCACAAGGGTCTAGGGAGATTAGGCCGTGCGGCCAAACCTTTTCAAAGCAGTAGGATTTGGGGAGATTTGGATGTGGTGCCAAATCTTTCTAGCTTCTTTTAAATCACGAGGATTTAGGGAGATTTGTCTGTGTGGCCAAATCTTGCTATCTTCTTTCTAATCATGAGGATTTAGGGAGATTTGGCCATGTGGCCAAATCTTGCTATCTTCTTTCTAACCATGAGGATCTAGGGAGATTTGGCCATGTGGCCAAATCTTGCTATCTTCTTGGTAATCACGAGGGCCTAGGAAGATTTGGCCATGCGGTCAAATCTTTTCAAAGCAGCAGGGTTTGGGGAGATTTGGCTGTGATGCCAAATCTTTCTAGCTTCTTTTAAATTATGAGGATTTAGGGAGACTTTGCTATGCGGCCAAATCTTGCTAGCTTCTTTCTAATCACGAGTGTCTAGGGAGATTCGGCCATGTGGCCCAATCTTTTCAAAGCAGCAAGGTTTAGGGAGATTTAGCTGTGATGCCTAATCTTTATAGCTTCTTTCAAATTACCAAGGTCTAGGGAGATTTGACCGTGTGGTCAAATCTTGTATGTTTTGAAAGAAGCTAGGAAGATTTGGCCGCATGGCCATATCTCCCCATTTAAAAATCAAATTTCAAGTTTCAAATCTGAAAATTTAAAATTCAAAATTCAAAATTCAAAATCTTAGATTTAGAATTCAAAATTGAAATTTTGAATCTTAGATACAAAATTCAAATTTCAAATTTCAAGATTTGAAAGTCAAATCATATACTAAGGACTCTCGGGGGGGTCACTCATCATATGTAACCTTATCACGTGAGTTCAACAGAAGGATATTTTTTATTCCTAAAATTTACAGAAATAAATATACATGAGGGACTATTTAAAATAGTTTTGGAAAAAATTTACAGATTTGTATAGAAAAGGGGTACATTTTATTAATGAAAAAATTTACAGATAAGGGATTTTAAATATAGGCCTTAAACGCACGTGATATTATAGAGGGTTTATACATAGTGACCCCCCTGAGTAAGGACTCTACTTTCAAATCACGCTTTGAGATTACTACCTTTACAATACTCTTGCTTTCAAATTATGGTGCTGCAAAATGGAAAAGATGGAGAACATGCAAGAATCAGGTACACTTTCGTTTTCTTACTTGGTTGATTGAGTAGCCATTGTTGTTCGTGAGCTTGTGCAGTTTGGATTTCAAGCGGGCAGGCGAATCTATTCATTCCCTCAAAAAACCAATTCTCTTGTTGCATGCAGTACTTGATTGAGGTGAATCAAGAGGAGGGTAGACAGAAGTGCAGGGTGAAGAGGGTAGATGGAGGAATGGAGAGAAGGGCACAGACGGAAGGAGAGAGGAGATGTAGCAATCGCAAGAGTGTATCCTACTTCTTAGAAGAGTGGAGCATCACAGGAGCAAGGTTCAGCCATAGGATGTCGATTGGGGATGGAAAGAGTAGGGGGTACAACAGGGTCCTGCTGACGGAGAGGAGCACCCTAGTAGCAGGAGATTGGGGACTGAAAGAGCAAGGCTGCTGACGGAGAGGAAGTGCCCTAAAAGCAGGAGATGGTATACCGATTGGGGACGGGAAGCACACCAAAAGTAGGAGAGCATACACTGGCTATGGATAGAAGAATCGGATGTCGATTGTGGAAAGAGCAGGGCTGCTGACGGAGAGGAAGTGCCCCAAAGGCTATGGACGGAAGAACCGAATGGCGCTTTGGGATGGAGAAGCAAGAAGTCACTAATGAGGATTGGGGACAAAAGAACTGGATGGCAATTTGGGGTAGAGAAGCAGGTAAGTCGCTGGGAAGAAGATGAGGGCGGGAGGGGAAAAGAGTGTGGACACTGTGGATAGAAGAATCGGAGAGCAGATGATGCAAGGAGTGGGGATGGAGAGCAGATGCTATGGACGAAAGAACTAGATGGAGCTTTGGGATGGAGAAGTAGGAAGGCACTGATGAGGATTGGGAGGGGAAAAGGGAGGGTTGGGGGGGGAGGAGGAGAAAAGGGAGGGTTGGGGGGGAAGGAGCAGTCCCTCCAAAAGCATGAAGAGGGAAAGAAAAAAAAAGACCTCTTTCTAATGCAACTATTGAGTGTGGAACCTATGGAGTGTTTAATTGGTAATGGAAGTTTAAAACCTACATAGCTAAGTGCACACTCTTAGGACAAATCTGGGATGGGGAGCCTCCAAGGACCTCTCATTTTGACATAGTTTTGAACTTTTTTTCTTGCAATTAGCTAACCAAGGGTGGAGGAGTGTTTTCTAAGAAATGCCCCATCTAAGACATTGTCCTAAGGCTCTCAAACCACCCTAGTTACACATTTGAGATCTAGGAAGGCAGAGAACAAGGTGAGCCTAGCACTTGAACCCCCATGAAGATGAATTCAATTCCTTCTCATAGTTTTACTTTGTATGCTTGGTTTAAAAGGTTTGTTTAGCTTTGCCTTTTAAAGTTTTGGTTTTTTAATAGTTTTAGATTTTCAGGTTTGCTTTTAAGTAACAGTATGATTTTAAAGTGTAATAGCATGAATCATGAAAAGCATGTACGACTTTTTTAAAAGTAGGATCTCTAGATTTGAATTTCAAAATTTGAAACTTGAAACTTGAAATTTGAAATTTGAATTTTAAAATTTTTTAAAATCTAGACTTTCAATTTTTAAATTTAACGTAAGCTAGCAACATTTGCTCGGGGGGGTCACTCATCATATGTAACCCTATCACTTGAGTTCAACAGAAGGATTTTTTTAATTTCCAAAATTTACAGAAATAAATATACATAAGGGACTATTTAAAATAGTTTTGAAAAAAATTTACAGATTTGTATAGAAAAGGGGTACGTTTTATTAATGAAAAATTTACAAATAAGGGATTTTAGAAATAGGCCTTGAACACACGTGATATAGAGGGTTTTTACATAGTGACCCTCCTGAGAACATTTGGCAGCACGGCAAAATCTTCCCAAACCCTGGTGCTTTGAAAGATTTGGCCACATGGCCAAATCTCCCAAAACTTGGTGATTTGAAAGAAGCATGCAAGATTTGGTTGCACGGCTAAAACTCCCCATACCCTAGTGCTTTGAAAGAAGCCCACAAGATTTGGCCACATGGCCACACGGCCAAATCTCCCCAAGTTTGAAAGAACAACACAACCAAATCTTCTCAGTGCTTTGAAAGAAGTCACCAAGGTCTCGAAGGATTTGGCCATGCATCCAAATCTTGCTAGCTTCTTTGAAAGCACCAAGGTCTGAGTAGATTTGGCCATGTGGCCAAATATTATTGCTTCTTTCAAAGAACTAGTGTCTTAGGAGATTTGGCCATGTGGCCAAATTATGTTGGCTCCTTTCAAAGCACCAGGGTCTGGGAAGAGTGACCGTGTGGCCAAATCTTGTGGGCTTCTTTCAAAGCACCAGGGTATGTGGAGATTTGGCTTCTTTCAAAGAAGTAAGGCCTAAGTAGATTTGGTTGTGTGGACAAATCTTGATGGCTTCTTGAAAGCACTAGCGTCTTGGAAGATTTGGTTGTGTACTAGACAAATCTTGCTATCTCCCTTTCAAAGCACCATGGTCTATGAAGATTTGGCCATGTGGCCAGATTTTGCTGGCTGAAATTCAAAGCACCAAGGTTTAGGAAGATTTGTCATGCAATAAAATCTTGTAAAGCATTTTCATCCTAAGTCACACCATCAGATATCAATAATGAACTATAACAAATGCTATGTATGTAGGTGCCACATTGAAAGTGGGGGGTTAAACTCACCTTTCTTGTCAGTGGAAAGATTGTTGCCATTGGGACAATATTCTCTACATCACATGATGACATGTGGCAAGGTGTGCCCTTGGGAGAAAACAATGTATCGGTGGCGATCGATATTTGTATGGATGAAAGTGTACTTATTCCATTTCCTACAATGGATGCATTCTTAGTCTATGAGGCTTTGGGTAGTGTTGTTCGTTGGAAAGCACAATGAATGAGTTGTGTGGACAATGTCAATGGAGCTATTTTACCAATGAATGACATAACATCAGATACCATTGATGTTGAACCTCTAGGTGAATATGATGAATTTTCCATTTGAGAATCATGGAAGAACAAGAAAGTTTTAATATGGGATGAGCAGAAAACCAAGAACATTGCTAAGGGTATTGTTTTGTATGTCTACCCATTTGAACCTATAAATTTTGAGATGCTTGGTGAAGGTAATCTGGGTGTGGGAATTGAAAAGTATCATAGTGATATATCAGGCATCAATACCATCCACTTAATAAACTGGCCCATTGCACAAATAACCTTTTTAGATGGAACTTCATTAAGAATCGATGACACCATGAATTTTCCAAGTGGTTCTAGGCAAAAGCACATGGAAGATGAGGACCCAAATGAAAAATCCACAAAAAAGAGGAGTTATTGCATGATAAAGAGGAAACCTAAAAAACATGGCATGCCATTAGCATCATCTAGACTCACAAGGGATTCAGTCACAAAAGTATCTATGATTGATTGTTGTAAACAAAATTGTTGTCAATTTTCCAATCGTCAAATAATATCCAAATTACACATAGAGTATTGGGGCCAAAGTTTGGAGTCTCGCACCAATTATGTATATGACACTCTTAGGGTTGCTTGCTGAAAAGATGACAATGGGTGGTTCAAATATGTCTTTTCATTGAGTGGTATTCAAGTTTGTTGTAGAGCATGGTATGAAATGCATGTTATTCCAAAAACAACATTTTATCGATACAGGGAGCAATTTGAAATTGGTATACCGTACGTAGGTGCATGCATGGTAATAAAGGAATTGTGCAGAGAGGTTGGGACCACACAGAACTGGGTAGAGCCATAATCCAAGATTTTGTAGATAACAATTCCGAGTGTATGCCACACAAAAGTAGAACACTTAAAGATGGATGAAGGGAAACATAGTTGGTGATACCGGATGTATACAAGTAGGTTGATATTCTCTATGAGGTTAACATGCAGTTAAAGCATAGTTTGGTTTGTAAGGAGATGTCAACTTCCACGTTCAACTGCATATGGAACTCTAAATTCAAGCATGTAACTTTGTCAAAAACAAGTGAATTCACTAAGTGTGGTTTATGTAGTGCAATCGAGGCTCAGCTTGTAGCGACAAAATGCCAAAATGAATGTAATAAGTTGATGGAAGATAGAAGAAAGCACATGTTACAACAAAAAAGTTGTAGAAATGTGTACTACACTTGGCGCATATTTTTTGAAATGTATCCTCAGACATACTTGTGCATTATCCATGATAAGATGGACCAAAAGAAGACAGCCATCCCTAGATTACACAATCGTTCAAAGGATAGAGACAAATCCTTTCAGCTCCCAGTGGCTTTGACTAGCATGGTAACACATGGACATGGTCAAGGACGTTATGGTCACTTTTCTTTATCCTTGTGGCCGTCGGATCCTAACTTCACAATTGGTTCATTAGCTTTGTGTTTGAGAAATCTTGAAAGATTTGATAACCATGCACTTGGAGATTTGGTACATGATGGGATGCCAAGGTCTGACAATGCTCTACTAAATGCACTAACCTCAAGAGAAGCATTGGATTCTCACTATGTTTCTAATGACAAGCAACAACTTCATCTTGGAGCAGTGTGTGAAACATTCAAAGACCTTGAACTTGGAAGTTCCCATCAAGAAAATCCTTATAAGAAACTACCCAAACACCTATTGTTGCAATTGGATAATTGTGGTTCTAAAAACAAGAATAGGTACTTGTTTGCATACCTGTCATTACTTGTTGCTCGAGGGATTTTCAAGTCAATTCAATTGGGATTCTTGATGGTTGGGCATACGCATGAGGATATTGATGCAATGTTTAGCAGGTTTTCAGAGAGGTTAAGAACTAGCCAAACATTGACATTTGCACATTTCATGGATACTTTTAGACAATGTGAGGAGTCTTCTCTAATGCCATTTTTGGTGACGGAAGTCCTTGATTTCAAGAGCTATGTTGATGGATGCCTATGCGATGGGAAAGATGTTTTAGTGGGACACTCAAAGCCTCTCTAATTTTGGTTCTTTATGTGAAATAAAGTTCCTATCATGCAATATAAAGTGCATCCACGATCATTAGATTGGAAGCCAAGTGAAGGTGGCATTGAGTTGTGGAAGAGACATCGAGATGGTCATCCAATGCTACCAGTGGAGAGCCACCATGTGTACTCATGTTCGAGTATGTGAAGGATCACTCAGATGTGATAGTTGGTATCAAGGAGTATGTACACTTTTGGGAAAAATGGATGCACCTGCAAGGTCCACAAGCATCTTTCACAAAGTTTTACAAGCCGGTAGTGAAGTACTAGAAGAACATGATTGATGGGCTTGATAAACCAAACAATCGTGTAGAGGGCATGTACGAGAGATTTTGGCCAAAGACCATATTGATTGTGTGCAAGTAGTTGATAATGAAAATGATGAGTTTCAAGGAATTGAAGAGTTGAATGATCACTACTGTGGACCTCAAAGGAAAAAGCCAAAACAATCATTTGATCCAATAGTTGATGTACAAAAAGGACACTTTCTTTTGGTTTGACCAGCAAAAAAAATTTACCCAATTTGGCTAGGCATTGCTCAAACTCATGTACAAAAGGATAATAAATCTAAAAATTTCAAGAAGGTTTTCATACAATATTGGGCACCTATATGCAAAAGACGCAATGCACAAATTGAGGAGGTGTATGCAGATTGTTGGAACAAGATTTGGATGTGCAATAAAGGTGATCCTCCATGTTGGGAATCTGTTGATGCTATTGTATGGTCATGGGTTCCAAAAGGTAACCTCTCAAAGAAGGTTTCCTCAAAGAGAAGCAACCTCCCCATCAAGGTGAAGATACCAACCATTGCATGCAAGCGAGATTTATCTAGTTTGTCTCATAGAATAGATTTTGACTTCGATGCCGACTCCACAATGGAGTGAAGGTACTTGAAAATCATGACTTTTTTCTCCTTGCACAATGATAATTTAATTGAATATTGACAACATATTTATGTTGATGCAAACCATACACATTTTCAAGATTTGGATGGACTGCCAAATCTATGGGAAAAGTCAATAAAAAACATTGAATGTTACATAATTACAACCCCTAAAAATTCCCAAATTATCAAGATTTTCCCAAATTCTCTAATATGGTGTTCATTGCTCAAATTGATGTACAAAAGGATAATAAATGTAAAAATTTCAAGAAGGTTTTCATACAATATTGGGCACCTATATGCAAAAGACACAATGCAAAATTGAGGAGGTGTATGCAGATTGTTGGAACAAGATTTGGATGTGCAATAAAGGTGATCCTCCACATTGGGAATTTGTTGATGCTATTGTATGGTCATGGGTTCCAAAAGGTAACCTCTCAAAGAAGGTTTCCTCGAAGAGCAGCAACCTCCCCATCAAGGTGAAGATATCAATTATTGCATGCAAGCAAGCTTTATCCAGTTTCTCTCATAGAATAGATTTTGACTCTGATGCTGACTCCATAATGGAGTGAAGGTACTTGAAAAGCATGACTTTTTTTTCCTTGCACAACGATAATTTAATTGAATACTGACAAATATTTGGAAGGTATGACATTGATCTTTTTTCTTTATCTTTTTTTTTGCAGACCATTGCTTTGTGGTTGCAAGTTCTGCACACTTGACAAAATATCAAGGACTAGTGTTGCATTCTTACTTTTTCTCCAACTAAACTAAAATGGTGTTTTTGAACACCACCTTTTTTTGAGAAGAGGCAAAAAATGCTTGGTTGAACTCAAACATATGATGTTTTTTTCCCGGCTAATGCAGAACGTGCACACTCCAAATTGTGAGTTTCATATACACGACCAAATCTAGGGAGAAAGTCAATGGAGTGCACTCAATGCATTGTAATTGCAACCTCAACATTTGACATTTTATTTATGTTGATGCAAACCATGCACATTTGCGAGATTTAGATGGACTGCCAAATCTATGGGAAAAATCAATGAAAAACATTGAATGTTACATAATTACAACCCCTCAAAAATTCCCAAATTATCATGATTTTCCAAAATTCTCTAATAAGCTGTTTAAGAGAATATTTGCATTGAAAATAGCTTCATGTTAAAAATATATGTTGATTTGCCATTCCTCTCACTATCCAAGCATTGGTCCATCCTATAAACAACGAAGTCTTTTATCTCCACTATTTTTGTAATCAGAATTATCGGAGGTACTATATAGTATGTGCATCTCTCAAGCACTTAAATAGCAAAGAATAATCAAATTGGCTCATTGCTTTTCCTTGACTCTTCATGTTTCATTGACATTTAGCTAACCATTGCATACATCTTTCCTTAATCATCATAACTCCTCGGGGGGGTCACTATGTATAAACCCTCTATATCACGTGCGTTCAAGGCCTATATTTAAAGTCCCTTATTAGTAAAAAATTTCATGAATAAAATGTACCCCTTTTCTATACAAATCTGTAAATTTTTTCCAAAACTATTTTAAATAGTCCCTTATGTATATTTATTTCTATAAATTTTAGAAATAAAAAAAATCCTTATGTTGAACTCACGTGATAGGGTTACATATGATGAGTGACCCCCCCGAGCATAACTCATTGACAAATTAAAGTATAACATGGAGTGTAGTCCAATTTTAAACCTTATGAAGTAGCGAAATCAAAATCACACTCACACACACACACACACACACACACACAAACACACATGCACACACACATGCACGCACACACACACACACACACAATTCTCTTTTACCTTTTGCATCCACCTTTCTTGATTTCTCCCTCATTTCTCCCCCCTCCCCCCACCTTTTTCTCCTAACTCCCCTCATCCTTTCCCCTACTTTTACCTATTCCCCCCTATTTTCCTTAGTTCTCATTGATTTTCCCTAATTTTCCTTATTCCTCCTCCTTTTTTCTTCTTTAGGTACTTTTTTCCATAATTTCCCTATTTTCCCCCCAAAAAAAAAATCCTAGTATTTTCCTATATTTTTCTAAAAATTTTACATGTTTATTCCTAATATTCCCTTTCTTCTAAATTTTCCATATTTCTTTCTTATACCTTCCCACCCTCTCTAATTTTCTCATTTTTTAAATAAAATTTTTTAATTTCTCCAATTCTTTTCATAAATTTTCTTTAATTTCTCGTTAAACTCTTCCCCTAAACTGCACTTCCCCTAAACTCAATTTTTTTTCTCTTGATGTAACTTCTCTCCCTAACTATTTATTTAATATTTTCTCTTGAGCTCTAGTTTAATTGATCTCATGTTATTCCTATTTTTTATCTATTTATTATTACCCCTATTACTCTATTGGTCTATTTATCCCTCCCCTCTAAGTCCGTTTTGTTCTTTTTGTACTCTTTCTAACATTTCTAAGTTCTTGATGCTAACTTTTCTTCCTTGACTATCCATCTCCCTCCTTGACTTTAGGGTCACAAGTGTACATAAAGTTTGATTAGTTCGTGGTGGTTAAGTTTTGATTTTTATTGTGACACCGATAACAAGGGAGGGGTGTCTATGAGACGTGTCTTCCCAACTAAGGTTTAAACAAGTCCTTACCATGTTTTTCTTATTGAATGGTAGTACGTATGTAGACTCCCCTCTTCAAAAAAATTGATGCTTGCTACGACTTATCAAAGCAAAAATTGTTTGTACAGTCACGCATTCTACAAATCTTTTGCAAATTGCACACCTTTTTTGTGTAATGTTTCAGAGTAATTTTCTCTTTTGTGTCCATTACTAAAATTCTTTTCATTTCACTATAAAACGGGGTTTTGTCAAATCTGCACACACACACACACACTTACTATTCTCTCTTACCTTTTGAATCCACGTTTCTTGATTTCTCTCCCCTCCCCCCTGGGCCCCCTTTTTCTCCTAATTTCCCTTATCCTTTCCCCCTCTCTAAAACTCCCTACTCATCCCTATTTTCCCCTCCTTTCCTTAATTCTCACAGATTTTCCCTAATTTTCCTTATTCCTCCTCCTTTTTGCTTCTTTTTAATACTTTTTTACATTATTTCCCTATTTTTTGAAAAAAGGTTTTTAAAATTTTCCTATATTTTTCTAAAATTCTCTCCTTTTTTTTCCTAATATTTTCTCCTAATACCCCCTTTCTTCTAGATTTTCCATATTTCTTTCTTACACCTTCCCACCCTCTCTAAATTTCTCATTTATTCATAAAAGTTTAATTTCTCCAATTCTTTTCATATTTTTATTTAATTTCTCGTTAATCTCTTTCCCTTATTTTTTTATTTTTTATTTGGAAAATGCAAGTTTATATTAATATGGTGTCACATATATACAATCATCAAAAGAGACCAACAGACTTCCAAAAGAAGTTCTAATTAGTAGCAGTGCCATCTCTAGAGATATCAGTAATCGTCCATTCAGCTGAAAAACCAGTAGCATTAACAGAAAAGAATAGCAATCTAGGCCATCTCATGCGGCTCTTCTTTGGGCGCTAGGTGTGCCACCACTCGAAGTACAATTGTGCATGGGATGCATGGATGGGGGCACGGCTTTTAGAATATGGTTCATGGTCTGGGCTCTGGAGGCTTGAAGTCAGGAGGCGTGACTTCATTATGAACTTTGAAAGTAACTCTAGCAGGGTTGTTCTAGGACACAGGTCTCTTGTAGACAACCAAAGGAGGGGGGACTGAAGGAGAAGGCATAATGTAGGTCGGAAAAACCTGCAAGGATGTCATGGTGATGAGGAGAGGCTGTGACATAGGGGAGGCTAAAGAAAATGGACCCGTAGGCACAAGGAAAGAAAGAGAAGGCTTAGGAATCTTGGCCGTCATCGTTGCTTTGCCATGAGAAAGTACCAGCTATGGGCTGGAGGTCGAGGGGAAATCTTCTTTTCCCACCTATTTTTGCAACTATGCCAGTAGGGCAATCTCTTTCTTCACAATTTGTTTGTCCTTTTTGCAACAATCTTAGATTTGTTGCTGTAGTCACGATATCTTTTCAAGATTTGCACCTCTTTCCTATGTTCAAACATACATTCATTACAATTTCATTAGTACCAATAGAAACATTACCAAAAACCTTAGCACTTCTTTGAGCCCATAGAGACCAAATAATGGTGCTATGCATAGTGTTCTAGCTTTTTGGGGACCTAGTTGGTATGTCGCCCAATAGAAGGAAAGCATAATTAATCAAGAAAAAGCCAAACTATTTGTGCACATTGTCCCATACTTCTCTAGAGCATTTGTAGTTTAGAAACAAATGGGAGATATCTTCCTGCACTCTGTTCATCTTTGGCAATACCCATCTCCTTGTCCTAATATCAATAATGCTCGTTTGGCTATCCAGACTCCTTTGTGCATGGTGATACATAAAAGGCAAGCCTCTTTCTCTGGGAGTTTCTTGTCCCACATTTTCTTGAATCTTTTAGACCACACTTTTTGCGGGTCTTCTCTCATCCACTTCTAATTTAATTGAGCTAAAAGCTCTTCCTGTGACAAAAAATGGGGATGGGGTAGAGTTCTAAGTGGCCTACCCACTAAATTCTTTGGTAGACGAAGGAGCCCTTCCCCCCATCCATGCAGTTGTTTCTCTATCCCAAACTGTTTGTCTCCTTGCTAGCATCTCTAAGTCAAACCTGTTTAGTTTATTTCTAACTCTTAATATATCATTCTCTATCCACTTCCTTTGCTCTCTATTGCACATATCTCCCTAGACATGAAACCATTTTTTGTTGAGATGCAAGGTGTTCTTGATTTTGTTGTCTTGAAGTGGGGTGGTTGACCAAATGGCTAAGAACCAAATTGAATCCTTGGCCATGAATGTACCCTCTTTCCTAGAGAATCCTTTCCAGGTGACGCACAGTCTTAGAGAATCCAAGGCTGACCACATGCCTTTCCAAAGTTCTAACCCCTCTGCTATGTAGGCTTCCTTTCCATAGAGGGAAGACCCTACTAGAAGGTGTTTCCAATCTTTGCATCTCGGGGGGGTCACTCATCATATGTAACTCTATCACGTGAGTTCAACAAAAGGATATTTTTTATTTCTAAAATTTACAGAAATAAATATACATAAGGGACTATTTTAAATAGTTTTGGAAAAAAATTACAGATTTGTATAGAGAAGGGGTACATTTTATTAATGAAAAATTTTACAGATAAGGGATTTTAAATATAGGCCTTGAACGCATGTGATATAGAGGGTTTGTACATAGTGACCCCCCCGAGCTTTGCATATGAAGATCTTTACCTTACTTATATTTCTAAGGATTAAGTAAACCCAAATCTTATCTGGATTCTGCACTACCGCTATGATCCATTGTGCCATGCATCTAGCCATAGATTTTTCAACATCTGCTATTCCTAGCCCACCTACTGCCTTTGGTTTTGTGTAGGTCTACCATTTCACTTTCCCTAAATTGTACATCCCCTAAACTCATTTTTTTTTCTCTTGATATAACTTCTCTCCCTAATTGTTTATTTAATTTTTTCTCTTGAGCTCTAATTTATTTGATCTATTTATTTATTAATACCCCTATTACTCTATTGGTCTATTACCCTTCTCCTCTACCTCCAGTTTGTTATTTTTTACCCTTCCTAATGTTTCTAACTTGTTGATGCTAACTTTTCTTCCTCGACTATCCATCTCCCTCCATGACTTTACAATCACAAGTGTAGATCAAGCTTGATAAGTCTGTGGTTAAGTTCTTATTTTTATTATGACACCTATAACAAGGGAGGGATGTTTATGAAACCTATCTTCCCAGCTAAGGTCTAAACAGGTTCTTATCGTGTTTTTCTTGTTGGATTGTGGCAGGTATGCAAACTCCCCTCTTGAGTAAAAGTGATGCTTGCTATGACTTATCAAATAAAAAATTGTTTATATAGTCATGCATTCTACAAATCTTTTGCAAATTGTGCACCTTTTTTTGTAATGTTTCATAGTAATTTTCTATTTTATGTCCATCACTATAAAAAAATTATTTCACTATGAAATGGGGTTTTTTTGATTCTTCACACACACACACACACACACACTTGCCTTGATCTCCCTTCAATTGGAGGGAGTACTACCATGTAGGATGACTTTCACCACCTATAAAGGATATTCTAATTTCCATATATAGTTGGTTATAAATATGAGCCACTTTAAATCCTTCAAAAATAAGAAGGGCATTGCATTTAGTTTCTCCACATATATAAGATTAGAAGGGGAGAATGTATGAGAGGACCCTATTATTGCACATATTCATGCATATGTGAGCACATATGCAAATGCACACACACACACACAAACATGCATGCATGCACGTACACATGCATGCACACACACACACCACTTGTGAGCACATATGCACATGCACACACACACACACACACACAAACATGTATGCGTGCACGTATGCACGCACACGAGCGCACACACACACATGCAGACACACACACACAAATTCAAATACACACACACAAGCAAACATACACTAAAAGCTCTGAGATATTCTAGAATGAAGGATCATACATCACATAGCATCAAGAGAAGTGCATGCTTACGCTTTGCATGACCATTTTGTTGAGGAGAGTATGGAACAGTATATTCATGATGAATGTCACACTCAATGCAATAATCATCAAAAAAATTGGAAATATATTCTCCATCATTCTCGCTATGAAGGGTCTTGATACAAAAACTAGTATGAAGTTTCATAGCAGTTTTATATTGCTTGAATATTGATAAGGCCTCTGACTTATGTCGCAAGAGAAATGCAATTGTATATCTTGACCAATCGTCAATGAAAGTGATGAAATACCTATAGAAAGACTTAGATGGAGGAAAAGATCCACATACAAGATCCAATAAAACATATGAATGATTTGAAGTAGATGCATGAAAGGGTTTTCGATGGTGCTTGTCAAGAGCACAGTATTCACAAAGGCCCATGTGAGGATGACCTGGGAGATTCATACCATCCACAAGATCATGACAATTGATAGCAAGTAGCTTGGAAAAATCTAAATGACAAAATGATGATGCCATAGCTTGCAGTCCAGATCACTAAGGGCTGTAACCACATTAGCAATATCATCATTTAAGGAAACTTGAAAGAGGATACCATGCCAAGGAGCAACTGCTATGGTATGCCCATCTTTTTCAATCTGACACTATGTGTGGTCAAAGCCAATAAAGAGACCAAGATCAACAAGTTGTGCAACAGAAAGAATATTTCTCTAAAGATCTGGAACATGGAGAATGCCTCGCAAGAATCTTGTTGAAGAAAGAGTGCCAAGGTATAAATCACCAACACCCATGGTCAGCAAGATAAACTAATTTATTGTGAGGAAGAGCATAATAATTATCTAACCAATGAGATTGATATGTCATATTCCTAGTAGCACCAGAATCAACAATAAAAGTGGAACCATCTCAAACATGAAGTATCCTCTCTTGAGAGACATCAAAATACATATGATTTGCCTCTTCATGTGTATGGGCATCATGTTGTTGAGCAGCATATGCTTGAGTACGTTCGTGATCATAATGCCTCTTGTAACACCGAAAGGATAGATGATTTCCACCACAATATTCACAAGGAGAATTTTTGGATAAGCAGGGTTGCTTATTAGTGGTAACACCATGCTCCTCATCATATTGCCGAGCCCAACAATGAGAGATAAGATGACCATGCTTATTAAAATAAGAACAATGTTTCTCGGGATAATTGAGATGAGAAGAATTACCATCTCTGTACAAATGACCACCACGTCCATATTTGAGAAAGGATGCTTGCAAGCAACACAAGCTATCTTTGAATGTATATCATCCATTGTTATCATAATAGATTCATGAGGGTCTTTACGACGCTCGCATCGTTGGGTGTACTCAATCAAAGAAATACATGTTTGATCAAAATGAATCTCATTTTTGTTCAAAAGGATGGTAACAATATTATCATATAATGGATCCTAGACTGTGTCAAGAAGATAGATCACCAATTAATTTCATGGAATAGGTGCACCGCCAGCAGCAAGTTGATTGACAATATTCTTGAATGACTCAATATAAGTTTTCATAGGAGCTCCAACTTTGTACGGAGTTCTCAAAAGATTACAAAGATAAAGAAACTCTGTGATAGATTTCTTCTCAAAAGTAGCAACGAGATATTCCCATATTGCATGAGAAGAAGGAAGGGAAAATACATCTAGCAAAAGAGAATAATGTAGAGCAGATAAAAGATACTGGTGGGATACTTTATCACGAGAATGACAATCGGTAGAACTAGATCTCCATTGCTCAAAGAGAGGGCCCTCAGTCACAAGAGCATGATTCACAGTTGCATCAACAGGTTGGGATGGAAAAACAAGATCACCAAGAACAATATCAGAAAGATTATTAACTTCGAGTATCAATAACATCTTCACTTTCCAACTAGAAAAACCTTGTCCTTGAAACAAAGGAATAGATCGTTGGCCAGAAGGAAAATCGTTGACGATTATAGACATTGCCATCATGCTTCAAGAAAATATGTGTGTTAGAGCTCACGATAATGATTGAGGATACAATTGCTACTCTGACAATATAGAACTCAAGGGACACCAAAAAAAGGATAAAACATGGGATGGGAGGATGCTAGAAATAGCATACATGCAAAGAAAAGCACTATGAGATTGTTGATCACGAAACCAAGATACTTTTGGAGAAAAGCACAGCTTGCTCATCACAAAACGAAGATATTTTTGGCAAAAAGCACTACAAGTGTGCTGATCATGAAACCAAAATATTCTTGGCAAAAATCACCACGAGTGTGCCATTCACAAAACCGATATGTTTATCATGAAACCAAGATATTCATGGCGAAAAGCACTACAAGCGTGCTGATCATGAAATCAAGAAAAAAGTAATAGGCATGAAGACTGATGCAACTTTTTACTCCAAAGTTCTATTGGGTCATTTAAGTTCTTAGAATGAAGAGCACGATCCATTTGCCACCGATAACTTTCTCAAATTTGCCCCAGAAGACCTCCAGAAAACCACGTCAAGTTAGACATGTCAAAATCAACAAGAGAAAATAAGTGATGAGATACTGAAATTGCTATGTAATGAAATATATCAACAAGTAATATTTCCTATATTTCTTTGTTATAGTGAGCATACAATAGCAAGACCTTGGTAGCTTTGATACCATGTTGAGAGAGAAGAAGAAGAGATGATAGACACAACAAATAGACTCCCAAAGATTGATTCATATTGATCACTAGTTACACATATATAGGTGAGACCTAGTTCAAGTTAGGGTGAGCTATATATAGCTCTTACACAATTTTCATGATGATTCATGCAACCAGGGCATGGCTTACATGAGGTCAGGGGCTCTAGCTAGACTAGAGTGACAATGCTTCTAGGCACACTTCTAGGACCCCTCGACGAAGGGATGGCTATTTGATACACTATTAAGGCTGATAGCCATGCGTGTAGCACCCTTATGGGGAAGTGATTTCTTGGTTACTAATTTGAGGAGATTTGAGAGGCTATAGGTCATTATGGGATCTCAGATGATTTGGAATAATCCCTTAGTGTCTCACTAGATAGTATACCACTCTCATACCCTTCCAGATTGATGCCATATTTCAAATATTAACAGACCTCCATAAGGTTTGGGAAATGCCTAGATGGAGACTGATATTGGCACTAGAGTCATCCAAATGACTAGTAGATAGAGAGGTTAGCATGGCTTGTTATGCATGTATATCCAGATGCTTTGCCAATTAGGGTATTTAGACAGATCGACCCCCCTCCATTTCAGGACAATTTGGATGCATTGCAAATCTTTCACAAATTACAACTATGGAAATATATGTCATTGAGTGAAACTTTCCTCAATATAAACTTACAAACATTAGCCCATGCTAACATTTTCAAGGTGTTGATGGGTTTAAGTACACTTAAACTTCATATGCAAGTTTTTGTTAGATATCAAAGCTCCACTCTCGTGTAACTACGCGGGAACCAGCTAACTCTCCTTGTAAGCCCCCCATATGAGGCGAAGGCATTTGAGTAGCTCGGTTATCCGGTAGGTCCTAGTTTGCACACCAGATGGGGGCCATGTGTGGCCTAATGGCTGGACGGCTTCAGATAGAGTTGGCACACCACCAACTAGGCTACATGCAAGTGCGGGAAGGCATCCCTTGACTGACCGCACTCAGGGTAGACGGAGCATTTCTCGAGGTAGCCCACTCTCGGGTTACGGGACCCATTTGGAGCCTCAGATGATCTCGGATGGCTCTGGGTGGAACGGTGTCTGTAGTTTAGTTGCTTTGTTTTGCACACCGGTTCTATCATATGGTCGATGACCTATTTCGGGACTGACCCCCAGTCGATCATTTTGGGCGGACTGGGTCGGTCACCCAATTGAGCCTAACCAACTACGACTGGTGGCTATATAAGAGCAAGCCCATGAAGCCCATTTCATCACTGGCTACAGCAACCTTGATTCCTTAGCATTTAGCCTCCGTCTTCTACTATTTCCAACATGCCATTGAAGCTTCTTTCACAGGAGCGCACGGTTGGGAGGCAGCACCATCTATTGTATCAGTTCTACAGTAATCAAATTTTTTATTCTCCATACTATCTTGTTTTCTCTCTTGCGTATGAGATCTTGTTATCTATTGAGCACAAACGTTGTATTATTTTCTTACACAGTATCAGAGCCTGGACTCTAGCAAGAAGATTTGGTAGTGTGTTTCTATTTGGGAGTAGATTGTGAGAGATGGCCGAGCCCGCAAGACTGCGAATCCCACCGTTCGGTGAAAGCGAAAAGTTGGACAGCTCTAACTATCCACTCTGGAAGTTCAAGATGAAGACCATCCTAAGCACATACGAGATTTGGGACACTGCTATTGGGGTGGACGTGAGGCCGGTTTCGAGACTGGATCCAGCCAATGCAGGACAACAGATAGTACCAACTGCGGGTGAGATTCTCACGTGGACAAGAAGAAATGCAGATGCACTGTGTTCTATTGTCTGTAGTGTAAGTGATTCCATCATGGCGGTAATTCAACATGTCACCACAGCAGAGGAGGCATGGATGGTCTTGAAAAATCAGTACGAGACCATGAATCAAACGTGAATTCAGAATCTGGAGACTCAACTCGCGAGTGAGAAGTTGTCTGAGTCTGAAGTGGTAGAGAAGTTCATCACTACGGTGAAGAATCTACGCGATCAGATGACTATGATTGGCATTACCATCACCAGTGAGAATCTAGCACAAAGGTGCATACGGATTCTTCCACCAAAGTATGACGGTCTTGTTACATCGCTGAATACGCAAAACAGAAATCCGCCCCTCAACTTTGAGGATTTCAACATGATGCTTCTGGAGGAGGAGATGCGTCAAAAGATGAGGACTGGAGAAGATTCGGCTTTTTGGACCGGATCAAAGAAAGGTAAGGGTAAGGACTCTAGTAACCCATCTTTTTCTGATGATAAAAAGAGAAAGAAGAAGATCATGTGCTTCTATTGCAACAAGGCAAGGCACAAGTAGAATGAGTGTCGAAAGAAAATTACAGATGAGAAGAATGGAGTAAAGAAAGAGTCTAGCAATAGCGCGCAGGCAGTACCAATAGAGCTGTTCATCATAATTGAGGAGATTTGCATGGAGGCAATTCATGTACCTACAGATGAACCGTGGATCATTGACAGTGGTGCATCGCGCCACATGACTAGTCAGAAGGATTGATATAACTCTCTACAGCCGGAAGGGAATGACATCATGGTAGCAGTCGGCAATGATGCAAAATGTCCAGCAAAAGGAAAAGGTACAATTGCTCTCAAGTCAGATGGAGTTGTAAAATAGTTGTCCGATGTTCTTTATGTGCTAGATATCAAGAGGAACTTGTTGTCCATTTCTGCGATCACGGATCGGAATCTCAAAGTTCAATTCAATAAGAATGGTGCACAGATCCTGGACCTTCAAGGAAAGGTTGTTGGTAAAGGTACATGGCACAACAACATTTATGAACTCTCAGCGTTCAGTGCTTGAGCGGATGTGAAGAACACTAAGCTGTGGCATGAGAGGTTTGGTCATCTAAACCTTAGTTCTTTGAAGGAGATGCATAAAAGTGGAATGATTGCAGACCTACCAGAAATTTCAAATCTGCCCGATGTATGTGAAGCTTGCATGATGGGCAAGCAGCATAGAAGCAACCCACAGTTACTCTTTCTTCTACTGAAGCCGAGTACAAATCTGCATGCTTTGCTTCTTGCGACGCAATGTGGTTGAGGAGGATTTTGGGGGACATGGGTGCAGTGCAGAACAAGCCTACAAAATTATCATGTGACAATCAGAGTTGCATGGCGATTGCAAAGAACCCGGTGTTCCACGCTCGCACAAAACACATTGATATTCAATATCACTTTGTACACGAGCTCATCATGGATGGAGAGGTTGACTTGGTGTACTATCCGACTACAGAGAATGCTACAGACATCTTCACGAAGGCTCTTGGAAGAGACTTGCTAGAGAGGCATCTTCATCGACTTGGCATTGGGCCAAAAAAGTAAGTTCACTTGCAGGTGGACATTGAGGGGGGGTGTTAGATATCAATGCTCCACTCTCGTACACGGGAACCAACTAACTCTACTTGTAAGCCCCCCATATGAGGAGAAGGCATTTGAGTAGCTCGATTATCAAATAGGTCCTGGTTTGCACACCAGATGGGGGCCATGTGTGGCCTGATGGCTAGACAAATTTAGATAGAGTTGGCACACTGCCAAATAGGCTACATGCAAGTGTGGGAAGGCATTCCTTGACTGACTACACTGAGGGTAGATGGAGCATTTCCCAGGGCAGCCCACTCACGGGTTGCAGGGCCCGTTTGGAGCCTCAGATGATCTCGGATGGCTCTGGGTGGCGTAGGTTAGTTGCTCTATTTTGCACACCGGTTCTATCGTATGGTTGGTGGCCTATTTCGGGACCGACCCCCAGTCGACCATTTTGGGCAAACTGGATCGGTCACCCAATCGAGCCTAACCGACTACGATTGGTGGCTATATAAGAGCAAGCCCGTGAAGCCCATTTCATCATTGGCTACAGCAACCTTGATTCCTTAGCATTCAGCCTCTGTCTTCTATTGTTTCCAGCATGCCATCGAAGCTTCTTTCATAGGAGCACACGGTTGGGAGGTAGCACCATCTATTGTATCAGCCCTACAATAATTAAATTTTTTATTCTCCATACTATCTTGTTTCCTCTCTTGCGTACGAGATCGTGTTATCTGTTGAGCACAGACGTATTATTTTCTTACAGCTTTTGTTAAGCTAGAATTTGACAAATTTGACCTTATAGATGGATCGAAATGACTTGTGCCGATCTATTTGAGTACTTGGAGGGCTAAATTCGTGACAAAATATGAAGAGGGGAGAGGAGAAGAGTGGAGATGAGGAGAGAGGGCACAGCTAGAGAGCACACCACAAATGACTAACTGTACACTAGAATTAGTTGAAAAAATAGAATATATACAAACCCTTTTAGGGTTAGGGTTAGGGGATCTAACCCTTTCCTTTATGGCACTCTATAAGGTTAGTGCTATGCACATATGATCACGTGATGGTGCTATGCACACATGATCACATGATGTTGAGCGTGAACTCTCAACACCTTCCCTCAAGATCAACATCATGAAGTAGGCCTTCCCTCAAGATGATGATTCTGGGGAATCGAAGAAGGACTGAGCATTACATTCCATCACACCCCTTTAATGGGAATGTCCTTCTTCTGCATCAAACCAAGAGCTAGTCGGTGTTTCTCGAATAGCTCTTTACCGAGTGGTTTGGTAAAGATGTCTGCAACATTTTCTTTGCTATCACAATGCTGCAGTGTGATGTCACCAAGTAACACTCTTTCTCTGATGAAGTGCTCTCTGACATCAATGTGCTTTGTTCTGGAGTGATATACTGGATTTTTGGCCAATGCTTGAGCCGATTGATTATCACAGTATATTTTGTTGTTGGCTTTGCCTCATCAAAGTAATCTGTCTCTGACAATAGTCTTCTGAGCCATATAGCTTCACATGCACCTGTAGTGAGTGCTCTATATTCTGCTTCAGTAGAAGACAAAGAAACAGTTGGCTGTTTGTTTGACAACCATGATATAGCACCTTGACCAAGGAAAAATGCATATCCCTATGTCGATCTCCTGGTCTCATGATCTCCAGCATAGTCACTATCACAGTATCCATGCAACCGTGGATGACTTCCTCTGTATTCTATCCCAAATTGTCTTGTACCTCTAATGTACCTCAAGACTCTTTTGGCTGCATTCCAGTGAGACTGTTTTGGATTTGCCATAAACTGTGCTAGTGAGCTTACTGCATAATAAATATCTGGCCGTGTGATTGTCAGATATATAAGAGATCCAATGAGTTGCCTGTAGTATCTGTCATTGACTGTAGGCTTTTTTGAATCTTTAGTAAGTTTCAAACTCTGTTCCATGGGAGTGGCTGCAATCTTGCAATCTGCCATATGAAACTTCTTCAGGAGACTGTCAACATATTTGAGCTGACTCATGAATGTGCTATCTGAATCTCTCCAGAACTCAATTCCAAGACAATAGTGCATAAGTCCAAGATCTTTCATGTCGAACTCTGCAAATAAGTCTTGTTTTAGTTTTCTGATGAAGCTATCCTTGCTTCCTATTACAATCAGATCATCTACGTACAAAAGTGCAATAGTAATATCGTCCCCTTGAACTTTGTAGTAGAGAGTATGATCTGCATTGGATTTCATGTAGCCCAGATCAGCAAAATACTTGTCAATTCTGCTGTACCAACTTCTGGGTGCTTGCTTTAAGCCGTAGAGACTTTTCTTGAGATGGCAAACCTTGTTCTCTTTTCCTGGTTCAACAAACCGGCTGGTTGTTGCATGTAGACTTCCTCGTCTAGATAACCATTGAGAAATGCATTCTTGACATCGAGCTGATACACATTCCATTTACTGAGTGTCGCTAGTGATATCAAGAACCATATGGAATCCATCTTTGCTACTGGAGCATAAGTCTCATCATAATCTTGGCCATATTGTTGTGCAAATCCTTTTGCAACTAATCTGGCTTTGTATCTCTGAATACTGCCATCTGGATTGTACTTCACTTTGTATACCCATTTGTTGGCTATGGCCTTCTTTCTTGGTGGAAGGTCGCATAATTCCCAAGTGTTATTTTTATACAAAGCATCCATTTCTTCATTCATAGCAGTTTGCCATTCTGGCTTATCTACTGCGTCTTCGAAGTACACTGGCTCTTCTGTAGCCATGATGGTAGTCATAAGAGCATAGTTGGTGGTTTCCATCTGAATTGCTTTGCCTTTCTGAGCATATGTCAATCTGGCTGGTGGTCTGCTTTCCCTAGTAGACCATCTAAGCTGCTGTGGCACTGATTGGGGTGTTGCTGGCAATTCTTGCTCTTCTTCATCAACCTGTTCTGTAGATGACTGTGAAGTTGATGCTTCTATCTCCTGTGTAGGTGAGGTTTTCCATTCTGATTCCTCATCGAAGATTACATCTCTGGAGATAATGACTTTGCGGTTGATGGGATCATACAATTTGTATGCTTTGCTTTCTTCACTGTAGCCAACCATGATGCATTTGCATGACTTCGCATCCAATTTCCTCCGATGATCATCATGTATGTGGGCATATGCTATGCAACCAAATATGCGGAGATGCCCAATGCATGGCTTGTGTCCAGTGAATGCTTCATAAGGAGTCATACCTTGTATCGGTTCGGTAGGAAGCCGATTAAGGAAGTAGTTAGCTGTAGCTATTGCTTCTGCCCAATACTGATTCGGAAGATGCTTTTCACTGAGCATTGCTCTAGCACTGTCTGCTAAAGTCCCATTCTTCCTTTCAGCTCTTGCATTTTGCTGAGGAGTATCTGCACATGTGAATTGTCTTCGAATGCTGTGATTTTTGCAAAAATTCATGAATGCTGAAGACATGTATTCACCTCCTCTGTCTGATCTCATGACCTTGATCTTTCTGCCTGTTTGGTTTTCTACCATGGCTTTGAATTCTTGAAATCTGGTAAACACTTCAGATTTCTCTTTCAGAAAGTAGACCCAACAATATCTGCTGTAGTCGTCGATGAAGGTCAAGTAATAAAGTGAACCATTGATGCTGCGGGTCTGGGCATAACCCCATACATCTGTATGAATTAAATCAAGAATACCTCGTGCACGAGAGGTACTTCTGACAAAGTTGGTTCACTTTTGTTTGCCGAAGCAGCATGCTTCACAAACTTTTCCAAGAAATTGTAGCTTCGGAATCCCAATTGCCATATTTTGATTCCTTAGATCTAACAAGTACTTGAAGTTGACATGACCATATCTCTTGTGCCATTTTGCAGATAGTGGCATCTATTGCATTTGAGCTGACATGGCATGCTTATCTGGTACTGTAGCTAGCATCCTATATAAGCGTCCTTCCTTGACACCTTTTGCTACTAGCTGACCTCTTTTGGATTTGTCTCTGATAGTGCATTCATCACCGTCGAAGATGACTTTGTAGTTGTGTTCCATCATTTGACCTACTGACAAAAGGTTCTTGCTGAGCTTCGGAACATAGAGCACATCTTTGACTAATCCTTTTGTACTAGTGAAATTGTTCATAGGGATAACCCCTGTCCCTTGAACTGGATTCGGTGTATTGTCTGCTGTGTAGATGACATTCTTTTGACCTTCTAATGGCTCCATTTCTGTGAACCATTCCTGATGATTTGTCATATGAGATGATGCACCGCTGTCGATGTACCAAGGATCCTGTTCCACTTGGTCGACTTGATAGCTAAAATCCTCTTTGGGATTGAAATCAGTGTCTAGGTGCATTGTATCAGTCTGATGCAATTCCTCACTTGCAAGAAACATATTTCCATGTTCATTTGCAAAATGACTGTGACTAGAATGTCCACCACGATGATTTCCTCTTCCTCGGGAATTCCCTCGATTATTGCTGGATTGATCGCCTTGGTCATACTGCTTCTTGCGGCAATCTCTTTCATAGTGTCCAAACTTGTGACAGTAGTTGCATTGAATGTTTGACACATTGGTGGATGCATTCCCTCGTCCTTGGAATCTTCCTCGGTTGGAATGATTTCCTCTTTGCTGATTCTGATGTTGCTGAGGATGATGCTGATGCTGATGCTGATTCTGACTTTGATTTTGTTGATGATGACCACTTTTCTGATATGATCTACCTCTGTTTCTGCCTTTGCCTCTGCTTCTGTCTGAAGCTGTGAATGCCTGATCATTAGAATGACCTTTACGTGCTTGAATGGCCTGAGTCCTGAGTTCTTCACCAAGTAGAACTGACTGAAGTTCTTCTAGTGTTGGAATTTGTCGTTGGATGGCAATACTCTAGACTAGATTCTCATATCCTTCTCCTAGTCCATTCAGGATTACTTGAACCATTTCTGCGGGATTCATAGTCTCTCCTGCTGCTGCAAGTTGATTGTTGTAGTCTTTGATGCGGAGTACATAAGCATGACCGGTTTCACTGCTGTTGCGGAAACTCTGGTTGATCTGGTTTCTCAGGGTGAGAATCCTGGATGTGTTCTTGGACTCGTAGAGAGCTGCGAACATATCCCATGCTTCTTTTGATGTCTTAACTTTGTTGAGCTGTCCTAGCATGACATCTTGCACATTCTGCTTGATCAGATGATAGGCATACTTGTCTTTCTTATCCCATTCTACTTGAGCTCGAGCAATGGTAGGATCTTCTACTGGTGCAGAAACTGTTTGTGTAGATGTAGATCCCGATGTAGATCCCGTTGCTGGTGCTGTGACAACAGATGGAGTAGAGCTACTGGTGGCTAAATTGGCCAATGGTCTAGGTATAGATCCATCGACATACTCCCATTTGTCCTGAAGCACAAGAATGGTCTCCATTCGGTATTTCCACGTACCGTAATTGGAGTTGTCTAACTTAGCAGATGCCTCCAGATTGAGGTTACTAGTCGACATGGTGCAAACAATGTACTCAAAAGTGTCCTGAAAAACTCTGTATGAATCAACTGCAAATACACTAAAGATGCCAAGTGAAATCTCTGTACCATCGGTGAAGATAGAACTGCAGTATATAAGATCTGATCTGTGTTACAAGGCTTGTGGCAATGATGCTGGGAATAGCCAAGAGGCTTTACAAGGCTGAAAAATGATGTGCACGATGCCGTGAGATAGCCAAATAGGCTTTACAATGGTGGCATGTGTGTGTGAAATCAAGTGCTATCTGCCCACTGAACCAATCTGCAATGCCTCTGAACTCTGAAGTCTGCTCACTGAACTGATGAACGTAAGGTTTCAGGTAATGTAATGATGTGAAATCGGATGTGAGCGTATGGACTGACTCCGAGTAGGTACTAGTCGGGAATTTCGGGCATGGCTTAGATTGGCAACTTGGGGAATTCAAAGCGTCCCCTCTATGGCGATCTAGTCTACTCTGATCTAGATCTAAACCAACCGTCGATCGATGAAAGAGCAGCAAATAATTTCTTTTCCTTTGTTCTTTTTAAGTGCTGGGTCAGATGCGTCGATGTAGAGGCAAATGTGCGTGAAGGAAGTGGTTTTGTCGGCGAGGCTCAAATTTGAGTGTAACTTGTGCCAAAATGTGCGCGTGATGTAACGAGCATGTAGGGCACAAAAAATCGAGCGATTTTCCTTTTTGGAGCACCCTCAAATTCTTCCTGGATCAAGAGATACGACTTGATCTAGGTGGAGGGGCAAAAGGAGTGCAAATGGTGCTCAATGATGATGTGTCACTATGAGTCACATGCAGTGATGATGTGGCACTATGCTTAGCAAGAGGTGTGCCAGTGAAGCTCTATGCTGAGGTGGCAGGAGTGTGCACATGTAGTGTGTGCACAGTGTGCCTGGTAGGGGACTGTGCCTGCAGGGGTCAGTGATGACTGGACTACTCAGTGGCAGTGCTGAGGTGGCACAGATGATGTCAGTAGGGTGATGTGGCACTGATGTGGAACTGATGACGTGGCCTAATGATGTGGCACTGATGACATGGCCTGATGACATGGCACAGATGATGTGGCTGATGATGTGTCATGTGATGTGGCAGTCGGTGATGATGTGGCAGTCGGTGATGATGTGGCAGTGCTGACGTGGATTGCTGATGTGGCAGTGTGGATAAGCTGATGACGTGGCAATGGATAAGATAAGGTTGCCACGTGTCAACTATGTGAGGTGGCAGATAGACCTCAGGTGGCCCTCACCCTTGGAGCCTTACTGTGGTTAGGTAGGGACCCACTGCACAACCCCGGGTCATCGTAGCCTTACCATGGGTAGATTCTATCCTCCACGTGTCGATTTCTGGAGGACCAGAATCTTGGAGATGCTTTGGAATCTTTGAAGATTCTGTCGATGGAATCAGTCCGCAGGTGTTCTGCTTGCTCGTGTTGATTTTGTAGGAGGGCCGTGGCTTCAGCAAGGTGGAATGCACAGCCTATGCTGACACCTGAGGGCAGCCCAAAGAAGGCGCGTCTCTTTGAGCATCTTCCTTCTCTCATTTCTTTTTCTCCTCTCGCTAAAGATAGAGAGTTTGAGCAAGTAGTGGAGAATACAGAGGGCGAGGCACAACCCGGAAGGCTAGAGCCCCCGTGCTTTGCTTGAAGGTGCTGCTGCTATCGGCGAGGTCGCTTGAAGTGGCCGGCTCGTTGGCACTGCGAGCTTGCTAGAAGCTTGGCTTTCACATTTGTGGTGGCAGCTGGGCTGCTGCTGCTGGAGTCTCGCTGGGAAGAAGGGCTTTCGCTTGGCGATGGCGACTAGAGCCTTGAGCTCTGGATGCCGTAGCTGCTGTCGACAGCATCAATAGTTGTTGGAAAGTTGGCATTGGCGCAGCTGATGTCGTTGATGGAGAAGGAGTCGGAGGTGTATTACATGCGGGGCACTGGCTTGTTGAAGGAGCGGGCATCTATCAGCTCGAAGTCGATGAGAGCTATTGTTGTAGACTGGATAGCGCCGTTGTTGGAGCTACCTTAGGGAGGCTCATCGAGGGAGCGTGCTAAAGGAGTCGGTCGCTGGCACTGAGGCTGAGCTACAGATGGACGGTTTGCTTTGGAAGCAAATGGCAATGGAGGCGCCCCGTATGGACGAGCTATCAATGGAGGCGGCCTGTGTGCTTGTTGTTGCTTGGAGGTCGTTCAAGCTCGTAGAGGTCGTAGTAGGCCACCTTGCCTTGAGGCCTTGGACCTTGGTGGCTGTCGAAGCCTTAGAGTTGTTGGCTAACCGTGAGCCTCTCCATGTGTGACAAGAGATGGAATAGAACCTCTCTGACAAGAGATGAATCTTTTCACAATAGAGCTCTTGAAACTAAATCTCAGGAACTTTCCCTCTCTCAAGCAATAGATTTCCTCTCAAAATCTCTCTCACAAGCAATGGATTCCTATCTCAATGAAATCTCTCTCTCGCCTTTTGATTAAGCTCCTTCAAATGAGGACTTCTTGTCTTGTAATACCCTTGTGTTTGCTTTAAAATAAGCTGAGAGACATGAGGATGGAAAAGTTTCATGCTTTTATGGAGTCAACAGTATTTGAAGCAAATGAAAATTTAGACTTAATGACAAGAAGATTCCTCATATGGCATCGCCCTCCTGCTTTTAGTCTCCACCAGGTGATCACACCATCTTGCACTCATATTTGTGTTCCCTTGGATTTAACACACTAGCATATGTAGTGGGTCTCTGCAGTGACTCATGTGTTGTGGGGATGTTGAAGATATGCCGACGGAGTCTCCACTCCTAGCTACTCCTTGTGGGAGCACTGCATAGCATGAGTCATCTACAAGTGTCACGCAAAATAGCCTTCGAATTGTTGCAATGTGCTTTAATGCAAGAGAAAGGGAAGAAAAAGAGGGGAGGGGAGAGGGAGAAGGGAGTGAAGGAGAGAGGAAGAGAGGAAGGGCGAGAAGAGAGTGAAGGGGGATAGAGTGACAACCACAAGGGTACTATGAAGGAAACAAGAGAACACCCAAAACACTCTCTTGGAAGAGAAGAGGGAGCTTGTATTCAACTTGGTGCAAACAACAATGAAGACCAAATTCAACCATTTGATCTTTTATACAAGTTACCTTTTGAAGGGAGGGCCAACCCTTTTTCGTTTTAGCACTCTCTCTCTCTTTACAACCAAAGGCTTGGGCCCATAGGGTGCTAAGGCATATTGCTATTCTTACCATCTCTCCCTACTAGTGGAAATAGTGCTTGTGTTAGCCATATTAAAGTGCTTGGGACAAGCCTGGCATTAGGAAGCGTTCCTAACCAACTCCCAAATAGCACTTATATTAGCCTCACACCTCCTAGGCTTAGGTGATTTGGGCTCAAACTCCCTAAGCTTGAGCTGTACTCCTTTCATGGCTATTTTCATTGGCGTGACCATTTTTGTGGATGTGGAGCTGAAAAGTGCATGTTGCTTGCACTCCTTGTACTTCCATGGATGTGGACTTGAAGTGTGCATCTCCTTGTTCCTCGTGGTAGTTGGAACATAACCTATGCTTGGAATCCTTGAATCCTTGGACTTTGGAGTGAACTTTGGGTATTTGGGGATCAAACTCCCTGAGTTTGAGCTATAATCCTTCCATGTGCACATTGCTTGTAACTCGCTTGTAATCACTGACCTTGGGGTATTTGGGGATCAAAGTCCCTTGAGCTTGCCTGTTGAAGTAGATCATTTGTCCTGGTCACCTTTACTCACTGATTACCCTGCATTTGGCAACTGTATTTTGTAGATGTTAACATGCCCCCTTTCCCATTGCTGATCACAGCCATGTTGGAGGAGGTTTGTGGTGAGGACGGGCTGTAGAATGGTGTAGAATTCTAGTTGTTGTGATGTGAGGCAAGTGAGGTACATGCGATACTTCCAAAAATATGTGGCATGCATATCCTTGTAAGTGAAGAGGTGATGCCCGTGGAGATTGCAGATGCAGAGGTAGAGGCGGAGGTCCTGCAACTAAGTCTGATCGACGTCAGGCTTGAAGACAATCTAGTTATTTAAATTATGGATGCGGTCATCAATGGGGCAACTGTGGGTGGGAAGATCGCAGAGGAGTAAGACGAGGTGGTTTCATACTTTATTTTTCCTTTCATCCACACCACGACCCATTGATAGATATATTCATCTTTCAATATATAAATTGCTTCAGGAAACTTGAGTGATAATATATGTTGGAGAACTCTTACAATTGAGGATAATGTTGAATGGGCTCTGATGTATAGTGTTGGTGCCATACTTGCCAACCTGTGCATTGCTGGAGTGGTAAGAATGGAGAAATTCCCTGATGTATGTGGTCATTGTAGGAATGTCCTCCAAGGATTTTAGGCTCTCATATAAACTTCCCAGGCCCCTTTTCTCTAAAAAAGATGTTGTGTTGGAAAGAGCATAAGTTAATGCAGGTGGCCACACAAGTTCCAAGGACTGGGCCCTGTCAATCGTTGTGTAAGCTGGTGGTGACTGGGGTGACATTTGTTCTTCTTGGATTTCCATGTCATGCACATAATTCTCCTCAAAGCTATCTCTCTGAACCACAAATTCATGTGGTCACTGTGGTTGAGAGGAGGTAGATGGCTACAAACTCTAGAGGGGGTCTCATGGTAGCTGAGGCAGTGGGCTCTTTCTTCGCATCCTCTTTAGCATTGTTTCTGAACCTGCATCCATGTTCATAGGGTGTACCATTGATCATTATATTATTTGGTATGCAAGTATGACATTTGTGTGTGTTTGTGAGAGATCTAATTATTACACACGCTTTGAGAGTGTGGATGAAAGTGTGTGGCACAATTATTCATGCAATCGACTATGTGCCTAAGCAAAAGCATGTGAGTGCATGTGACCTAGTAACTAGGTAGGGACTAACTATATGCTTTGTTGTTGTTGGGATTTCATAGGGTAGCTAGGACTCATGCATCACTTTTGAGACCTAGGTTTAAATCGGCTGATGCTACGTATATGTGCAAAGATGTACATGTGCAGGTGAGTGCTCGTGATACAATCTAATCCTAACTAAGGAAGCCTTGGGTTTCCCAAAGCTTCATTTTTGTTGGGGATGGCTTGCGTGTTGAAGTAGTAGCACTTCAGTCAGCAGCTCCCGTTTATGGTTGTGTTGAATTGGACTCCATCCAATGTTTCTAGTAGTACAGCTCCAATGGGATTCATTTTTCTTACACAGTAGGGTCCTTGACCTAGATACTTGATTTATCCCTTGTGTGCTTTGGCATTTTATAATAAGATGAAGGCACCTTCTGTAGAGGCCCCAATAGCCCC
Organism: Dipteris shenzhenensis; assembly: GCF_047967505.1. Taxonomy (NCBI): domain Eukaryota; kingdom Viridiplantae; phylum Streptophyta; class Polypodiopsida; order Gleicheniales; family Dipteridaceae; genus Dipteris; species Dipteris shenzhenensis. Next base: position 27,154,642 of record NC_141620.1, read on the forward strand.
TAGAGGGAAAAGAATCCACGAGAGACTCTCAAAACACGGGATCAAGAAGAGAAACAAGACAAGAATGGAAGATGGATAACTGCCTTGATTAGTTGCTCTTGCATGCATAGATATAAAGACGTCTATGCCCCTTCATTGCCCACAGATGTGCCTCTTGGTATCCCCATGTTCACACACCTCTTGGCATCCCCACTTATGGATAATCCCATTAGGCCCTAACACATGGCACTCATGGTGGACTGTGCAAACCACACATGCACATCCCCTGAGTAGAAGTTAGATGCCAAAGAAAGAGTGCAAAGCAGATGTCCAAAATGTGGGTTGCTTTTGGATAGGCAAAATCAAAGATGTCCAAAATGTGGGGATGCTTTTGGACAGGGAGGCGAAACAACAAAGGATGTTCCGACAGGCATTTCGACTAATGAGAGTGGATGTTTTTCTGAGTGTTTTTGAAATGAGATTCTTTGTAATACAGGTGTACTAACTGAAGGGTGAGAATTAAATTATCGCACCTAGTTCTCTGCCAAGGCTACGCCTAAAATGATTGTTGCACATACATTATGCACTACGTAGGGATCTGACTTCAATTTTGAGGATGCGCCTGTATGGTTCACACAGTCCACCATGAGTGCCATGTGTTATTGCATAACCATGCGGGTTAGCAGTAGTGACCAAGAGGGGTGTGCGAGGGTAGGTTAGCCGCAAGCATTGGCGGTTCAGATCTCTAAGCAAATCAGGATGTGGAAGGTTATGCATCCAAATTCAACTTACTCTCGCAACGTGTGCCTACGAGTACTAAATAGTAATAACCAAATAGTAATAAGTAGTATGATATGATAGTAGAACAAACTTAATATGAACTATAAAAATTACTACAATAGTACACAATCACTAAAAAATAGGGCTAATAGTATGATATGTCAATAGTACCTAAACAATAATAATATAATAGTACACAATTAAAAACAATAGTACTAAAAACTGTTAAAGCTCCTCAATGCGGAGCAAGAGAAACAAACAAGTCATGTTGTGAAAAGATTTGTTTGCAAGCTCCACTATCACTACACTTGCACAGTTTTTGGATTACTTTTCTTTACCAGTAGATGCATATTCATTTGTCCCATTTAAACACTTGATTTTAAATATTTGTCCCATTTGTCTCACATTCACTTGGCATGGAAACACTCCCATTTAATTAATGTACTGAAAAAAACACACTTAACTTTTCTTTTTTTTTTTGTGAGGAGAAGATGCCTATGTATTACAAAAAGCAGCCCCTCAAAGGGGCAGCTAAAAATACAAAACACGCACAAAAATATGTAAGAGCCATTGCAAAAATACATGCTCAGCAATAGTTCTTATAGAGAAATGTTTGCCAAGATTTGTTCATGCACCTCCTGGGGTACACGATACACCATTCTCTAGCCTTTAACCTTGTGCTTTGCTTGCAACATTTGAAACTTTATTGCCAACACCGCATCAGCATGCACTAAAGCAAGAGGTGCATCTTTTAGTAATGCATAACTGCTTTTGCATTTTGGGATTTTTGCATAAAAGATTCCAGAATCCACTTGATCCCCAATGTTGAAGACATTACCCTAGCCATCCGTGTCTTGCTCTATGAGGACTATTTTTTATTTTGAGCACAACACCACATAATAATCCTCATTATCTTCGTTTGTAGGGGAGATTTTCATCCTCCTTTAAAAGGAGTTTAGATTTGGTTGCATAACAATTCCTCCTATGAATGTTTAAAACTCTTGAAGTTGCTAAAATGTTGAGATTGGGAGCCCCTTTTGTCCCATCATTTACTAACATCATCGAACTAGACCTTTTGAAAAATAATTCATCTGATGACTTTGGTCGTTTTGAACGCCGTTTCAAGGGTATTGCGAACATCACACTGAACACTAGATTCATCTCTTGTTTCTTGTAGTTGAGCTACTCTTAGGGCAGGATGTGCCTGTAATCTATTCAATATGTCGCTCTTTGCTCCACTGTCCATTCCAACTGTTTGTTGAGCAGAAAACATTGCCATGTCATGACAAACTTTTTTCCTCTTTCTGTCATCAATAGTGAGATTGGACTCTTGAAGCCTTGCTTTGTTGCATTGTTACCCTTTTCTTCTCGCTTCATATTCCCTTATAACTATGCACTGTTCTCGAGCATAATGGGTGCACGTTGAGGATGTAGGGATGGAACATCTACACAAATCATTGTGGCTTCTTGAAATAATGTGCTGTGCCCTCCATGTTAAAGAAAGTATGCCTGAACAATGCAACACAACAACAACTCAGCAAGAGGATCACTGACCAGATCGTATAATAATGTGTTTACAAAGAAATAGAACAACTAAAGAGCATGAGAGAGAGAGTGTGTGTGCAGGTTACGGTTGCTTAAGAGCATCAATCAAGAGACACCTGATAGGAACTAAACCCACAACCATGTTTCTTATCTTCAGACGATTGGATGAGCAGAGAGCATTACTATAATTGCAGAATCAGCACAAACAATAGTGTGTTTTCCATGAACATGAATAGACCAACATTGTGGAAGGAATTTCTTGGAACTTTTTGAATTGATATCAGAGGCCAAAAAACTCACCAAAATTGATACACACACACACACACACATAGCTCAAAGCACCTTCCTCTTGCACAGGTGAAAGACAAACAAACAGAGCTCGGATGCAAGGAGGGAGAATGAGAGAGAGAGAGAGAGAGAGAGAGAGAGAGTGATAGAGGGATTGATTGGGGAGATCCAAGATTGTGAATTGAATGGAACAGCAGACTCCTACAACTTTTGTTGACACACCATTCACTATTCCCTAGGGTTTCGCCCGTGAATCATCAGCAAGGCATATGTTGAAATTAGCCTTTTGCATCGGTGGGAGACCCCATTCATCATAGAGCTTCTCGGATAGGACATTTATACCTACTCCACCATCCACTACTCGGGGGGGTCACTCATCATATGTAACCCTATCACGTGAGTTCAACAGAATGATTTTTTTTATTTCTAAAATTTACAGAAATAAATATACATAAGGGACTATTTAAAATAGTTTTGGAAAAAATTTACAGATTTGTATAGAAAAGGGGTACATTTTATCCATGAAATTTTTTACAGATAAGGGACTTTAAATATAGGCCTTGAACGCACGTGATATAGAGGGTTTATACATAGTGACCCCCCCGAGATCCACTATGGCTTGGACTTCATTATATGCCTCGTGGATCAAAGGCATAGTCATGTTGCATATGTCATCTCTCTCACCCATCCACATAGGGATATCTTTGATGTCTTCTATAGGTGGAGGGGGATTTGTGAGAAAAGAAGGGAGTAAGGAGGATCAAAGCACCATGAGGTATACATAGGGTAGCAAGCAGTCAATCTATTGCAATGTGTGTTCTCAACAATACATGATAGGCTTCTTATATAGAGAGAGCCTTTAGAATAGTCAAACCATGTGGGATCCTCTCATCCACATCTCTCCTTGTGGATATCCTCAATCCACATCTTCACATCATGTAGTCCACATCCTAGGGTGGCTACTTTAATTCTTTCCTATACCATACCTTAGCCCTTTAATCTATGTGCTCATGGAACCACAACTCTCAACACCTCCCCTTGGTGCCATGATCCTTTGGCTACTGCAAGGTGGTCAGATGTGAGTTACATTCCATCACCTCCCCTTAGTGCATGCATTGCTAGTTAAGGTGGTCAAGTGTGGCTTTTACATGTCAATACCTCCCCTGGGTGCTTTCATAGCTACTCTTAGGTGGTCAGGCTTGATTACAAAGATCTAGGCAAGGTTGGCAAGGTTTTTGTTTCTCAATACATTCCATTGATGTCACCTTTTGGCTCATGGCTTGATGATGACTCCACGTAGTTGACTTGTTGGTTCTTCAATCTGCAATCTTCTTCCTTGTGTCCCAGCTTCTTGCAATGGTGACACTTTGGTTTGTTCTTCAATCTGCAGTCACTTTGATAGTGACCCATCCTTCCGCAATGGTAGCACTTCGTTGATGTTTTACTGAATAGTGCTTGTTCTTCATTATAGCTATTGTGTGTTGATGTTGATGTCGATGTCGATGTCGATGCCTTCAACTCTCTTTCTTTTTCGAGAAGAGAGGATACACATTTTTCAAACTTTGGATCTGGCAAATTCTTCAAAGTGGTTGTCAATGCACTATACTCTGCAGGCATGCTTTTAAGGAGAATTGCAAGTGCATCTTTCTCTCCTACTTTTGCATTTATGCCCTCTAGTTGAGTCATAATGCTTTTGATTTTGTTGACAAATTGTGCCATGGATTCATTGAAGCCCATGTGCATACCATAGAATTCAATTTTAAGATGGATTTCTTGGTTTTTGGCTTTTGCACCAAACACTGTGTTCAACTCATTCCATGCATCCTTGGCATGATCTTTAGAGTCTATATGATGAATTATGTTTGGACCTAAGTGCAATCCAATGAGTGATAGTGCTGCTTCATCTTTTTCCTTGCAAGCATCATTTTGTGCAGTGGGTATGTCTTCTTTTACAGTCTTCCAAAGCTTTTAGTGCATCAGGAGATATCTCATTTGTGTAGACCATGTGTGAAATCCTTCCCCGGTGAACTTCTCAACAGTTGGTGTGTGGATTGCCATTGCAAAGGTCTTACCAGTTGATGATACTTTCAAATCTGGCAGTGTCTAATTGCATACAATGATTTTGATCTGACAGGTGCGTAGAGCTCGAAAAGATGATCACTTTTCCTTTTTGGAGCGTGTGCAAATTCTTCCTGGATTGCAAGTTATGGCTTGTTGAAGCTTTTGTGAAGAAGAGGGGGCCTTGATGATGTGGCACAAGGATTCACATGTAGCTTACAAATTGTGCTTAGGTGGCTCTATGCCACATGGAAATGTTTTAACTCAGCTGAGTTAACCCAAGGCTAAGCAAACTTAACTATGATTCAAGCAATTGAACCTATCCCCACTAACCTAATCACCTCGGTTAATTTTAACCACATACTCAACCAAGGTTCAAGACATTCAACCATGGTTAATTTTGATCTTTGCCACATGTCACTCTGCTACACCTTAGAGAAGACTTTGGATTTCTGAGGATGATGGCGATCGATGGCCGGTGGCGACTCTTGCTTCTGGGCTGCGTCGTCGGTTCGATGGGAGCCTGGCCTTGCCTCAGCTTTCTACCTTGCTATGTGAACATTAGGAAAGTTGCATTCTCTAGTAATTGCCTCCATTTCTTCTTCTGCCATTCCTCTGTTGCTCCAACCAAGCCCTCCTTCTGCTTTCGTTCCTCTAGTCTCTACTAGAGGAGGCGCCGTGGTCGAGATATTGAGGCACATGCGATCAGTCATCATTTTGGATCTGCAGTTCCAACCTCCATCGCATGTGTGATTGGAAAGCGATGCAGGGAATGCTCCGCAGAGCAGTTGAGGTTGGTATACAACCCTCGATGGTTTACTAGCAAGCGTGTGGATCGAGCCTGGATTTCGTTTGTAGGGAGCTTGAAGCTTCTGGTCGAGGGATGGAGCACACTACAGAAGCATTGGAGAAGGAGCGTTGCAGAATAGTCAAAAGGCGCAGCTTGTTGAAGCAAAGCTCGTTGCAACTGCTTGGCTGCAACTTTCGAGCCGTCCAGTAATTGCTTGGCTACAATGAAGGACTAGCTATGGAGTAGGCAGTCTTGCAATGAAGGACTAGAGATGGAGAGGGCAGCAATCTGTGGACTGCATGGGGGCAGCCAAGAGTTAGCGGTTGGCTGAGCTTTAGTCACAGGTCTCAGGGCAAAGTCGAAGGTAGGTAGTCGTAGAAGGTGGTGGTTGTAGTTGGCAAGCTGTTCGTAGGCACTGTTCGTAGGCACTAGTGTGCATGTGCCGTTTGTGAGCTAGTTGAAGAGCACAGGAAAGGTGAGTCGAAGGAAATGGCTAGTAGTCAAGAGCTCGACCTGTACTTTTAGAGCCTTTGCTTGTGAAGGTCCTTGTAGGAGCTTACTATCAAGAAAACTCTCTCTTTCTCTCTCTCTCAAGGCAACACTCAAGAAGTCTCACAAAGCATTCTCAACTACATCTAAAACTAATCTAGACTAAGCTAACCTGGGCTCTGATACCATGAGAAAAGAAGGGATCAAGGAGGATCAAAGCACCATGAGGTAGACATAGGGTAGCAAGCAGTCAATCTATTGCAATGTGTGTTCTCAACAATACATGATAGGCTTCTTATATAGAGAGAGCCTTTAGAATAGTCAAACCATGTGGGATCCTCTCATCCACATCTCTCCTTGTGGATATCCTCAATCCACATCTTCACATCATGTAGTCCACATCGTAGGGTGGCTACTTTAAATATTTCCTATACCATACCTTAACCCTTTAATCTATGTGCACATGGCACCACAACTCTCAACAATTTCTGAGTTCAATCTAGCCTTTGAAACTCTCCTAGAGATTGGGAAAATTCCATAATAGTATTCCAATGGGAACTGACACAAGGCAACTTAGAATGCTAGAGAGTGCAGCTCCTTTAAGTTGGCATGGTGGTACATTATGTTGCAGATTCTGTTGTCAGAACATAAGCTCGAGTACAATATCAATACTCGGTGGGGGTAAGTCAGGGATTGGATCTTGCTTTTGCTTCTGAGCCTCAAATTGAGCTTGTTCATTTTGTACCCATTGTTGAACTGCCTGAAATCAAACCTTCTCCACTTCTGCATTTGGGTATGGAGCTTCTTTTATTTGAGGCTCGGGAGCTGATGTGGATGAGTTTGGTTGCTTATTGCTTGGTGGATGTAGAGGCACTTGTGCTTTCTTTTGAAGAAGTCCTTTTTATTGAATTAGAATATTAGGGTCCTTGGTAGCCTCTTTCTGCTAGTGTGTAATTACATTCACAGATTGTGATATTATACTTGCAAGCCCTAGACTTTGATTGTCCACCCCAATAATGCCGATTGGGGCATGAAGCTTAGCCTCTATTTGTTGTGGGACCTTATTTTTCATGGGACAATCCATACAAAAATGGCCTATGCCACAATCTCTACTGAGTGGTTGGAAAGTAGCGGGGCTACCACGATGAGAGCACTCTATGATCCGGTGATTCTCTCCACAACTGTAGCACTTGATTGGTGCTCGATATGTGTTGGGGTAAACTTGATTCGCATAGACTGGTATTAAACCTTCTGTGCCTTCCACATAGTACAGCCGGTACTCAACTTGATACTTGAATGGCGAATCCACTTCCTCGGCTTGAACTTGTTGTATTGAAACTGACAGAGGAGCTGGATTTGGCACTCTTTTCATGATCCTGGATCTTAGGACGGGGCATTCATTTGCCATGCAGTGTGGGCACCATACAGTTTCTCACCGTGGATAAGTACATGAGGTGGCGGCTAAGACACATGAAGCTTTTGTTCCATGGGCTGCACCATTTCTTTTTTTGGCTTCATGGTCATGGCCTCTAGGAGATCTTCATTAGGTGTTTTGGTAGTGGACTTGTATTTTCCCTTTTTAGAGTTCTTATCTCATGCACTGGATCTTCCATCATCATTGCTGGTGTCAGAGTCAGTCATGCCATCCTTGATGTCAATGGTTGTCGCATGAGAAGCACTGAATGTTTTGTAACTTCTAATATTTTTCATGTCTTTGCAGATTTTCTTCCTTAGGCATGCAATGAACCAAGCCATGAGGTATTTAGCATCAGGGCATGGGCCACATTTGGCAATTAATCGTTTCATCTTGCCCATGTACGTGCGTACATCTTCTCGGTGACCTTGTTTGAGCTTGTTTAGTTGAAGGGCAGGATCATCTTATAGTCTCTCCATTTGAAGGCACCTCTTGAATTCGGTTTGCAGCAAGCCCATGTGGATCTCTCTTCCACTAGGAGGTCTAGGTACCATTATGAGTCTTCATCGGTTAATGCCATGGGGAACTAGGTGACCTTGGTTTCATTGGATTGATCTCCACCCACTCGACATGTGGCATCAAAATGCTAGAGGAATCGGGCTGGATTGCCCCTACCATTATATTTGGGAAGTTTGAGTTTGCCCCCTGGGTGCCTGCCTTAATTGTTATTCCTTTTGCCAAAATTGTTGTGATTGTTAAAGAAATTATTCCCCTCCACTTCGAGTTCAAGATCCCCATCATCGCAAGATGGCATTGTGTCGTGGAGGAGTCAAAGGGATTTCTTGAATTTTAGGAGGGGAATCGGGGTAGAGGGTTCTCAGAGGCATTGGATGCAGTAGAGTTGTATGCAAATTTGGTAAGCATTGGTGCCAAAGGCAATGGCCAAAGCATAGCTGCATGCAGATTTGGTGAGAGGGGGAAATGGTTGTCTCTACTACTGCAAGTGCGGGTGTTGATGTAGTTGTGTTAGGGGGATTAGAGATGTGTTATTATTGTAGGGAATGTTGTGTTAATAATGTGCCTAGGATTGTCCCATGTGTGTAGGGAAATGTGGCGGTGCAGATGGATCATCAATCAGAGGTCACGACGGAAATTTATGTGCAAATTAGTGTGACAAGGGGCCCACACGAGGGTGCAAATTAACGAGTTCTAGGGATGCAAAAATGGTGTGCAATGGGCTAGAAAAATGCCCCATAGCATGATGTTTTTGTGTATGAAACCATGGCTCAAATGGGGTCTAGTTTGGCCACCAAATGGGCGAGATACGAAGGGTTAAAGTGCAGGTACAATGTGGCCTTTTTGTGTGTGTTGGGGAGGGGGGTGGTTAACCCAAGGTTGATGCTTGGGGTTGATATGTTTGGCTAGAGTTGGAAAAAAAATTTACACTCCTTGCCCTTGAGTGTTATGTTCGTGAAAATTCATAGTAGTTCTTTTTTTACACATACTTGCATATGTTTACTTATTACTTGAGATGCTAATCTCCCCAGTAATGGCACCAAATGTTGGCTCTTTCCCATGGCTTCCAAAGGAAGAGCAAGGTATTCTTAGTATGTAGGGTTGTGAGGCTTTTTGTCACCTATAGATATATCAGTGTTGTTGTTTGTAGTATAAATGTAGCTTAGGACCTCGAGTTGTATTCATATGAGAGACATAGGCTTAAGTGTGGTAAGAAAACATAATGCAAGCATGTGTGAAAGGAATGTGCATCTAACAAAATATGAAGACGAGAGAAGAGAAGAGTGGAGATGAGGAGAGAGGGCATAGCTAGAGAGCACACCACAAATGACTAACTGCACACTAGATTTAGTTGAAAATGTAAAATATATACAAACCCAGTTAGTATTAGGGTTAGGGCATGTAACCCTTTCCTTTATAGCACTCTATTGGGTTAGTGCTATGCACATATGATAACATGATGTTGAGCATGATCTCTCAACACCTTCCCTCAAGATCAACATCATGAAGTAGGCCTTCCCTCAAGATGATGATTCTCGGGAATTGAAGAAGGATTGAACATTACATTCCATCACACCCCTTTAATGGGAATGTCCTTCCTCTGCGTCAAACCAAGAGCTGGTCAGTGTTTCTCAAAAATCTCTTTACCGAGTGGTTTGGTAAAGATGTTTGCAGCATTCTCTTTGCTATCACAATGCTGTAATGTGATGTCACCAAGTAACACTCTTTCTGTGATGTGCTCTCTGACATCAATCTGCTTTGTCCTGGAGTGATATACTAGATTCTTGGCTAATGCTTGAGCTGATTGATAATCATAGTATATTGTTCTTGGCTTTGAGTCATCAAAGTAATATGTTTCTGACAATAGTCTTCTGAGCCATATAGCCTCACATGCACCTGTAGTGAGTGCTCTATTTTCTACTTTAGTTGAAGACAAAGAAAGACTTGGTTGTTTGTTTGACAAACATGATATAGCACCTTGACCGAGGAAAAATGCATATCCTTGTGTCGATCTCCTAGTCTCACGATGTCTAGCATAGTCACTATTACAAGACTCTTTTGGTTGCATTCCAGTGAGACTACTTTGGATTTGCCATAAACTGTGCAAGTGAGCTTACAGCATAACAAATATCTGGCCATGTGATAGTCAGATATATAAGAGATCCGATGAGCTTCCTGTAGTCTCTGTCATTGACTGTAGGCTTTTTTGAATCTTTTATAAGTTTCATAATATGCCATATGAAACTTCTTCAGGAGACTATCAACATATTTGAGCTGACTCATAAAGGTGATGTCTAAATCTCTCCAGGACTCAATTCCAATACAATAGTTCATAACTCCAAGATCTTTCATGTGGAACTCTGTAGATAAGTCTTATTTCAATTTCTTGATGAAGCTATCCTTGCTTTCTATCACAATCAAATTGTCTACGTACAAAAGTGCAATAGTAATGTCTTGCCCTTGAACTTTGTAGTAGAGAGTATGATATGCATTGGATTTCATGTATCCCAGATCAGCAAAATACTTGTCAATTCTGTAGTACCAACTTCTAGGTGCTTGCTTTAAGCTGTAGAGACTTTTCTTGAGATGGCAAACCTTAATCTGCTTTCCTGGTTCAACATAACCTACTGGTTGTTGCATGTAGATTTCCTCGTCTAGGTAACCATTGAGAAATGCATTCTTTACATTGAGCTAATACACATTCCATCTGCTGAGTGTTGCTAGTGATATCAAGAACCGTATGGAATACATCTTTACTATTGGTGCATAAGTCTCATCATAGTCTTGACCATGTTGCTATGCAAATCCTTTTGCAACTAGTCTAGCTTTGTATCTTTGAATACTACCATCTGGATTGTACTTCACTTTGTATACCCATTTGTTTGCTATGGCCTTCTTTCCTAGTGGTAGAAGGTTCCATAATTCCCAATTATTCTTGTACAAAGCTTCCATTTCTTCATTCATAGCAGTTTGCCATTCTGGCTTGTCAACTGCATCTTTGAAGTACACTGACTCTTCTGTAGCCATGATGGTAGTCATAAGAGCATAGTTGGTGGTTTCAACCTGAATTGCTTTGCCTTTCTGAGCATATGTCAATCTGGCTAAAGGTCTGCTTTTCCTAGTAGACCGTCTAAGCTGATGTGGCTCTACTTGGGGTGTTTCTAGCAATTCTTGCTCTTCTTTATTAACATTTTCTATAGATGATTGTGAAATCGGTGCATCTATCTCTTATGTATTTGAGGTTTTCCATTCTGATTCCTCATCAAAGATTACATCTCTAGAGATAATGACCTTGTGGTTGATGGGATCATACAACTTGTATGCTTTGATTTCTTCACGGTAGCCAATCATGATGCATTTGCGTGACTTTGCATCCAATTTCCTATGATGATCATCATGTAGGTGGGCATATGCTATGCAACCAAATATGTGGAGATGCCCAATGTGTGGCTTGTGTCTAGTGAATGCTTCATAGGGTGTCATACCCTATATCGGTTTGGTAGGAAGCCGATTAAGCAAATAGTTTGCATTCACTATTGCTTCTGCCCAATACTAATTCGAAAGATGCTTCTCACTAATCATTGCTCTAGCACTGTCTACTAAAGTACCATTCTTCCTTTCAGCTCTTGCATTCTGCTAAGGAGTATCTACACAAGTGAATTGTCTTTGAATGACGTGACTTCTGCAGAAGTTCATGAATGCTGAAGACATGTATTCACCTCCTCTATCTCATCTCATGACTTTGATCTTTTTGCCTATCTGGTTTTCTACCATGGCTTTGAATTCTTAAAATATGGAAAAGATTTCAGATTTGTCTTTTAGAAAGTAGACCCAACAATATCTGCTATAATCATTGATGAAAGTCAAGAAGTAAAGTGAACCATTGATGATGCGGGTGTAGGCATAACCCCATACATTTGTATGTATCAAATCAATAATACCTCGTGCTTGAGAGGTGCTTTTGCCAAACTTGGTTCACTTTTATTTGCCGAAGCAGCATGCTTCGCAACATTTTTCAAGAAATTGTAGCTTAGGAATCCCAATTGCCATATTCTAATTCTTGAGATCTAACAAGCTCTTGAAATTGACATGACCATATCTTTGCCATTTTGTAGATAGCGGCATCTATTGCGGTTGAGCTAACATGGAATGCATATCTCGTACTATAGCTATTGGGATATGTGTGATCAAGGGCTTGCTAGGTGCATGTGTGCATTCACTAGTAGCCATATGGTTGTGTATGTGTGTGTAGAAGAGGCACACTTAGTCCCATAGGCAATCACACAGGTGATGATGTAATGCAAAGGCACCCACATGGGGTGGTGCCTATGATTGTGGAGTTCCTACGATTTAGGAGTTACCTCCATTGATGTAGGAGAGGTGCCACTAATTTAGGACACCCTCTCTCCATTTCTATAAAAGAGGGACTTCCATCTCAAATGAATCGAAAACCCATTTGAATATGTCATGTGTTCTCACTCACCTTCATGAGGAAGCTCTCCTCTCTCCCCAAGTTCCAACATTTGGTTTTAGAGCAGCATGATCCTTCTTGGGCCACTAGCCATCTCCTAAGCTTGCCACATCATCATCTTCTCCACCCTCCATCTTCTTCCATATTTCATTTTCTTTCTCTTCAAAACTTGCTAAGCTTACTTCTCCCACTACACATGACCATTGTTCAAATCCTCTAAGCTGTAGACTCTTCTCATATGGGTGACCCTCTAGATGCAAGAAATTAGTCGGATATTGCCTGTACGCATAGTGCTGACACAAAGTTCACTCATCGAATAATTGCATAATTCTGTTGACAGAAAAGAAAGATATCTAATTACTTAAAGCCACAGTTGGGTGACGTCATAAGGTGTCTTTAATGTAAATTTGAGACCATTTTGTCCTCTGAGCAAGGATAATTCCAAAAAAATACAATTAGGTTTCCATAGCTTCTCCTAGGTGAAATAGTGTCTCATTGCACCTCTTATTACTGGTAGCCCCATTCTAGTATACTAGTTTTATTTTTGCCTTAAAATCCCCCTCAGTTCATGTTTTATGCATGTGAATTGCACCCTCCAATCTACCTTGGTTTCTACTAGCAGAATTCTTCAAATTTTGGTCAAAGGGTGTTGACCATGTTGAGATATCGAGCTCCACTCGCGATATGCCAGGGTGACCGTTGTGCATTTATGTCACCGACTTGTTAGTTGCAAATGTGGTGTTATGGATTAAAATTGTCTAAGGAAAAAAAGCATTAATATGTATGTGTGTTTGTATATGTGGCCATAGTATAATAAAATATGGTGTGCATAGGGCCCAAGGTTGAGGTGGCAGGGCATGACCATGTGCCACCCTTCCATGTAAGAGGACCCATAAGGTGTGTTGTACATAATCCATGATAGTAATATTATAAAATGCAAGGTGGCATGGCTCCTCCATGTGCCACCCCTCCACCTAGGATGCATTAAGTGAGATATGGCTCAAAGTCCATGGAAGAAGCAATATAAAATGGGTGGAGATGGCTATTATATTGAGTTATTCCCTCCATATGAGATAGGCCCATGTGGGGGAGGTATAGAAGGACCAAGAGAGCTAGTTAAATAATGGGGAAAGTAGGATGAGGTGGCAAGATTCCTTGTGCCAACCCTCCACTTGTCCTCCTAGAGGTTTGAACATATTATAAAATTGGAAAGAGACCAAGGGAGTATCATAGACTTGAGATATGGGGCTTGATTTATGTGGAAAATTGAGGCAAAGGGTTGTCGCACACAATTGAGAGTGCGTACCCACCTAGCCCACATGGGAGACTTTTCCACACACACCATGCATGTGGGAGGATACATTAATGTGGAGAGACCCCCTCTTTTGGCTATAAAAGGAAGGGGCTTTTCCCTCGGGGGGGTCACTCATCATATGTAACCCTATCACGTGAGTTCAACAGAAGGATATTTTTTATTTCTAAAATTTACAGAAATAAATATACATAAGGGACTATTTAAATTAGTTTTGGAAAAAATTTACAGATTTGTATAGAAAAGGGGTACATTTTATTAATGAAAAAATTTACAGATAAGGGATTTTAAATATAGGCCTTGAACGCACGTGATATAGAGGGTTTATACATAGTGACCCCCCTGAGGCTTTTCCTTGATGGGACACGCTCATTCTTGTAAAGCCACCTAGCTAGTATTTTGATATTTCCCTCTCATCCCTTCTTTCCAATAAAGTATGGATCACTTCCCTTGATGTCTACATCTCAACATTCCTCTTCCTATCATGTACATGCTTCTCTTCCCCCTCTCCCTTTCCCCTTGTGTCATAGCCTCCCTTTTCCTTCCCTCCACTTCTAATTCCTTGTTCACCCCTATGACATCCCTTTGCCCTCGTGATCTCCTTTTCTCTATGGCCTTTGAGCGTAGCCATACTTAGTCTCTAGCCTCTGATCTCGATAACTTTTCCGGCTAAAAGTTTTGGTGTGGCTGCTGGGATATGAATCTCCATGGCTGGTGGCGAATCTTCTATTCATACGGGTTACATCAACAAAACTATACCATCTGTGCTCTTTCTAAGCTATCACGCATGCATTCGATTCGTGCGTCTCCTGCGCAACTGTTCTCTGGACTGTTGCGACTTCTGGTTGTGGACAGTTTTCTGCGCTCACCTGCGTGACAGTTCTTTGGACTGCTGCGACTTCTGGTTGCGGACAGTTTTCTGCTGCGACTTCTAGTTGTGGATAGTTTTCTTCTTCTTCTCTTTCTCTTTCTCTTCTCCTTCTCCTCTCCTCTCCTCTCTTTTCATTAAAGAGTAGGATTGGAACCCAAGACCTCCCCCTTCACAAAAGAAAGTCTTACCATTGGGCCAACAAGTTGGAAGTGGTAAAAATGTAATGATTTTTGTTCATATATTGAAATTGCGGGAGCTGTAACTCTCTAACCATAAGGAGTTTGCTCTTGTTGTAAAAAGCAAAAATATTTCATTTTATGTGCTCTATCCACTTCTCTTGCTAGATCGCCAATTCAGAACTTCTCCAAGCTCACTTCACGAACGCACGCCTCACGAGAAGGGTGGACATTTATGTCACTTCTCGACACGTTTAAGGAATTGGTGCCTGTTCCTCTGCACCTTATGGCTACCAATGCACGAGATGTCTTCCTTGATCTTCATGTCGACCTTCAACGGCTGATTGTCCAGTGCATTATTGATGGTGATGACGGGTGGAATGACACACCATGGATGATTCATGGTGACAAACTACTGATACGCTGGGAGGATTTTGACTTTACTTGTACTCATTGTGCAGTGATCGAACTACTTGCTGCTTCAGAGGTAATCAAAACGGTTTCCTTCTTCGAAGGGTGGGATGCTCGCCAAGCTTGGGGGGAGATTTGGTGCATCTGCTTGTTGATTCCTGTGGAAAAGCTCGTCCTGAATGGTTTATTCACAATCTCATTACAAAGGTTTCTAGGCCTTGGCTATGGTTGGTAATGTTTCGACCAAGGAATCCATTTGTACCTAATCAGCCTTTTGTGCCTCATTTCGAGCTTCAAATTGTAATTCTTTTTGGGCTTAAGATAAACTATCAACAAAGAATTGCAAGTTTATTTGGTGCTGAACGTTTGGCTTAAGTGTTGAATTCTCCCCACCCTCTCCTCCTACCTATCTTGGACTACCGAGAAACTTGGGATGTCCGAATTCTCATCTTGGTGTGATGACATCTTGGATTCTTCAATTTGATGGAGCTTACAAACCTTCGACCAAGGCGGCTGGCGTGGGGGTGAAGCTCACTTCACCGGGTGGTGAGGAGTTTTGTTACAGCAAGTCTTCGCCCGCAAGTGCTTGCAATCAAGCTGAGTACTCGGCGCTCATTTTTGGGCTACAAAAGGCACAAGAACATCATGCCAAGCAATTGGAGGTGCAAGGAGATTCTCAACTAGTGTGTGAACAAGTTAGTGGAAGGTGGAAGGTGTGGAGCAAAGGCTTGGTTCCACGACATCAACAAGCCTTGGAACTTTGCAACCAGTTTGAAGAGGTGAAAATTCAGCATATCCCTCGAGCTCGAAATCTTGTTGCTGATTTCTTGGCACGTGAAGCTTGTATTTCAATCACGCATGACGCGAGTGGAAGCGCCACCCCAACAACGCCGCAAGCCACAAAGGAGGGTGATCATTTGTAAGGAATGCAAAGGTTGTGGTCATCATGAAACTAAGTGTTGGGCCTACTTGATACGAGTTCACCGACTTCGGCAGACCATCAGGAGGGTTCTCAAGGACATTGCTCAAAAGAAGGATGCCAGACTGCACACCCCTTGAAGAAATAGAATGGCGACTACAAGAACTGGAAGAAGCTGAAGGTGATGTGCAAGCTCTCCAACTGTTGACATTTGTCATGGCATTCTTGTTTGCCTTGATGAACAACCTCATGCGATGCCGCACCTCTAACCCTCGCGTGTAATGATCAAAGTGATATTATGAGGATTGGTCCTTTTAAGATTGTCTATGTGCTATTCTATGCTGAAGATTCTTCTCGTGTAATATTTCACACTACTCCAGTCACACCCTACCCTGCCTATGTGTGCCTTTTGGATGTATCTTCACCCGATTTTCAATTCAAGCTTCCTCTTACTATTGTTCGTCCATAGATAAGCCACTCTTTTCCATCTTCCAAGCATGGCTGACATTCCCGTGTTTTGTGGATGGGTAGAAGAAAATCCAAATGAGTATCTTGTGGCTTTCAAGCGCCGTTGTGTTTCTTTCAACTTTCTTACTGAAGACAGATGGCTATTGGTTCTCCCCACATTTCTAGAAGGTTTGGCTCAAGTGTGGTATGAGAAGCAAACCGAAGATGTTCACCAAAGCTGGCCAAGGTTGACAGCAGCAATGATTGAGTATTTCGGCAAAGAAGAGGAGCCGGAGAATGTGTACCTGCAGGTGGCAAATTTGAAGCAGTCAGAAGGTGAGATGGCGCGTCGATATGTGGATCGAGCGGCCGTGCTCCTGGACCGTTTGATTGCCACACAGGAGGACAATGCCGGGTTTCGAGCTGGAATGACTCAACATGTGCTGGGCTACCTTGTAGCAGGAGCGAGTGATGAATTTCGCCTCAAGCTTAAATGGGAGAATCCAGAAACTATGGTGCTAGCACATGAGATTGCTTAAAAGTTTGACAAAGTTCAGTCTGACCCCGCTTCAAAGAAGATGATTGTCCCTCCGCATCCCCCTCCATTCCTGCAACAACAACCTGGGGGGTCTAACTCAGGGGCATACCCCCACCCCTCATCAGGGATGTATCCACTGCCTCCACCTCAAATGTATGGTCCTCCCTTAGATGCTTACCCTCAACAAGGTGGATATCCTCATCCTCCGCCTCGAAGATTTCCCCAGCCTCGCCCACGAGCTCCCCTCCTCTCTACTCCCGTGGCCCCTCCAACTAAAGAGGCCCCCCCTGCAACAGAACCTGGAGTCAATGACCTAGCCAAGGCCCTGAATGATCTTCGGCTTGAAATGGTGGGCATCAGATATCAAGCCAACCACCCTCCAAGAGATCGTGCTAATGTTGTATGCTACGAGTGCCACCAGAAGGGTCATTATCGCACATAATGCCCCAATATTCCAAGGGTGAATCTTCTAAGTGAGTCCGGCACTGAGGATTCTGATGTGGAGATCCTTGATCTTGGGAAAAGAACTCGTGCTACCTCGGACCCCTCTCCAAACCGTGGACCGGGCCGCCCCAAGAAGAAGGTGTCCTTCTCAGAGCCCTCAGATGCTGAGATGGCAGACCCACCAACAGAAAAGAGTAAAAGATCTCGCAGGAGTAAGTGGACACCCTCGGATTTTCCCATCGGCTCAGGGCAAGAGGACTATTCGGTCGTTCAGGACCTTGCTCATCGGTCTTTGAGCATCACACTCCCTCAACTAATAGCATTAAGTCCTAAGGTGAGACGTGAGCTGCAGCAAGGTCTCTCAACAAGGAAGAGCAAGAAAAAGGGAAAGGTACGAGAGGTATCTTCTATCTCTGAAGAAATTGATCGGCACCCACACACAGTAGATGTCATCATAGATAATTGCCGTGTCAAAAATGTGTGTGTTGATGGGGGAGCTGCATGTAATATCATGGTGCCCCGCATCATGAAGAAATTGAATTTGAAATGTACAAGGCGTTCCTCCACTCGAATCAAGGTAGCAGATGGTCGACGACTCTCCACCATGGGAGTCATTGAGGATTTGCCCATCACTGTCAATGGGTTGACCACCACTATCAATTTCTATGTAGTGGACATTGAAGATACAGGCAGAAGTTACCCAGCCATACTCGGGAGACCATGGTTGAGAAAAAGTGATGCAGTCAGCTATTGGAAGATAGGACACATGTCTTTTGGTGCTTCCAAGGAGAAGATCCCGGTGCAACCTGGTGCCATGGAACCGGAAGAAGAAGAGGAGCATGACAGTGATACTCTCTCATCCTCAGTGTCTGAGTCCATGGAAGAATCAGACGGGGGGGAGGAATTCTCAGAGGAGGAAGTTTACATGATGGGGGTGTCTCCGACCCTGCCACCTGCAGAAAAGATAACAGCTAGTCCTCAACAGCTCGAATCAATGCTTTCTCAAGACCTCACTCCAGGTGAGAAAGATGAGTTTCTTGAAATGTTCAAAGATTTCCCTGACCTCTTTGCAACTAGCTACCACCACCTTCGCCATGTGACTGCCATAGAGCACAAGATAGAGCTGAAGCCTGATGCAAAGCCTGTGGCTCAGAAGTATCGGAGATTAGGGCCCCTGCAGACCGATGCATTGCGCTCAGAGTTGCAGAAGCTTGTAGAGGCTGGGTTTATTGTTCCGGTTCACAATACTGAATGGGTTTCACCAGTGGTAGTCATCCCAAAGAAAAACAACAAGTGGCGGGTCTGCATCGACTATAAGAAGCTCAATGCTGCCACCAAGAGGGATCATCATCCTCTACCCTTTCAAGACCTCATTCTTGAGAAGGTAAGTGGTCATGAGATGTATACTTTCTGTGATGGTTACTTTGGGTTTTATCAAATCAGAATTGCCGAGGAAGATGTGCTGAAAACCACATTTGCCACACCCTGGGGGACATTTGTGTTCAAAGTAATGCCATTTGGCCTCACCAATGCTCCTGCCACCTTTCAAAGATTTATGCAGATGGTGTTTGCTCCTTATTTGGGGGATTTCTTGGAGGTGTTTTTAGATGATTTCTGTATATTCTCATCACGAAAGGAGCACCTCATGAAGGTTAGATTGGCCTTCCAGAGGGTCAATGATGCAAATGGCAGTCTCAACCCTGAGAAATGCACCATTGGAGCCACACAAGGGAGGTTATTAGGACATGTTGTCTCATCCGAGGCATCAAGCCGGACCCCGAGAAGGTAGAAGCCATCCTCAAGCTCTCCCCACCTACAACCAAACGTCAGGTACGCTCATTTGTCAATCTAGCAGGATACTATCGCCGCTTCATTGATCAATATGCTGCTTTGACACGGCCCATGACTATGCTATTAAAAGATGGGGTTGATTTTTCTTGGGATGAGGATTGTGATCATGGGTTTGCACAAATCAAGAATGCTCTAGCTTCAGAACCCATTCTACGCAATCCAGACTAGTCAAAGACCTTCTATATCAATCCTGGGTTTGGTGAGTACACTCTGGCAGGTATTCTTCTCCAGCAAGGGGAGGATCGGTTCATGTATCCCGTTCGATTTGCTTCTCGACAATTGCTCGACACTGAGCGACGCTATTCAGAGGCTTACAAGCATGCCTTGTCTTTGGTGTTTTGCATTGAGAAATTTAAGTATTATGTGGCTGGAAGGCCCTTCTTTATACTCACTGACACTGGTCTTGCAAAGCAGGTTCTTCAATCACCAAATCCCATGGGCCGGTTGGCCAAGTGGTTGGCAGTTCTACAAGAATATGATTTTTCTTTCAAAATTGTAAAAGGGGGTTGTTCCAACTTGAAGAATGCTTTGATTGATTTAGAGGAGTGCCTTGATGTAACCCTGGTAGCAGCCATAGAAGTTGGGAATCCTTGGTATGGTAGTATCTATAAGTTTTTGACCGCTTTCTCCTTTCCTTCAGAAAGTACAAGCTATGAGAGAAAGAAGATCCGCAGAGATAGTAGGCGCTACACCCTCCTTGATGGGGTGTTGTACCGTCAAGGCATGGATGGGGTACTCAGACAGGCCATTGATGCAGATGAAGTGCCGAAGGTATTGAAGCATTATCATGATGGATTTTGTGGAGGCCACTATGCCAGTGACTATACAGCTAAGAAGATTTTACATGCTGGATACTATTGGCCGACATTGTTCAAGGATGTCACTTTGCATTGCAAAACCTGTGAACCATGTCAATTCTTCGGTAGGAAGGATTTGCATCCCGGGCAACATCACCCAGTGATTTCCATCCATCCGTTTCAGAAGTGGGGCATAGATTTTGTCGGACCCTTGCCCATGACTGCCCGCAAAAAGAAGTATCTTTTGGTAGCCACTCAGTATGTCACTAAGTGGGCTGAAGCTATCGCCCTCTCTGCTGCAAATGGCAAGGCAGTTTCAAATTTCATCTTTGAACGTATCTGCACAAGGTTTGGGACACCCATGGAGATAGTCTCTGACCATGGGACTCCATTCTTAAATGAAGCAGTGGAGTTACTCATGGATCGCATGGGCATTGATCATCACACTTCTAGCATCTATTACCCAGCATCCATGGGTCAAACAGAGCGGACCAATGGCCTCCTTTGTAAAACCATGGGAAAAATGGCTGCAGGGAATAGGAGTCAATGGGATCAGAAGGTCACTGAAGCCGTGTGGGCTTACAACATCACTCACAAAACATCTACAGGTCACACCCCTTTTGAGTTGGTGTATGGTACTGAGGCAGTTTTACCACTAGAGATAGAGATTCCGGCCTTGAGATTGGCACAGGAACAGAGGATGACAGAAGATGAACATGTAGAGGCCAGATTGGTACAACTTGAGAAGTTAGATGAGACCCGACGCCATGCACTACACCAAACAGAGATCCAAAAGAATCGACAAAAGGCCCGATTGGATGCTAAGATTCGCAAGGGATGGGTAAGACACTTTGCTGAGGGGGATGTTGTGCTATGCTTTGATAACAGATTGGACCACCAAATGGATAAGAAGTTTCTGCCACTGTGGGCTCGTCCATACAAAGTCATCAAAGAACGTAGCAATGGGTCTGTACAAGTTTAGGAGCTGCATGAACCATATGGCAAGAAGGTGATCAACAAGCGTTACCTCAAGCCTTTCTTTGTGCGTGATGGTCCCAGGCATGGAAATGCTGTGCATTCCCTGCCTGGGGGGGGAACTGTTATGGATAAAATTGTCTAAGGAAAAAAAGCATTAATATGTGTGTGTGTTTGTATATGTGGCCATAGTATAATAAAATATGGTGTGCATAGGGCCCAAGGTTGAGGTGGCAGGGCATGACCATGTGCCACCCTTCCATGTAAGAGGACCCATAAGGTGTGTTGTACATAATCCATGATAGTAATATTATAAAATGCAAGGTGGCATGGCTCCTCCATGTGCCACCCCTCCACCTAGGATGCATTAAGTGAGATATGGCTCAAAGTCCATGGGAGAAGCAATATAAAATGGGTGGAGATGGCTATTATATTGAGTTATTCCCTCCATATGAGATAGGCCCATGTGGGGGAGGTATAAAAGGACCAAGAGAGCTAGTTAAATAATGGGGAAAGTAGGATGAGGTGGCAAGATTCCTTGTGCCAACCCTCCACTTGTCCTCCTAGAGGTTTGAACATATTATAAAATTGGAAAGAGACCAAGGGAGTATCATAGACTTGAGATATGGGGCTTGATTTATGTGGAAAATTGAGGCAAAGGGTTGTCGCACACAATTGAGAGTGCGTACCCACCTAGCCCACATGGGAGACTTTTCCACACACACCATGCATGTGGTGGGAGGATACATTAATGTGGAGAGACCCCCTCTTTTGGCTATAAAAGGAAGGGGCTTTTCCTTGATGGGACACGCTCATTCTTGTAAAGCCACCTAGCTAGTATTTTGATATTTCCCTCTCATCCCTTCTTTCCAATAAAGTATGGATCACTTCCCTTGATGTCTACATCTCAACATTCCTCTTCCTATCATGTACATGCTTCTCTTCCCCCTCTCCCTTTCCCCTTGTGTCATAGCCTCCCTTTTCCTTCCCTCCACTTCTAATTCCTTGTTCACCCCTATGACATCCCTTCGCCCTCGTGATCTCCTTTTCTCTATGGCCTTTGAGCGTAGCCATACTTAGTCTCTAGCCTCTGATCTCGATAACTTTTCCGGCTAAAAGTGGTTGGTACACTGCCCACGAATAATAGCTGGATGATAGCTATCCTTATCTACTCTAGTTTGTGGCTCAGTTAGTATGCCACCTTAGTTAGTTGAGTTTGGTTTGAGACCCACATATAGGGTTCTTCTATTTCTTTGTACTTGAGTTCTTTTGGCTTTCACAACTAAGAAGAGGAAAACTGTTTTAAGCCTCCACCTTTGTGTGTATTCCCCCATTATGCATGTGAGAAAGCTGCAAGTGATACTCCTTCCCTCTCTCCCACTATCTTCACATGGTATCAGAGCCTTGTTCATGGTAAGGAGCTCAAGAAAGCAAACCAAGTTCACGGTGTCCTGGTAAGAGGACCAGTGTTGCTTTCCTATTTCGAGTTTGGGAGCAAATCTTTGCAGGTAGCACAACCAGAAGTGCAAGAGTGCACTGTCTCAGATTGAGACGCCCTTCGTGGTGTGACTTTATTTTTCTGATTCGAGGCCATTTCGGGGCCCGTTTTGAAGGCGGAAGTTCTTTGCAGGCACTCAGAAAAAGGCCCTGTTTTGGCTGTGCGACCACTGCTTGGCTAGTCGATGAAAAGTTGCCGCAGAAATTGCATCGTATGACTATGTGCAGAGATATTGGGAGTTGCAAAATCATGCTTGTTGCCTGTTGATGCAAAATCATCACTAGGAAGTGACTGTGTGGTGAAATACCACTTTTGTCAGTTTTGCAGATCTGCCCATGTGAGGCAAAAGCTCTGTTTTTTGCAGTGACAGAATATTTTGTAGTGTTTTGTAATGGCATCTGATTCTCTTTCACAGATTGTCATTGAAAAGCTTGACAAGAACAACTTCCAGGCATGGAAGTTTAGAATGATGAATTTCCTTATGGGAAAAGGCTATTGGGAGTTCATTATAGGAAATGAAGAAGAACCTGTTCTTCCTAATGTTCCCAATCAACAGGAAATGCAAGCATTTAAAGGATGGCATGAGAGAGCTATAAAAGTTATGCATTGGCTGTTTATCAGTATTTCAGACTCTATGATTGTGCATATTCAGGATGCAAGTATGCCAAAGGAGGCATGGGATACTTTGGCAAAAATGTACAGCACAAATACGCAAGCCAGGAAAATGCAGCTCAAACAGGAGTTGCACAATTTGCAGAGAGAAAATTTGAGCATAAATGACTACCACATGAAGGTGAAGAAAATTACAGATGCACTTGCTTCCATTGGGTCACCAGTGGGAGATGATGATCTAGTTTCTGTGACCTTGAATGGTCTAGGAAAGGATTATGCACAGTTCCGGACATCCATTGCCATCCGTGAAAAATTTCCTGATTTTGAAGAGTTCTTTGCTCTTCTAATTTCTGAAGAGCAGAGAAATGGGGGTGCATCTTCTTCAGGAGGAACTTCAAAAAAAGAAACTATCTTCTACTCAAATGCTGGAAGAAGTAGAGGCAGAGGTAGAATAGGCCGATCTGCAGGCCGTGGTAGAAATCAAAATATGTAGCAAACTCAAGAAAACCAGTCCTATACAGGAGGACGTGGTAACTCTAGAGGCAGGGGGAGCCAAAGAGGCCGTGGTGGATGGTAGAGAGGCCAAAATGCAAACAGCAATGTTGAATGCTACTATTGTGGTAAAATGGGTCATATGGCTAAGGACTGCTACAAAAAGCAGAATGACATTATGAATGGAAAATTGCAGCAAGGCAATTATGCATCTTCCAGTAGATAGGTGATGACAGAAATGAGCATCTATTTATGGTGCAGCATATGACCAATTCTATGACAAGTGCAGAAGAACGAAATGATGTGTGGTATGTTGACTCAGGTGCATCAAACCACATGACAGGTCATGCAGAATGGATGCAAGATGCAAGGAAAATGGAAAAGCTAGGATTTGTGGAGATTGGTGATGATACTACACATCCTATTGTGCAGATTGGTAAAATTCCTTTGTCTATGCAGGATGGGAAAAAGAAATACCTGTCCGATGTATTTCATGTCCTGAACATCACCAAGAACCTAGTTTCTATTGGTCAAATGGTTGAGCAGGGCTTGCAAGTCAGATTTAATCCTCATGGATGCTTTGTTGAGGATATGAAAAATAACGGTCGCTTGATAGCAAAAGGAAAGAAGAAGGGGAGGATGTTTACGTTGGATGCAGACATGCCTGAATTGAGTGCAGCAATGTTTGCACATGGGACCGATGTAGTTGCAGATATTGATATCTGGCACAAACGCATTGGTCATGTTAATATACAGCGACTTAAATCAATGCAAGCCCAAAATATTATTGCAGGATTGCCTAAAGTCCAGGTTGCAGAAATGCACAAGGTTTGTGAAGCCTGTCAATTTGGAAAACAGGCAAGGAAACATTTTCCTAGGTATGTTCAAGAGAGTAAAAAGCCATTGGAATTAATCCACTTTGATGTGTGGAATACTAAAGCTGCATCTATTGGAGGCTATCACTATTTTGTCACATTTATTGATGACTTCAGCAGAAAACTTTGGGTGTATTTTATGAAAAAGAAAAGTGAAGTGTTTGGGCACTTCAAAGCTTTTAAAGATATGGTTGAAAAAGAAACAGGCTTGCAAATAAAATGCCTAAGGTCAGATGGAGGGGGAGAGTACCTCTCAAATGAGTTTGCAAGGTTCCTGCAGGAGCATGGTATAAAGCAACAATATTCATGCAGTCATACCCCACAGCAAAATGGAATTGCAGAAAGGAAAAACAGGCATATTGGAGAGGTATCTCGGGCCATGCTAAATGAAAAATATCTACTAGATTATTATTGGGCTGAAGCAGTTGCTACAGCAGTTTACATAATCAACAAGACTCCCACTGCAACAATACATGGCATGATGCCAGAGGAGATGTATACTGGTAGGAAACCAGACATTTCTCATTTGAAAATTTTTGGTTACATTGCCTATGTTCATGTGCCAGATGAGTTGAGGTCCAAGTTGGATCCAAAAGCTGAGAAGTGCATCTTTATTGGTTATTCTCTGTAGCAGAAAGGGTATAGATGCTATAACCCTTCTACACGTAAGTTCACAGTGAGCAGAGATGTTGTTTTTTATGAGATGAGCAGCTGGTATAAACCAGTAAATGTAATGATTGATGTAGATGCACAAAATGGTAATGCTGCATAGAATTCACAGCAGCAATCACAAAATATTAGTGGACCTGGAGTGTCCTCTAGCAATGGTTCACATACTTCGCCATGGACAGGCAGATTGAGATCAGGAGAATCTCCTCAAAGCAATGTAGAGAGTGGTATGCAGGTATCACGAAAAGGAAAAGAGAAGGTAGATCAGCCCATGTTTGATGAAAAAGAATGCAAGTACCCGGAAAAAGTGAAAAAAGTAAGGCTCCGCTTATCCTTTCTCTTCAGCTCTTGGTTGCTTCAATGAAATGAGGAGAGAGTGAGAATGAATGAATGAATGGAAAGAAGAGTATATATAAGAAAAACTAGCCCACTCCTCCTACGCATAAATTTTCAAAAAAGAGAGGGAAATTTGAATTCATTATAAATTTGAATTCAAATTTGTGTTCAACATTCTTCTTATACTTTCTTCTCGTACGTTCCTTCCTTTTGTTCAACATTCATCTTGATACTTTCTTCTCATAAGTCCCTTTCATCCTTCTCGTAAGTCAAATCTTATTTGTCGCTCTTGCTCATGATAGTAAGTCAAATCTTATTTGTCGCTCTTGCTTGTGATAGTAATCTTATTTGAGCAAGAATCTTATTTGTCGCTCTTGCTCGTGATAGTAAGTCAAATCTTATTTGAGCAAGAATCTTATTTGTCGCTCTTGCTCGTGATAGTTCTACTCTTAGTTGTAAGAATTCAAATTTGTGTTCAACATTCTTCTTGATACTTTCTTCTAGTAAGTCCCTTTCATTCTTTTCCTAAGTCAAATCTTATTTGTCGCTCTTGTAAGAATTCGACCTCTCTCCCTCTACTCCCTTGTTTCTCTCTCCCTCACTCTCTCTCTCTCTCCCATACCTTCCCCCCTCACTCTCTCTCTCTTTCTCTCTCCCTCCCCTCACTCTCTCTCTCTCTTTCTCTCTCCCTCCCCTCACTCTCTCTCTCACTCCCCTCCCTCCTCTCCCCTCTCTCTCCTTTGGCTCCCTCCTCTCCTCTCCCTCTCTCTCTCTCTCTCTCTCTCTCTCTCTCTCTCTCTCTCTCCCCTCTCTCTCCTTCTGCTCCCCTCCCCCCCTCCCTCCCTCCCTCGACCCTGCCCTCCCCCCCTCCCCTCCCCTCCCTCCGCCGCCAGAACCCCTCTCCCCCCCCTCCCCCCCTCTCCCTCCATCCACCCCTCGACCCCTCCCCCCCCTCCCCCCCCCTCCCGCCACTCCCCCCACCCCCTCCCTTCCGCTCCCCTTCGCTCTCGCTCCCCCCTCCTGCCCCTCCCCCTCCCCCCGCTCCCGCTCCCCCCCCTCCCCCTCCCTCTGCTCCGCTCCTCTAGGGGACCCCCCCACCCCCTCCCTTCCCCTCCCCCCTCTTGAGCCCACCCCTGCCCCTCCCTCCTGCCCCTGCCCCCCCCTCCCTCCCTCCCTCCCCCACCCAGCTCCCCTCCCCCCCCTCCCCCCTCTCCCTCCCTCGACCCCTCCCTCCCCTCCCCTCCGCTCCCCTCCCCCCCCACCCCCTCCGCTCCCGCTCCCCCCTCCCTCCCCTCTAAAAACAGTGTTTTATGCTTGATCGACAATGCAAAGCATATCTGATGGGCACAATACTTTGCACACACCTTCAACTAGGTGGAATTGACTTACATGCAAAGTGGCATTCCCATTGCATAAGTACTTGATCCGATAACACACCTGGCAGCGTGTTTTTTTATGGATGTGCATGACACTAAGGCAAAAATGGTATTTAATGCTCGATCGACCATGCAAAGCATATCTGATGGGAACAATCCTTTTCCTACACCTTAACCTAGGTGGTATTGAAATGTTCTCAAAGAGACACACCCATCCGATAAGTACTTGGTCAAATAACATACCTAAGGGCATGTTTTTTTGCGAATCTGCATATCACTATGATAAAAACGTTGTATAATGCGTAATCGACCATGAAGAGCATATCTGATGGTGACAATACTTTGCACGCATCTCAACCTAGTTGAAATGGACTTGTGTGCAAACTGGAGCCCCCATCCGATAAGTACTTGTTTGATTAACACACTTAGGACCGTGTTTTTTCATGGTTGTGCATGACACTAAGGCAAAAATGGTGTTTTATGCTTGATCGACAATGCAAAGCATATCCGATGGGCACAATACTTTGCACACACCTTCAACTAGGTGGAATTGACTTACATGGAAAGTGGCACACCCATCCCATAAGTGCTTGATCGATAACATACCTAGTAGTGTGTTTTTTTACGGATGTGCATGACACTAGAGCAAAAATAGTATTTAATGCTCGATCGACCATGCAAAGGATATCGGATGGGAACAACACTTTCCATATGCCTCAACCTAGGTGGTATTGAAATTTTAACAATGAGGCACACCCATCCGATAAGTACTTGTTCAGATAACACGTCTAAGGGCATGTTTTTTTGCGGATGTCCATATCACTAGGGTAAAAATGGTGTCTAATCCGTGATCGACCATGCAAAGCATATCCGATGGTGACAATACTTTGCACGCACCTCAACTTAGTTGAAATGGACTTGCGTGCAAAGTGGATCCCCCATCCGATAAGTACTTATTTGAATAACACACCTATGGCCATGTTTTTATATGGTTGTGCATGACACTAAGGCAAAAACGGTGTTTTATGCTTGATCGACAATGCAAAGCATATCCAATGGGCACAATACTTTGCACACACCTTAAACTAGGTGGAATTGACTTACATGCAAAGTGGCATTCCCATCGCATAAGTACTTGATCGGATAACACACCTAGCAGCGTGTTTTTTTATGGATCTACATGACACTAAGGCAAAAATGGTATTTAATGCTCGATCGACATGCAAAGCATATCCGATGGGCACAATACTTTTCCTACACCTTAACCTAGGTGGTATTGAAATGTTCTCAAAGAGGCACACCCATCCGATAAGTACTTGGTCAAATAACATACCTAAGGGCATGTTTTTTTGCGGATGTGCATATCACTACGGGAAAAACATTGTATAATGCGTAATCGACCATGCAGAGCATATCCGATGGTGACAATACTTTTCACGCATCTCAACCTAGTTGAAACGGACTTGCGTGCAAATTGGAGCCCCCAGTACTTGTTTGATTAACACACTTAGGACCGTGTTTTTTCATGGTTGTGCATGACACTGAGGCAAAAATAGTGTTTTATGTTTAATCGACAATGCAAAGAATATCCAATAGGCACAATACTTTGCACACACCTTCAACTAGGTGTAATTGACATACATGCAAAGTGGCACTCTCATCCCATAAGTGCTTGATCGGATAACATACCTAGCAGCATGTTTTTTTACGAATGTGCATGACACTAGAGAAAAAATAGTATTTAATGCTCGATCGACCATGCAAAGGATATCCAATGGGCACAACACTTTTTGTACATCTCAACCTAGGTGGTATTGAAATGTTCTCAAAGAGTAACACCCATCCGATAGTACTTGGTCAGATAACACACCTAAGGGCGTGTTTTTTTATGGATGTGCATATCACTAGAGAAAAAATGGTGTATAAGGCATGATCGACCATGCAAAGCATATCCAATGGTGACAATACTTTGCATACACCTCAAGGTAGTTGAAACGGACTTGCGTGCAAAGTGGAGTCCCCATCCGATAAGTACGTGTTTGAATAACACACCTAGGACTGTGTTTTTTCATGGTTGTGCATGACACTAAGGCAAAAATGGTGTTTTATTCTTAATCGACAATGCAAAGCATATCCGATGGGCACAATACTTTGCACACACCTTCAACTAGGTGGAATTGACTTACATGCAAAGTGGCATGCCCATCCCATAAGTGCTTGTTTGGATAACATACCTAGCAGCGTGTTTGTTTATGGATGTGCATGACACTAGAGCAAAAATAGTATTTAATGGTCGATCGACCATGCAAAGGATATCCGATGGGCACAACAATGTTTGTAGTTGAAACGGACTTGCGTGAAAAGTGGAGCCCCCATCCGATAAGTACTTGTTTGATTAACACACCTAGGACCGTGTTTTTTCATGGTTGTGCATGACACTAAGGCAAAAACGTTGTTTTATGCTTGATTGACAATGCAAAGCATATCTAATGGGCACAATACTTTGCACACACCTTCAACTAGGTGGAATTGACTTACATGGAAAGTGTCACTGCAATCCCATAAGTGCTTGATCGGATAACATACCTAGTAGCGTGTGTTTTTATGGATGTGCATGATACTAGAGCAAAAATAGTATTTATTGCTCGATCGATCATGCAAAGGATATCCGATGGACACAACACTTTTTGTACGCCTCAACCTAGGTGGTATTGGAATGTTCTCAAAGAGGCACACCCATCCGATAAGTACTTGGTCAGATAACACACCTAAGGGCATGTTTTTTTGCGGATGTGCATATCACTCGGGAAAAAATGGTGTATAATGCATGATTGACCATGAAAAGCATATCTGATGGTGACAATACTTTGCATGCACCTCAACATAGTTAAAACAGACTTGCGTGCAAAGTGGAGCCCCCATCCGATAAGTACTTGTTTGAATAACACACCTAGGGCTGTGTTTTTATATGGTTGTGCATGACACTAAGGTAAAAACGGTGTTTTATGCTTGATCCACAATGCAAAGCATATCCAATGGGCACAATGCTTTGCACACACCTTCAACCAGGTGGAATTGACTTACATGCAAAGTGGCATTCCCATCGCATAAGTACTTGATCGGATAACACACCTAGCAGCGTGTTTTTTTTACGGATGTGCATGACACTAAGGCAAAAATGGTATTTAATGCTCGATAGACCGTGCAAAGCATATCCGATGGGAACAATACTTTTCCTACGCCTTAACCTAGGTGGTATTGAAATTTTCTCAAAGAGGCACACCCATCCGATAAGTACTTGGTCAAATAACATACCTAAGGGCGTGTTTTTTTGCAGATGTGCATATCACTACAGGAAGAACGTTGTATAATGCGTAATCGACCATGCAGAGCATATCCGATGGTGAAAATACTTTGCACGCATCTCAACCTAGTTGAAAGGGACTTGTGTGAAAAGTGGAGCCCCCATCCAATAAGTACTTTTTGATTAACACACTCAGGACCATGTTTTTTCATGGTTGTGCATGACACTAAGCCAAAAATGGTGTTTTATGCTTGATCGAAAATGCAAAGTATATCCGATGGGCACAATACTTTGCACACACCTTCAACTAGGTGGAATTGACTTACATGCAAAGTGGCACACCCATCCCATAAGTGCTTGATTGGATAACATACCTAGCAGCGTGTTTTTTTACAGATGTGCATGACACTAGAGCAAAAATAGTATTTAATGCTCGATCGACCATGAAAAGGATAACTTGGCATGTCCATCTGATGAGTACTTGATCGGATAACTTCTCTCACCAATAAATTAAGTACTAGTTAAAAATTATAATAATGAGTAGATTATTAAAAAGAGACTAATATTTATGTAATTGTTGCTACTGCAGCCTTGCTTGCGAAGGACTCTCACAAAGGAGATGGCTATCAATTTTGTTTGAGGGATGGATGTGATTTTATGTAGCAAAAGAGAAGTAGTTGCATTTGCTACAATCCATGATAGTGATCACAATTCAGTTTGCCACTTTCGAAGACTTGGCAAAGATAAGGTGGCAGTTACTGTATCAAAGATTCTTAGCACACATGTTGAGCTAAAGTATAAATGTGGAGATATGGAAACACATGGAGATGTTATGCCCTACAATACATCTAACAAATCATTTATAGCATGGGACAAAGATGAGACTTATGCAATAGACATTATCAAGAATACAAAGTGCACCACCTTGGATTTTACTATAGGGGACATTTTACAAATGAGATCATTTTCAAATAAGACTGTAGCAGAAGGTGAAGTATTGGGATTTGAACAAGTGGAGCAATGGTCATTTGCACAGATAAGGATTTTAAAAGTCATTGATGATGGTATGGTTGATAACATAACATCCTTATGTGATCCCTACTATGAGGTAGGCAAGAATATGAGATGGAGCATGCAATTTTTAAACATGAGAAAGAGGCACGTGGTTTTCAATGATAAAGACAAGGTATACTACAATGTCAAAGGACCTAAAAAGCGTGCCCATGTGCTAGACTCTATCACTTCAAATGTGGATGATTTCAATATACTCAATTATAGAAGTGACATCTTATCTGGAGTGGATGAGTTCATTGGTTCCGAGAAACAAAATGATTTTAGAAGCGAAGCCTTATCTAGGGTCGATGAATTCTTGCATAGTGAGAAGGGCAAAGGTTTCAATAGTGATGTCTT
This sequence comes from Dipteris shenzhenensis, assembly GCF_047967505.1. Lineage (NCBI taxonomy): Eukaryota > Viridiplantae > Streptophyta > Polypodiopsida > Gleicheniales > Dipteridaceae > Dipteris > Dipteris shenzhenensis. Next base: position 27,186,285 of record NC_141620.1, read on the forward strand.
GTCAAGTGTGGATGAGTTCATGCATATTAACAAACCTGGTGTCAATCAAGCTTATGGATTTGTGAAAGCCATGCAAGATGTCCCAATGAGTGATGTTCTCTTAGGAGTGGAAGAGTTTCCTCGGGGGGGTCACTCATCATATGTAACCCTATCACGTGAGTTCAACAAAAGGATATTTTTTATTCCTAAAATTTACAGAAATAAATATACATAAGGGACTTTTTAAAATAGTTTTGGAAAAAATTTACAGATTTGTATAGAAAAGGGGTACATTTTATTAATGAAAAAAATTACAGATAAGGGATTTTAAATATAGGCCTTGAACGCACGTGATATAGAGGGTTTATACATAGTGACCTCCCCGAGAGAGTTTCAAGGTTCTTAATACTCTCATAGAATATTGGATTCATTGAATGGTCCTAAGAGTATGTTAAAAACGAGGATGAGATCAACAGAGGATTATTCAATATTTAACTTTGATTGTGATATGGCCAAGGATGCAATGACCAATCATGGATGCTTGGTTACAAACAAATGTGAGGATAAGAAGTGCATAAATATAGATAACAATGTGCACGAGGAACGAAAACAGTCATACATATGTATGAAGAGAAAGCAAATCCAAGTAGATCCACAAAAGCAACCAAAGAGGAAGAGAGTAATGAAGGAGGAGAACATGTTAAATGCATTGGGATATCTATGTTGCAAACGAAGATGTATGCGCTTCATTGATCTTGCAGACATCAGGGAATGTAGAGGACATGTGTGGCAAAGAAGAGGAAGTGAAAGAAATGAATACCTTCTCATAAGTCTCTCTTGCTTTCTTCAGAATGGCAATAAAAGGCTAAGTTCAAGACAAAAGGTAAAACCTCTCATAAATGGAAAAAGGATTTTGCAATAAAGCATATCACAATATTACTGGATTATCCCATGGTACATATTGGGATTTAGTCACCAAGGCAAAGGGCTGCAACAAATTTAGCATTCACGGTAATAGAGGAAGGTCCAAATCAAGAATCTCAACTGTCAGGGCAGCAGCATTTTTGCAAGACTTCATACATGGAAATGCTTTACCTCAACCCCGTATATCTACCAAACTCCCTAACGGTGATGTGATCACTGAAATGCACCTTCCAATGGGCTTGACAAAGCTCGAAGTATTTGACTCTATTGTAGAAAAGCAAAGGCAAAGAGGGGATGCCATAGCTTCTTCTCATAATTTCTATACTCTTTGGAAGAAGAACTTTGGATATGTTAAAATCCCAAGGAGGCAAAAAATGTCAAAGTGCAATGTCTGTGATGATTTAAAGTGAGCAATTGAGAGTGCAACATGTCCAAATCAAAGGGAATTATACAAAAAAAACCGAAAATCTCATCATGACCTTATTCGACATTCCAGACAAAAATATGCATTTTGGAAGGAGCAAGCTATTTCGCATCCCGATGACTACATGTGCCTTATTGTAGATGGCATGGATCTGAATACAACAACATTGTCTCGTTTTGTCGCCACTCCACCTAAATTACAAGGAAAGCACTTTCTAAGGACACATCTATGTGGAGTGTTAGTGCATGGAATTAAGTTCTTTGCAGATATATGGATTGATTCCTTGCATCTACATGATAGCTATCAAGTTGTAACATCTATTATGAAGGCAATTTGCAATGTACATGCAGAAAAAGGTTGCCTACCACCGACTTTGAGAATACAAGCTGATAATTGCTGGCGAGAAAATAAGAATGTACTCATGTTTGCATTCTGCTCCATGCTAGTTGCTCATCGAATCTTCAATGAGGTCGAATGTGGATTTTTGTATGTTGGGCATACACATGAGGATATCGATCAGGTTTTTAGCACAGTCTCAAGGGAGCTTAAATGCAAGGATGTGGAGACAATAGATGACTTGGTAAGAAGATGTGGCAGGCAAGTTGGTGGTTGCAAGGAAAGTACAATATGTGAGAGGCTCAAAAGAATGTATGATTAGAAGAGCTTCATTCTACCTTTCATACAAACGGGTGGTGATGCATTGACAGGTCATACCAATCCACACTACTTTTGTTTTTTTTTTTAAGATGAAAAACCCGTAATGCAATGGCAACAGTATTCTCATGATACAAAATGGGAACCTGAAGAACCTTACAGTCTCTTAACTTCAATTCCCAGCAAGGAAAGGTATCCAACATGGGCTCCTATACAAGAATTCAATGAGAGGTCTAACTGTGAAATAGAAGGATTAAAAGCATTTATTACATACAAAGAGGAAATGCTCCGGAGATATCCTAATTCAAAGCCTACTTGGAGAGAACACACTACCACTGTAATTAACAAGACACGAAATGTAATAAAGGACCTTGAGAGAATGTGAGGCTCAAAGGATGTCAAGGAAGAATGCAATATGTTTTGGCCAAATGCTCATAACGATTTGCGCCCAGCTCCAATCTTTGAGAATGAATTTGTATCATTACTCCCACGTCCATATTGTGGATCGAAGAAGAGAGAGTTTATGCCACAAGTAGATATAGAGTCGATTGTTTTGTTGTGGTTCGGCCATCGGATGATGAATATGAGAATGTGAAGTTTTGGGTTGCAAAAGTAGTTGATGTGCAAAGAGATGACCAAGGGAGAGCTACAACATTTACAGCGGTATGGTATGAGCCAAAGGGCAGGAAGGAGAATATGGATAACAACACATTGTATACTAATTGTATAATGAATGAGTGGGTCCCAAATGATGAAGCGGTCTCTCAAGTTTCGACGGAGACAATCATAGTGTCTTGGCATTCAAGGGCAAAGAAATCAAAGAAGCACATGGGATATGAGGTAAAAGGAAAAATAAAAATACCATAGCAAACTATTTTGCATATACACGAATTTTTAAGGATGCTCGCCAGGATGCTCGCCATGGAGGAAGTAGAAGGAGACAGTGCAAATGAAGAATGTCCATGATTAAAGCTTTGTATTGAAGTCCATTGAAGGATTTTATTTGGGTACTAGGCAAGAAGCCAATCCAAGACAATTATAATCAAAGTCATCACCTCCTATGTCAAATGAGAGTCAAAATATGCATTGGATGTCACCCAAGGGTTGCCAAGACAATAGGGAGTTAATGCAGATGGCACCTAGCAAGGGACTATCACATTGAGCAATAAGACAATGGGGAGTCAATGCACCCAAGGGGCAAGGCTTGGCAAGATAACTTGTGGGAGTTAATGTAGATGGCACCTGTATTTTGCACTGGATGTCACCCAAGGGTCAAGGCTTGGCAAGACAATAGGGAGTTAATGCAGATGGCACCTGGCAAGGGACTATCGCATTGAGTAATAAGACAATGGGGAGTCAATGCACCCAAGGGGCAAGGCTTGGCAAGACAAGTGGGAGTCAAATTATGCAGATGGCACCTGGCAAGGGACTATTGTGACATTGAGCAATAAGACAATGGGGAGTCAAATTATGCAGATGGCACGAATTGAGGCTCTTTAAGAGCAACAATTTAAATTGTCAACATATGTTCAATCTATATCATTTTGGATATAAAGACTCTAGCTGAGAGCAACGTCTCTCAATGTAATCATATAATAATAGCTATAATTGCTATTATACCTCTTTGGTTCAATACAAAACTTGGGTCTTATGGCGTCATGTCTCTATTTATTAAAAGTTTTAAAAATTTTGTGCATATTGCGAGTGACAATGTTATTTTCATGAAATATTTAAGTCTCCTTTCATGGATTTATAAATTTATCATGTCAAGGAAAAATATTAAAAATAATTAAATTAACAAATAACTTAGATATAGCTAGAATTTCTAATATAGGATTATTTTAAATTCTTGCATGTTGGTGTAAAAGTATAGATTGAAAAAACAATATTTTTATGTGAATATGATAGTGCCACAAAGTGAACTTTTGATTTGGGAAGAATATTTTTAGAAAGTAAAATTTTGATTTGGGAAGGATATTTCCACAAAGTAAAGTTCTCATTTGGGAAGGATTTTTGGGCTTCATCCAAAAACAACACAAAAATTCCAAAATTAATGAAATAGGTGTTAAAGTGCATATCATTGGATATTAGAGTGGGAGATATTTTACAAATGATATCATTTGCATATAAGAACATAGCGGAAGGTCAAGTGTTGTGATTTGAACAAGTTGAGTAGTGGACATTTGTGCAGACGAGGATTTAAAAAGTTATTGATGATGGTATGGATGATAAATCAATCTCATTGGATCGTCCCTACTAAGAGGTAGGTAAGGATTTGAGATGGCCCATGGGACATGCAGTTTTTGAAAATTGAAAAGAGGCATGGTGTTTTCCATGATAAACATAATCTATACTACAATAATAAAGAACTGAAAGAATATGCCAACATGCCAAGCCTTTTTTCTTTAAAGATGGATGATTCCAATGCACTCAACTATATCACTAAAATCTTATCATCACAGGTGGATGAGTTCATTGGTATCAACAAAGAAAAAGATTTCACAAGTGATGCCTTATCTAGAGTGAATGAATTCATGAAAGGCAACTAATGAGAATAAGAGTACTGAATGAAGATGTTATGCTAAAAGCAATGCAATCTACATGTTATAAGTGTAGATGTATGTTCTCTATTTACTTACATGACATCAAGGGGTGTAGAGAATAGGTCTAGTAAAGGAGAGGGAGAAAAAGAAATAAATACCTACTCACGAGACTCTCTTTTTTTCTTATGAATGACAGAAAAAGACGAATTTCAGGACAACAACTAAAGCCTTTTATAAATGGAAAAAGTATATGCAATAGAGCATACTGCATTATTACAGGATTATCACATTTCACATATTGTGATTTGTCTAATAAAGCAAATTATGGAGTAAAATTTACCATTCATGGAAACACAAGAAGGCCCAAAACAAGAGCCTCAACGGTTGTGGGACCAACAAATTTTGAAAGACTATATTCATGAAATGCATCTTCTGATATGTTTGACAAAAAAAGAAGTAATATTTAACTCTATTGGAGAATTAGAGAGGCAAAGAGAGCATGCTCCGGCATCTTTTCATACTTTGTATACTCTTTGGAAGAAGAGCTTTAGGCATGTTAAAATCCCAAAGAGGAAAAAAAGGTCAAAGTGCGCAGCCTTATGAGGGTTGTTTGGAAAAGAAACGGGAATGGATTTTAAATAAAGAGGGCTTGGCTGAAGTGGAGGTGAGTAGCATCATCCATTGTTGGAAATCAAGGACTCGAAATCTTAAAAAGAAGCATGGGTATGATGTGGAAAAAGGTATCATGATCCTTAACAGCAGCCTCACACATATCAAACATTGTTTGGGTAGATTTGATCTAACTAAAGATGCAATAACAGAGTCGGATGACTCAGAAAGAGATTCCAAAGCATAAGAGCAGATATGTCCCTATGTGGCAGTCCCCTCTCGATAATCTTATACATCATTTTCCAAAATGGGTTATCTTTACACCACCTCATTGTTGATATAATTAAGTTTAAATTAAGAAATGAATTATTAATTAATCAAAAAACTAGTTTCGTAATAAAAGAAATTAATAATTAAAGAATTAATAAAAAGTAATAAAAATGAATAAGTTTATAATTAATAAAAAATTTATTCAGTAATAGAAAAGGATTAGTAATAAAAATTAATTAATAATTAATAAAATAATAAAAATGAATAGAAATTAATAATTAAAGAATTAATTATGAATTTAAAAAATAATTAAAAATTAGCTAGTAATAGAAGGCTCAAGGATTAGGTGGACATGTAAGGATCAAGCCCTATGTGTCACATGTGGCCCCCTCACATTCACTTTCCCGCTCACTATACTTGCATCTTTGCTTCCACATATCATAATTTGTAGAAAAGTCCAAAACAAGAGAAAAAGTCCAAAAATTCTAAATATTGTTTCCCCGTTCTTGTTCCTACCGCTTGGCTCATACCATACCACTGTAAATGTCATATGCTCATGTCTCGGGGGCTGCACTACCAAGAAATCCTATGTATCATGTGCATTCAAAGGGTATTGAAAAAAATCCCTCCACTAAAATTTTCCCCCCAGTAAAAACACACCTCTTTACTTATGGACTAAGTGATTTTTTTTTTAAATTGAATTAAAAAACCGCTCGTGTTATTGTAATTCTGTTTTTTTTTTTTTGAAAAGTTGAATTAAAATACCCCTCCTTTTGAATTCAAGTGGTACACTAAAATTTTATGAGGTGAACCCCCCGAGGCTCACATCCACTACTTTTGCAACCCAGAACTTCACATTCTCATGTTCATCATCCTATGGTTGAACTTGAACAAAACAATGATGTCTATGTCTAGTTTTGGCATAAGCTATCTCTTATTCGTTCCACAATATGATTGTGGGAGTAGTGATCCATACTCATTTTTGAAATTGAGGTTAAGAAACTGTAAGCTTCTTCAAGTTCTCATGTTGTATCATGAGAATAGTGTTACCACTGCATCATAGTTTTTCATCCTTTAAGAAAAAGCAAAAGTAGTGTGGAGTGCTATGACCTATTAGGATATCACCACCTTGATATCACCACCTTTTTGTATCAAAGGTAGAATAAAGATCTTCCAATCATACATTCTTTCGACCATGGAGCATATTGTACCTTCCTTGCGGCCACCAACTTGCCTCCCACATTTTCTTATCAAGTCATTCATTGTCTCTATGTCCTTGTGTTTAGCTCTCTTGAGACTGCTAAAAACCTAATCGATATCCTCATGTGTGTGCCCAATCAACAAAAATCCAACTTCAATGTCATTGAAGATTCGATGAGCGATTAGCATTGAGCAAAATGCAAAGAAGAGTACTTTCTTATTCTCTCATCCAGAATTGTCTGCCTCTATTCTCAAATTTGCAAATCAATCCCTATGTCTGTAAAAAACTCAAATCCATGCATTAATACTCCACATAAATGTGTCTTCAAAAATTATATTCCTTGTAGCTTAGGTGGACTATCTCCAATAATGTACATGTACTCATTTAGATGAGAAATAGCTTGCCCCCTCCAAAGAGCTTCCAAAATGCATATTTTAGTCCAGAATGCCAAACAAGTTCATGATGACATCTCTCTTTTTTTGGTATGATTCTCTTTGTGCTGGAGACGTTGCTCTCTCAAGTGCTCGCTTTAGATCATCATAGGACGTTTCATGTCATCCATTGTTAAAACATCCCCGGACTTCTACTCTCCAGAGATACTGCTAAATATTTAATCTATGTCTTCATGTGTATGGCTGACAAGAAGAAAACTGACTTCCACTTGTTCAAATATTTTGAAACCAACTAGCATAGAGCACAAAGCAAAAATGTATCTATTCTTATTTTCTCTCCAGCAATTATCAACCTGTATACGCAAGATGCGAGCTGGTAAACGTCCACGTGCATCCTTGACCTTTCGTATTGCTTTCATGATGGATGTTGCTACTTGGTTACTATCATGTTCATGCAAGAAATCAATCCATAGATCACAAAAGAGTCAGAATCCATGTACTTATACTCTACACAAGTGTGTTTTAAGTCTAGGTTTACCCTCCAATGGAGGTGGGGTGCATCTGAATGTAGGCAAAGTTGTTGTATTCTGATCCATGCCATCAATGGTGATGCACATAGACTTCCTGATATCTGAAATAGCTTCTTCCCTCCAAGAAGCATACACCAATCTAGCATCTTGCACATGACTTAAATGGATTTCTCTCCATCTTATATATTTTCCTTGATGTTGTGTGGATAAAAATGTAAATGTGTTTTTCACTTGTTGCATGCTGATGGGTAGGTGCATAGCTATGTACATAGCTAGTTGGTGGTGGCTTTGAGCTATGGACACTCTCATAAAAGACTCTACACTGATGTAAATATTTTCTTGAGATGGTAGGTGACTTCTATGGGGACTTTTAGGAAATGATGATGTGCAATGTAGGTGCACCAATCTAGAGCATGAGAAGAGGAAAACTATTTTCAGCCTCCACCTTTGTGTATATTCCCCCATCGTGTATGTGAGAAAGCTACAAGTGAGACTCCTTCCTTCTCTCCCACTCTCTTCACAAGGTATCAGAGCTCGGTTCGTGGTAAGGAGCTCAAGAAAGCAAACCAAGTTCACGGTGTCCTAGTAAGAGGATCAATGTTGCTTTCCTTTTTTCGAGTTTGGGAGGTCTGTAGGTAGCACAGCCGGAAAGTGCAAGAGTGCACTGTCTCAAATTGGGACACCCTTCGCAGTGTGGTGAGAGGGCAGTATATGCTACGGGAGAAGGCGGGGCCCTTGGTGAAATTATTTTTTTGATTTGAGGCCATTTCGGGGCCCATTTTGGTGGCGGAAGTTTTCCACAGGCACTCAAGAAAGTGCCCTGTTTTTGCTGTGCGACCACTGTTCTGTAGGTCATTAAAAAGTTATCGTAGAAATTACATCGTATGCCTATGCGCAGAGATATTAGGAGTGACAGAATCATTCTTATTGCCTATTGATGCATAAGCGTCACTAGGAAGTGACTGTGTGGTCAAATACCACTCTCGTCAGTTTTGCAGATTTGTCCTTGTGAGGCAAAAGTTGTGTTTTTTTGCAATGACAGAATATTCTGCAGTGTTCTTAATGGCATCTGATGCTCTTTCACAGATTGTCACTGAAAAGCTTGACAAGAACAACTTCCAAGCATGGAAGTTTAGAATGACAAATTTCCTTAAGGGAAAAGGCTATTGGGAGTTCATTACTGGCACTGAACAAGAACCAGTTATTCCTAATATTCCCAATCAACAGGAGTTGTAGTTAGGCATTTAAAGACTGGCATGAGAGAGCTAGAAAAGTTATGTACTGGCTGTCTATCAGTATTTCAGATTCTATGATTGTGCATATTCAAGATGCAAGCACGCCAAAGGAGGCATGGGATACTTTGACAAAAATGTATAGCACAAATACGCAAGCCATGAAAATGCAGCTCAAGCAGGAGTTGCATAATGTGCAGATAGAAAATATGAGCATCAATGACTACCACATGAAGGTGAAGAAGATTGCAGATGCACTTGCTTCTATTGGATCGGCTCCATTTTAGTACGAACATCATGACCAATGTATGAAACAACATCTGAATCAATCCATGTCCCACAAATTGCATCTATGTCTTCCAGCCCAGTGATAACTTCATGGTCAATATCATTATTATCATCGATCCCAGTTATTGCCTTGCTTATCCCACAAATGGCATCGATATCCTCTACTCCTGTAAGTGCTTCATGACCAGTATCACTAAATTTATCATTGACTCTTGTTACTACATCACTTGTCCCACAAACATCATCAGTATCCTCTATTCCAATAAGAACTTCATGACTAGTATCACTAACTTTATAATTGACCCCTGTTACTACATCGCTTATCCTAAAAATATAATCAATATCCTCTATTCGAGTAATCACTTCATGACCAGCATCATTGCTTTCTATTAGCACATTACTTTTCGTTTGGGTGCCCTTAAAATGTCGTCTTCTATTATCAAATCCCAAAGGAAACATTTCAGCGGATCTATTTTTAGAAGTAGGGGAATTAGTTCCGGGGGAGACATTGAAAGATACCTTTTTAAACACATGGGATTTCATGAATGCTAGCCCCCAAGTGATAGTATTTTGCACGTGTAACTGTGATTCACCATAGTACTTCTCCTGACCAAGACAAAATAAAAACCTTTTCTCCCTCAAAAAAGATTTGAAACGTAATATCACGATTATGAAGAAGAGTCTTTGGGATGATCTCATCCCAATCCCAAAGCATTCGTTGTGCTTGTATGTCAATAATTTGACATTCTAGTAAGTCACCAAGTGTTCAAAATCTCCTCGCAGATACTTCAAATACACTTTGGGGTGAATAACCTTAGTGAAATTATTATCACACACCTTTTCTTACCATAATGTTGAAAGTTACACAAGCTTATGGGATCAAGACTCTGTATTTGCCCAAAGGCAACCACTTCATTTTTTCTATACAATACCACATCTAAACCTCTTTAAGAGTGAAATCTTGCATTGGAAACAGTCATTTAATTTAGTAATGAAAATAACAATATTATTTAATTTCTGTTAAAATAATTAAAGTGTTTAAGATCTAAACCCTAACCCTAAACTCTAAAGACTAAAATAATATATTTAGTTAATATCTATTTATTTAAAAGTATTTAAATTAGGATTTAAATATAATATTTATTATAGCTAATTAAAATATTTTAATATAGTATGATATATTAAGATGCAAAGCATATATTGTAATTTTTAAAAAAAATTCATATAAATTAAGATTTAAATATATTTATTTAGTATTAAATAGGAATATTTATTTTCAAATATATTAAGGTTTCATTATATTAGCATATATTAAGATTTAAAACATCCATTTGAAACTCTTACACTTTAACGGGTGTATATGTTGCTCCCATGTGGGGACAAAGAGAGAGAGAGAGAGAGAGAGAGAGAGAGAGAGAGAGAGAAAGAGAGAGAGAGAGAGGGGGGGTGATAGATAGATAGATAGAGAGAGAGAGAGAGAGAGAGAGAGAGAGAGACCCAGTGGAGCCTGTCTCTAACTCGTTGTAGACAAGTCCTCGTACTCGTCTTTCTTCCCGAATCATGCAAGGGTGTATTTTTAACCTATGTATGTATCTTTGATGGACATGATGCTTTGCACAAGCCTAACTTTAGTAAGATTAAGGCCTGTGCAAAGTATCAGACACCTGTGCAAAGTATCGAACACCTGAAATATCATTTACACAGTTGGACATGCATATTTTCTTGTTTACTTACATAAAACCATGCATCATGCATGAGTATTAAAAGCATAAAACATGCTTCTTGTGTTTTGGATGGACATGATACTTTGCATAGGCCTTAATGTAAGTCCTTGCAAAGTATCATACCCTTAGAACATCATTTGCATGGTTGGACACACATATTTCCTTGTTTTTTAATTGAAACCCTAAACCCTAAACCCTAATTTAATGGTATAAAATTAGGAAAAAAATTAAGATGTAAAAGTATTTTTTAAAAAAGCCTATCTTTTTTGAATTAAATTGAAAAAAAATCCAACTGTGAAGAATTCTTTTAGAAAACCCCCATTTTGAGCTATCAAATTGATAAAAAAGCCCGCATGTGAAATTATATTTTTTTTGAAAAAATTCAAAAAAGTTTAAAACTATCTTTTTTTTGTTGAAAAAACTCATTTTTACTAATAATTTGGGAAAAAATGAAAAATATCTAGAAACCCCCATTTTGAGATATAAAATTGAAAATATCCTTCAAAATTGATTTATGTTTTTTGGAAAGAAATTTATTAGAAAATCAAAGTAGAAACGTTTCCTCTAAAACCCTCATTTTTTGCTATTAATTTGGATCATCAACTCGCTCATGCTCCTGCTTCTTCCTTTGGATCATCAGCTCACTCATCGATTATCGAGTCTTCTTATCCCGCAGCTTCTTGGGAAAGGACCTATGCACAGTGGAAGATTTGATTCCCAGTTAATTCCCATCAAATTAAAGCTTCCCTGTGGATAGCGCACTTCCTTGCCACCAAATTAAAGCTTTCTTGCCACCAAATTAAAGGCTTCGCTGTGGATAGCGCACTTCCTTCATAAGACCATCATCCTCAGAAAACTTCGCGCTTCCCTCTCTCTTTGCATTATCAGCTCCCTCGCTCTCCTCTCTATCCTCTGTGAGTTCTTGCTTGCCCATTTAGACTGTAACAACGGTTAACAAATCCAAGTCCGGCCTAGTTTCGCATTCCTTGCACTGTATACGAGTTTATCACGATTATGCATGTTCTGGTTGTAGAAGTGAAGCCAGTGTACATTGCTAAGTTTTGATGGCGTTGTCTTGACGTAGATTTTGTGGCCGACGCAAAGCCAGCTACCCTATTTATCTTTGGAGATCCCTACGTGGAGACGTCCACAACCACCCCGAATCAATCAACAATCAGTTTTTACTCCCCTCTCGCATTGGCGCCTTCTCTCCGAAAGCGCATCACTGTCAACCGATCCAATCCGTCCCTTACTTTCTTGATTGCTATTCCTTCTGGTGCTGCGGCTCCTGCACCGCCTCCTCTCGTTGAAGAGAAAAAGCTAGACGGAGGCCTTAGACGGACAAATCCCTGCCCTCGAATTACTCTCGACGCATTCGACTAGATGGAGCTCCTTGTGGGCGAGGTAGCATCGGCAATGGGGCGAGGTAAACCTTGAAGCATTCAAAAGGCAACGGGTTGGAGGGTGGGGGAGGCGGCGCACCGGCGGCAACCATGTGGCACGCGCCACATGTTGGCCCTGGTTGGGCTATGTGGCTAGGTTAGGTTAGCCTAGGTTAGTCTCGAGGCTAGGTTAGGGTAGGTTTGTGGTTAGGTTAGTCTGCGTTTAGGATACGGTTCATTGTTAGGTTCGGTTAGTGATTCGTGGTTAGGTTTTAGGTTAATGGTCAATGTAGGTTAGATTATTTTAAATCCAGTGTTAATTAGACTAATTTCACTATATTAGTATGATTAATTCAATTAATTAGATTCAGTTTAGTTTAGATTATTTAGATTAATTCAGTTGATTAGATTTAGTTTAGTTTAGTTAGATTAATTCAGTTAATTAAGATTTAATTTAGTTTAGTTAGATTAATTCAGTTAATTAGATTTAGTTTAGTTTAGATTAGTTTAATTTAATTAGATTTAGTTTAGCTTTTTCTTTATTTTAAATTAGTTAAATTTGATTAATTATGTTAATTTAGTTAATTTCATAAATTTAGTTTGCTTAAATAAAATCAAGATAAGTTAATTAATAAATTTAGATTAATTGAGAAGAAGTAAGATCAGTTAATCGACTAAATTATATTAATTAATATATCAAATCAATTACCCAATTAATCCTATAATCAATTTAATTTGATTTAAAATTAAGATTGTTTACATAATAAATTATTAGATTAGAAAAGACTAATTACATATTAAATTGAGATTAGTTAGTCTACTAAAATTAGTTAATTTAAATTAATTACGTTAATGATTTAAATTAAATAATTAATTAATTAACTAATTAATAAACTAAATTAATTAACATATCAAAATAAGGTAATTTATTTAAACTAATTTATTTAATCTATTTAAATTAATTAAAGTAAATAAATTTAATCTATTTAAATATTAAATTAAGATAATTGAAATTAGTTAAATTAAAGTCATTAATTTAAATTAACTAAATAAGTAATTGAATCTACCAATTCATTTAAATTAATTTAAGGTAATTTATTTAAATTAATTAATTTAATGAAAGAAATTAATTATCTTAAATAAAGCTAATCTATTTAAATAAATTGAATTAGTCTATTTAATTTAAGTTAGTAGATTTAAATTACTTTAAGCTAATCTATTTAAATAGTTAATTGACTAAATTAGATTAATTAATATATTAAATTAATAACCAAATTAATCGTATAATTAATTTAATTTTATTGACTAAAGTCAATTAATAAATTATTAGATTAGAAATGACTAATTACATATTAAATTGAGATTATTTAATCTACTAAAATTATTTGATTTAAATTAATTTAAGTTAATGATTTAAATGAAATAATGAAATAATTAACTAATTAATAAATTAAATTAATTATCAAATTAATATAAGGTAAATTTTTAAAACTAATTTATTTAATCTATTTAAATTAATTAAAGTAATTAAATTTAATCTATTTAAATTAGTTAATTTAAGCTAATTGACTTCAATTAATTAATTAAATAGAAGAAATTAATTATCTTAAATAAAGTTAATCTATTTAAATTAATTTAAGCTAATCGATTTAAACTAATTTAAATTCATATATTTAATTTGAGTTAATCTATTTAAATTAATTTAAATCAGTTTAAATTTATTTAAGCTAATTTATTTAATTTAAGTTAATCAATTTATATTAAGATAATCTATTTATATCAAGATTCTTACCACGCTTCATGAAACTCATCCCAACTCTTGGGATAGAGAGTGCCTTGTTGATACTCTTTTATCAATAAGGAATCCTAACTCTTGGGATAAAGACTTTCCTGGTACTTCTGAGTTCCCACCACCACATGATAAGGGTCACTGCAATAGGCAATGCATGTGGTGGTTCAAGTGTTTTAGAAAAACTACAATCCAATCTTCTTGCCTTATTCATGGATACCATCCATTACAGAAACTCGTCCAAATTCTTACCATGCTTCATGAAACTCATCCCAACTCTTGGGATAGAGAGTGCCTTGTTGATACTCTTTTATCAACAAGGAATCCCAACCGTTGGGATAAAGACTTTCCCGATACTTCCGGGTTCCCACCACCACGGGGTAGGGGTCATTGCACTAGGCAATGGCTGTGGTGGCTCAAATGTTTTAGGCAAATTACAATCCAATCTTGCTTCTTGTTGATGCACAACATCCATGAAAGAAACTTGTCACGATTCTCACCATGCTGCATGAAACGCATCCCAACTCTTGGGATAGAGAGTGCCTTGTTGATACTCTTTTCTAAACAAGGAATCCTAACCCTTGAGATAAAGACTTTCTCGGTATTTTCGAGTTCCCACCATCACGAGGGAGGATTCATTGCACTAGGCAATGCCCATGGTGGTTCAAATGTTTTAAATAAACTCTAATCCAATCTTCTTGCCTTGTTGATAGACACCATCCATTACAGAAACTCATCCAAATTCTTACCATGCTTCATGAAACTCATCCCAACTCTTGGGATAGAGAGTGCCTTGTTGATACTCTTTTATCAACAAGGAATCCCAACCCTTGGGATAAAGACTTTCGAAGTACTTCCAGGTTCCCACCACCACAAGGTAGGGGTCATTGCAGTACGCAATGGTGGCTCAAATGTTTTAGGCAAATTACAATCCAATCTTGCTTCTTGTTGATGCACAACATCCATGAAAGAAATTTGTCTTGATTCTCACCATGCTGCATGAAACACATCCCAATTCTTGGGATAGAGAGTGCCTTGTTGATATTCTTTTATCAACAAGGAATCCCAACCCTTGGGATAAAGACTTTCTTGGTACTTCCAAGTTCCCACCACCATGGGGTAGGGGTCATTGCACTAGGCAATGCCCATGGTGGCTCAAATGTTTTAGGAAAATTACAATCCAATCTTGCTTCTTGTTATCAACAAGGAATCCCAACCCTTGGGATAAAGACTTTCCCGATACTTCCACGTTCCCACCACCACAGGGTAAGGGCCATTGTA
This sequence comes from Dipteris shenzhenensis, assembly GCF_047967505.1. Classification (NCBI taxonomy): domain Eukaryota; kingdom Viridiplantae; phylum Streptophyta; class Polypodiopsida; order Gleicheniales; family Dipteridaceae; genus Dipteris; species Dipteris shenzhenensis. Next base: position 27,201,507 of record NC_141620.1, read on the forward strand.
CTAGGCAATGCCCATGGTGGCTCAAATGTTTTAGGAAAATTACAATCCAATCTTGCTTCTTGTTACCATGCTGCATGAAACTCATCCCAATTCTTGGGATAGAGAGTGCCTTGTTGATATTCTTTTATCAACAAGGAATCCCAACCCTTGGGATGAAGACTTTCCTGGTACTTCCGGGTTCCCACCACCACGGGGTAGGGGTCATTGCACTAGGCAATACCCGTGGTGGCTCAAATGTTTTAGGCAAATTGCAATCCAATCTTGCTTCTTGTTGATGCACTCCATCCATGAAACAAATTTGTCTCGATTCTCACCATGCTGCATGAACCTCATCCCGATTCTCAGGATAGAGAGTGTCTTGTTGATACGCTTTTATCAACAAGGAATCCCAACCCTTGGGATAAATACTTCCTCGTTACTTCCACACTCCCACCACCATCATTCCACTAGGCAATGCCCGTGGTGGCTCAAATGTTTTAGGCAAATTACAATCCAATCTTGCTTCTTGTTGGTGTGCTCCATCCATGAAAGAAATTCGTCTCGATTCTCATCATACTCCATGAAACTCATCCCAATTCTTGGGATAGAGAGTGCCTTGTTGATACTCTTTTATCAATAAGGAATCCCAACCCTTGGGATAAATACTTCCACGTTCGCACCACCACGGCGTAAGGGTCATTGCACTAGGCACTCCCCATGGTGGCTCAAATGTTTTAGGCAATTTATTACAATCCAATCTTGCTTCTTGTTGATGCACTCCTTCCATGAAAGAAATTCGTCTCGTTCTCACCATGCTACATGAAACTTATCCCAATTCTAGGGATAGAGAGTGCCTTGTTGATATTCTTTTATCAACAAGGAATCCCAACCCTTGCGATGAAGACTTTCCCGATACTTTCAGGTTCCCACCACCACGGGTATCCATATATAGGTGATGCCTTGAGTTCTCTTAAGGCTATATGGGATGCATTACTAGATATTCATGATGGTCAAGATGGTGGTACACTTGGATTTTCTCATGATTTTGTACAACCTTTACCTTCGGTCCCAACTATCCAACCACCGCAAGTGCAGACTACAATGAGCAAGAAAAAGAAAAAGACATCATCAAAATTTGATGCTCGTATGGAAGCTACGGCTGTCCCTCAAAGAGGAGAAAAAAGGCCTCGACCTAAAAGAGTTAACCCAAAAGTAGCTCAATTACAACTTGGTGAGAGGTTGGATGATGATGACAGTGACAGCGAGGATGAAGAATCTGAGAAGCCAAGCTTATAGAATCACCACTTGCAAATACTTGTATAAATGTTGATCTACACTCTGATAGTGATGAAGGGCATATATGGGGATTCTCATAGTATTCAGTGCAGACAACACACATCAATAGAGGTACTTTGTTTACTAATCAAAGAAAGCTAGGTGAAAAGTTTGCAAGAAAGTTATATGAATCCGATGCAAGGCAGGCCAAAACACCAGCTCCCAGTAATATGATGCTATGTCCAATATCATTCAAGAAGCTTACAAGTGACGATTCAGTGTTGCATGATGTGTCTTTCCGTACACGTGCAGACTTCTTTACAACATTTCAAGAATTTAGAGAGATTGACATTGTTTGTGAAGCGGCACTTTATGAGAGCAGATACAAGGATGATGATGAAAAGAATTATATGCTATCTAGAAACAAAATTCCTTGAAAGGTCTAGGTTTGAGCCCATTCATGGGCAACACTTCTATGAGGCATGTAGAATTGCATTTAAGGAGACCAAAAGAGGAAACTTATCATTCGAGGAGTATATGCAAAAGTTTGCAAGAGTCATCGCTTATATTTGTTTGTTCAAAGATGACTCGAAGTATATATTGGAATCCCTCAGGATCGATAATGAACCTTTTCAAAAGAAGAAGAAGTCAACTCTTTCAGAGGTTCTTCTTAAAGCAAGAGAGTTATGGATTGGGTGTGGGAATCCACTCATCTTAAAGGGTAAGAGACCCACTGCGGTGTACTTAGGAAAGCAAGCGCGATTTTATAGGTGCTTGATAGCTATTGTAAATGATGTTCAACCAAGTCCTGTAGAAGTTACAAGAGCCGTCAATAAATATAGGGATTATACGTGCATTGTATTTCGTCTTGAAACAATCTTTCAAAGTATTGTGGATGTATGCATTGCATTCTAATCTAGTACGATATCCTTTGAGTCACTTGAGCATGAGGTAAACAAGAAGCAAAAAGTGATAAAGGTTATGTCAATTATTTGGTGGAGGCCATTGAGATATAGTACTGACAAAATAGTAAAGGTGGTTTGCCAAAAGTTACTAAATGGAGAATGCTTTTTTGGTATCAAGAGCAAGCAAGGAAGCCTTGAAGAAATAGTTAACCAGGAAGTAAAGGCTAAAGCTGCATATGGAGCATTAAAGTTTTTGCTTCATTCAAATGAAGAGTTGGTGGATCAAAACTATCAGGTGGACAAGCAAAAAGCACATGCGCTAGGAACAATGGTTGACAAGAATTGGGCCTCGCAATGGATAAAATTATGGGATAAAGATGCAACACCAAAAAAGAATCTTCAAGCTCAGATGCCTATTTGCGTGGAGTTGATGTATGCACATATAAAGTCAAATGCCATGAAAAACAAGATGCAGCTTCAAGTCCTTAATGAGTCTTTCACGTTCTCCTATGACATTGGTTTGTCAAAGGGTAATTCAAATTATGTTATTGTCAAGGGAGTCGATACGGAAAGATTTATGGCTGCAATGGGCAATGAACCTTGGGATAACCCATATGCATTTTTCTTTGATGAACTATAGGATCTGTTAGTGTCGGGTTCATCTTATACAAACTATGATACAAGGCCCTATGGCAAGACAACCAAGAGCAACATCTGTCATGCTTATCACATATGCATAGTGGATGCATTGCTTGCTAGTTTGAAATCTACATTCAGGGGTGTCATTGGAAAGGTGTTACATGGTATGGTTTTGCGGCATGAGCATAGTTATCATGGTGACACTGGCATCCAAATCTTGCAACCCATGATGGTTGCATTTATGCATAGGGGTGATGGTTCATCATTTGAAGTTCCCCAAAAGACTCTTCAACTCTTTTTCCAAGAGAGAGAAACATTAAAAATAGTCTCCCTTTATCTTGATTATCGACATCCAAAGCATCCTTCTCTGATAGAAGAGATGGTAGAAGTATATCGGCTGAAAGGTTGGAATGTGGCATTGTATGGAATGGGGTTAGCTCTACAAAGACTATATTACGAAAAGGAATTGATGTGGTTGTCATTGATGCCCTCCATAGGATTTAGTACTTTGATACTTACTTCAGTTGTAGGCCTACATTCTATGATAAAGAGGAAGGGAGCTCAGATGTGGAATTGAGCAAAATAGTGCAGCATGACTCAAGTGAGAAAGTGGTAGAAAATGTAGACTCTACTACTGAGAATGGTAGCTCGACATCTAGGGAATGTGAAACTTATAGCTCTACATCAGAGAACTCAAACCCATAACTATGCATAAAGAAGAGAACGGATGAGAGATTGCAAAGGTGCATTGAGGTTCCATTGGTCATAAAAGAAGGCAACAACAAGGAGGAAGAAAAACAAATTGCTGCAGTCAAAGGGAAAGGGAAAGCAATAGAGGTCCAAATGCAGAGCATGAAACCTCAAAAAGAGATTATTTTGAAGGGAGAGGGAAGTGCACTACTTAAGGATGTACTAGTAGCAACAAAAGTAGATGTGCTACCAAGTAGTGAGGATATTGCAACTGACACCTCATAGCTTCATCATTGCTATGATGTACTACCAAGAAGTGATGATCCCATACTTAAAAGCTCCCAGAATGGTCTAGAGCAGCTAGAGCCTATACTTGAAAGCACCCAAACTGGTCTAGAGTAGCCTGTTTGTCAAGATCTTGGTATTGAACCTCTTGAGATGGCTACCCAAGTCACTACTACACAATCTCAAGAAGTGAAATTTGATAAAATATATGATGCTTTGTTGGATGTAGGCTATAGTGCTGAAGGAAAGAGGAGCTTGAGAATTGTGAAGAAGGAAAGAATGTGAATTAGAGTGTCTTTCCTATATGTAAATCCTATTTTGAAATAAAGAAGTTTTTTTGCTTTCTCAACTATGTGTATAAATATTTATTTAACAATTTGTTTTAATGATGTTTATGGATATTTTTTATAATTTGTTTAACACTTTAGTAATGAACACCAACACCAATATGATGTCCATGTTTAAATTTTCTTTTGGGTGCTTTTCAATATATTTTGGAATAATTTATTCTCGTTGACCAAATGGTGGCATAATGTACTCGAGCCTCTATCCCAACAACAGACTCCACAACATAATGTACCGCCACATCAACTTGAAGGAGCCGCACTCTCTAGCATCCTAAGTTGCCCTGTGCCAATTCCCATTGGAATCCTCCTACGGAATTGTCCCACCTATGAACGACATCGAAGATATCCCTGTGCGAATGGGTGAGAGAGATGACATGCACAACATTATTGTGCCTTTGATCCACAAGGCATATAATGAAGTCCAAGCCATAGTGGATGGTGGAGCAGGTGTAAATGTCCTATCAAAGGAGCTCTACGAACAATGGGGTCTCCCACCAATGCAAAAGGCCAATTTCAACATACACCTTCCCAACATAAGAAGTTTCAAAAATATAAGCCACATGTGCGGATAAATCTCAATTAAGAGACTTTAAAAAAAGAAAGTCAAAAAGAGCCTAACAAATTGGTAAATGCAACAATGCCACTCGGTACACATGGCACATGTTAGGCTAGTTCAACACCATCAAAGGCTTAGGGGACATTGACGACAGATGGTCCACTACTAGCTATTGCTTCTCATTGGGCCTGTATCTCATGGCTCAGTAAGAAGCAAGAGCGAGTCTCTCTTTCCTCTAGTGAAGCAGAGTACAAAGCTGCAAATTTAGCCACTACGGAGTTAATGTGGTTAAGGAAGCTTTTGCATGACTTGCATCATGCATAGGATGGCGAAGCAAACTCTATCTTCTGTGACAGCCAGAGTTGCATTGCCATAGCCAACAATCCTGTCTTTCATGCTCGTATAAAACACATTGAAAATCATTATCATTATGTACGGGATTGTATTTTCTGATGGCTTCATTGATCTCATCTATTGTCCATCTAAGGATAATGTGGCGGATATCTTCACCAAAGCCCTATCAACAAATCTTTTCTTACAACATCGACCTGGCTTGGGGATCAGAGACATTCTCACAATGTCAAGGGGGGTTGTGAAGTGATTCACAATGACATTGTCTTTGTTAGATATCAATGCTCCACTCTCGTGTAACTATACAAGAACCAGCTAACTCTACTTGTAAGCCCCCCATATGAGGAGAAGGCATTTGAGTAGCTCGGTTATCCGGTAGGTCCTGGTTTGGACACCAGATAGGGGCCATGTGTGGCCTGATGGCTGGACGGCTTCAGAGAGAGTTGGCACACTGCCAACTAGGCTACATGCAAGTGCGGGAAGGCATCCCATGACTGACCATACTGAGGGTAGACAGAGCATTTCCCGGGGCAGTCCACTCTCGGGCTGCGGGACCTGTTTAGAGCCCCAGATGATCGCGGATGGCTCTGGGCCGAACGGAGACCGTAGGGTAGTCTGCACCACAGTTCTAGCGTATGGTCAGTGGCCTATTTCAGGACCGATCTCTAGTCGGCCGTTTTGGGCAGACTGGGTCGGTTACCCAATTGGGTCTAATTGACTACAACTAGTGGCTATATGAGAGCAAGCCTGTGAAGCCCATTAATCATCACTGGCTACAACAACCCTGATTCCTTAGCATCCAACCTCTGTCCTCTACTGTTTCTAGCATGCCATCAAAGCTTCTCACACAGGAGTGCACGGCTGGGAGGCAGCGCCATCTATTGTATCGGTTTTACAGTGATCAAATTTTTGATTCTCCATACTATTTGCTTTTCTCTCTTGCATACGAGATCTTGTTATCTGTTGAGCACAGACGTTGTATTATTTTCTTACATGGTATCAGAGCTTGGGCTCTAGCAAGAAGATTTGGTAGTGTGTTTCTGTTTGTGAACAGATTGTGAGACATGGCCCAACCTGCAAGACTGTAAATCCCACCATTCGGCGAAAGCGAAAAGTTAGACGGCACTAACTATCCACTCTGGAAGTTGAAGATGAAGACCTTCCTATGCGCATACGAGCTTTGGGATACTGCTACTGGGATGAACGTGAAGCCCAAATCCAGCCAATGCATGACAACAGATAGTACCCGTGAAGAATCTGCGTGATCAAATGACTGCGATTGGCATCACCATCACCAGCGAGAATCTAGCACGAAGGTGCATACGGATTCTCCCACCAAATTACGACGGTCTTGTTACGGCGCTGAATACGCAGAACAGAAATTCGTCTCCAAACTTTGAGGATTTCAATGCAATGCTTTTGGAGGAGGAGATGCGTCAAAAGACGAGGACTAGAGAAGATTCGGCTTTCTCAGCTGGATCAAAGAAAGGTAAGGGTAAGGACTCCGGTAACCCATCTTCTTCTGATGATAAAAAGAGAAAGAAGAAGATCAAGTGCTTCTATTGCAACAAGGCAGGGCACAAGCAGAATGAGTGTCGGAAGAAGATTGCAGATGAGAAGAACGGAGTAAAGAAAGAGTCCAGCAACAACGCGCAGGCAGTACCAGTAGAGCTGTTTGAAGCAATTGAGTCGATTTGCATGGAGGCAATTCATGTACCTGAACCTTGGATTATTGACAATGGTGCATCACGCCACATGACCAGTCGGAAGGATTGGTATACCTCTCTACATCCGGTAGGGAATGACATTCTGGTAGCAGTCGACAATGATGCAAAATGTCCAGCAAAAGGAAAAGATACGATTGCTCTCAAGTCAGATGGAGTTGTAAAACAGTTGTCCGATGTTCTTTATGTGCCAGATATCAAGAGGAACTTGTTGTCTGTTTCTACGATCACGGATCGGGACCTCAAAGTTCACTTCGATAAGAATGGTGCACAGATTTTGGATCTTCAAGGAAAGGTCATTGGTAAAGGTACACGGCGCATGTTCAATATCTACGAGCTCTTAGCTTTTAGTGCTCGAGCCGATGTAAGCAAACACTAAGCTGTGGCATGAGAGGTTTGGTCATCTAAACCTTAGTTCTTTAAAGGAGATGCATAAAAGTGGAATGATTGCAGATCTACCAGAAATTACAGATCTGCCCGATGTATGTGAAGCTTGCATGATGGGCAAGCAACATCAACAGCCCTTTCCTAAAGAGGCCAGCAGGGCAAAGGATCCTCTAGAGCTCGTTTACATGGATCTATGCGGAAAGATGGAGATGGAAGCTTTGGGTGGTTCCTACTACTTCATGATGCTGATTGACGACTACAGTAGAAGGATATGGATATACTTCCTGAAGACTAAAGATGAGGCTTTTAGTAAGTTCAAAGAATGGCATGTAATGGTCGAGAAAGAAACGGGGAAGAAGGTGAAGAAGTTGAGATCAGACAGAGGTGGTGAGTTCACATCAAGTGAATTCGAAAGTTACTGCAAAAGTCACGGGATCAAGAGGCAGAAACCCCCACCACATACATCACAGCAAAATGGAGTAGCAAAGTGCAAGATGCACGTCATCTGCAAAATGGGCAGGAGTATGATGAAAGGGAAAGATTTGCCAAAGACTTTCTAGGCTGAAGCATGTAACACGGCAGTTTACATTCTGAATCGTAGCTACACAAAGGCTATGAACGGGATGACTCCACTGCAGGCCTTTTCTAATAAGAAACCTTCAGCTGCATATTTCAGAGTTTTTGGATGTGACTATTTTGTGCATGTCCCTGATGCTAACAGGACCAAATGGGAACCGAAGAGCCGAAAATATATTTTCTTGGGCTACAGTGAAGAGGTGAAGGATTACCGTCTCTATAATCCTGTTACCAAGAAGGTAATAGTAAGTCGTGATGTGGTCTTCTCAAAACAGCCGCATCTTCTCATAATAGCCGCATCAATTGGAGGAGGATGCTTCCTTCCTAGACAACCAGGACCAGGATATCCATCCAGTACAACCACCAACAACAGACCAAACTCCCCCAATGGTGCTTGGGAGGATTTAAGATAAAGAAGAGGAAGTAAGCCAGCAGAACCACAACGGCAACGGCCATTCCCGAAGTGGGTAAAGCAGCTTTTGGACAGCAGAGAACCTCCAGCCATTGAGGAGGAACCATCGGAACACCGCCGGTCCAAGAAGAAGCAAAGAAGGGCGCAGGAATACTTGGTCAACTATGCTTTGATGACAGAGGTGATCCGTGCTGAAGAACCCCAGTGTCTTGAAGAGGAACAGGGTAATGATAGGTGGATGGAGGCTATGCAGTCGGAGTATGGCTCCATAATGAAGAACAACACTTGGGACCTTCTGGATCGACCACCAAAACGCAAGGTAATCGATTTTTAGTGGGTGTACAAGACTAAGTACAAGTCCGACGGTACGTTGGATAAGTACAAGGCTCGGCTTGTGGCAAAAGGATTTGCACAGGTACATGGTTTTGATTATCAGGATACTTTTGCTCCCACAGCTCGACTAACCACAATTCACAGTGTTTTGGCCTTAGCAGCACAGGAAAGTTGGCCCGTGTTTCAGATGGATATAAAATCCTCCTTTCTGAATGGAGATCTCAAGGAGGAGGTATACGTGGAACAACCACCAGGTTTTGTGATGCCCGGTTCAGAAGGTAAAGTCTGTAAACTAAAGAAGGTACTTTACGGGCTGAAACAAGCCCCACGAGCGTGGTACCAACGGATTGATGCCTACTTTCTGTAAAACGGGTTCAGAAGGAGCCCATCTAATGCAAATTTGTATATCTACAGAGGAGGCAGGTGTATGATAGTGATCCTTTATGTGGACGACCTTGTCATAATAGGGAACCATGAAGAAAAGATCTCGCAGACAAAGCAGTTGCTAGGAAGAGAGTTTGAAGTGACAGACCTCGGACATATGCATTTCTATTTGGGGATTGAAGTTTGGCAAGAGCCAAAATAGATCTTCATCTCACAGCTGAAGTATGCTAGAGAGATACTGAAGGCATTTGGCATGACTGAGTGCAAGAAAGTTGGTACCCCTATGGAGGTTGACGTGAAGCTCTCAAGTAAGGATTCATCACCACTGGTGGACGAAGCGAAGTACAGAAGACTTGTGGGCAGTTTGATTTACTTATGCAACACACGACTGGACATCAGTTTTGCGACTGGTGTACTAAGCAGGTTTTCCAATAAGCCCTAGGAGAACCATTGGAGGGCAGGGATGCGGGTGCTGAAATACATCAAAGGCACACTTGATTATGGCATCACCTATACCAAGGATAACATCTTGACCGGATTCTGTGACTCGGATTGGGCAGAAGACGTGGATAGCAGGAGATCAGTGACAGGTTACTTCTCACTTGGATCTGGAGCTGTGTCATGGGTCAACAAGAAGCAACCTATAGTTGCTCTTTCTTCTACCGAGACTGAGTATAAATCAGCATGTTTTGCTTCTTGTGAGGCAGTGTGGTTGAGGAGGATTTTAGGGGACATGGATGCAGTGCAGAACAAGCCTACGCAGTTATCATGTGATAATCAGAGTTGCATGGCAATTGCAAAGAACCCTGTGTTCCACGCTCGCACAAAACACATTGAGATTCAATATCACTTTGTACGCGAGCTCATCATAGATGGAGAGGTCGACTTGGTGTACTATCCGACTACAAAGAATGCTGCGGACATCTTCACGAAGGCTCTTAGAAGAGACTTGCTAGAGAGGCATCTTCATCGACTTAGCATTGGGCCGAAAAAGTAAGTTCACTTGCAGGTGGACATTGAGGGGGGGTGTTAGATATCAATGCTCCACTCTCGTGTAACTACGCGGGAACCAGCTAACTCTACTTATAAGCCCCCCATATGAGGCGAAGGCATTTGAGTAGTTCGGTTATCCGGTAGGTCCTGGTTTGGAGACCAGATGGGGGCCATGTGTGGCCTGATGGCTGGACGGCTTCAGATAGAGTTGGCACACTATCAACTAGGCTACATGCAAGTGCGGGAAGGCATCCCATGACTGACCGCACTGAGGATAGACGGAGCATTTCTCGAGGTAGCCCACTCTCGAGTTGCGGGGCCCGTTTGGAGTCCCAGATGATCCCGAATGGCTCTAGGCCGAACGGCAAATGTAGGTTAGTTGCTCTATTCTACGCCACGATTCTAGCGTATGGTCGGTGGCCTATTTTGGGACCGACCTCCAGTCGACTGTTTTAGGCGGATTGGGTCGGTCACCCAATTGGGTCTAACCGACTACAACTGGTTGGCTATATAAGAGCAAGCCCGTGAAGCCCATTAATCATCACTGGCTACAGCAACCCTGATTTCTTAGCATCTAGCCTACATCCTCTACTGTTTCCAGCACGCCATCAAAGCTTCTCACACAGGAGCGCACGGCTGGGAGGCACTGCCATCTATTGTATCAATTTTACAGTAATCAAAATTTTGATTCTTCATACTATCTGCTTTTCTCTCTTGCATACGAGATCCTGTTATCTGTTGAGCACAGATGTTGTATTGTTTTCTTACAGTTTTCATGTACTTCCATAGGTTGCATATCCATTTGGATGAATTTGTGCAACCATGGTACTTTAGGTACTACAGGGTACACCTGAGATGTTTCTAGGGTGTTTTCAGCCATATCTTTGAGGGGGGATTTGTAAGAGATTACAAAGATATGGTGTTGTAGGCATAAAGTCAACCCTATGGTTGACCAGTAGTACTTGGGTACTATATATACCAAGTACTTGTATTGTTTCATTTGAACATTTCTATTGGAGCTTTCTTGTGTGTGCACTCTTGCTTACTTGTGTTCACAACCTATCTCCACTTTGTTCCTACATAGAGTACATCCATTTTTTCATGTTAGTACGCTAAAAAGAAAGTTAGGAGATGATGATAATCTCATTGGAAATGAAATCCTAGTTGAACTCATTGAACTTGCATCTTTACCACGAGCCAGAAAGAATTTTAGATAGATAAGAAAAAAGAACGCGACACACAATACGGCAAGAATGTCTGGTTAAGTGGAAAGATAGACCTGAAGAGAGTTCAACATGGGGAAGAGTAAACAATCTCCAGTGGAGGTTTTCCAATGTTGTTTTCGAGGACGTAAACCATTCTTAAGGGGAAGGGAATGTTACGTCAGCCATAATCCCGGAACCATGTATTGTGATTGTAATTAGGCGGGAAACTAAAGGGCTTGACGGTGCTTGCATACTATGAGGCCTAGAGGGTTTGGGTCTAGGGTCATTCCTAGGCCTAGACATTAGTTAAGAGGTGCAAAGGGGAGCCCATGAGGGGGCTAGAAGGGTAAGGTCCCTTGTGGGACACATGGCACCAAAAGAGGAGGCCACTTTGCAAGCATTGAGCTAGGGGGAGGTTTCCAGAGAGAGATCTCTAGTGTGATGAAAAAGGAAAGAGTACTCGCAAGATGGGGATCACTGTGAAACTATAGCTAGGAGAAATGAGCAGAAAGCTCTCTTATTCAGTAGTTGTAACATAACTATCCAACAAAGCTTACAGAAATCTAAATGTTTGCTTCTCTCTTCATGGCTAGGTCACTGTAAAAGCTATCCAAGCACTCCTATAGGTTATAATGTTGACACTAGAGTAACTGATACTACCCTATAAGCAAGAAAACTATCCTATACTATCCTATAACTGGAGCAGCTGGTTTACCACAAGAAGAGATCCTTCCTTGCAAAGAATTAGAAGAGATTGATTTAGCTATGCCAATAAAGAACTATGGCTGCATTTGCTGAAGCTAAAGTCCATTACATGTTTAGACACTTGGGGCTACAAGAAGTTCGCTCAATATAATTCACAGGTTTGCAGGCAGAGTTATAAGCATGATAATGAACACAATCTGAGAGACAGTTGAGATGAAACACAAGCAACTACTCATACTGTATTATCACCACACGCACACATATAAGTACAACTCACAACATTTAAAGCATGGTCAGACCAAGGACTGTTCTGAAGAGTAGATTCTCCATCTGCTTCATAAATTGAGCTTCTTACACATTTAATAACAAAAGCTCCATCAACTCTAGACCTTCCATCTACAGCTACCACTAGTCCACTAACATGGCTACACAGGATGAAAAATGCTGCAAGAAAACGAGAAAGTAATAAAAAAGAGCAAATGACTTTCAGTACAAGCATTTATGCATCTCATAGCAGGTTTAGTTATCTTCCTGCAGATTGCCAACAACAAAGGCAACTGATCCATTTTGAGCAAAAGTAACATGAATGACTCGCCCCTCTTCTGAGACTGCTACATTGACATATATATACATTCAAAATGCAGATGCAAGTCACCTTGTGTGCCTCAAATCCTTCAGCCTGCATTTGTTTACGGAGTTGTAGATACTAGGGACTCCTTGCACTGCCCATTGTTTGTACATGCAGTGATAATAGCATTCTAGAAGAGCACATCCTGCAAATGTTGCCTTTGCATTACAATCCCACACTTGTTATAAAATGTTGACAAGGGCATTTTCCACCATACAAACTCTGCCCTTAGATGAAACCAAAATAAGTCATTTTGCAATCCTTTGTTAATTTCTTCTATCCTAAGCAACAAGCAACTCTGTCCTCCCACACTTGCTAATATATGTTCACAAGGGAATTCACATCAATGAGAGAACATTCCCTGGTTCTCTTTATTTCTATTGCCTGCTATTGCAATAATCCAGGACGTTTCTGAAGTACCCACCAGATCAGCATCAGCATGAATCTCTGAGCTCTTCATCAGCTGGTTTGCCAACTGCCACACTTTGCCTCATAGTGGCCTTCCACACCCTCATCCTCCTTCGTGGAGTTGGCCTCGTTCTCAGTGCAATATTAGTAACCTTCCAACTATTCCCATGTCCTTGCTTAAAGGGTGTAAGCCCCCAATAGAAGGAGAGCATTAGGCCATGGTACCTGCATAGGATTGGAAGGCATTAGAGATAGCCATGAGGGCGTGAGGTATGCATGCCACATGGACAAATGATCATGGATCTGGCCCAACTCAAGGACTGTCATGTGAACAGCTAAACGGTTGACACATGGGCACTGCAAGTTTGATCCACACGAGGGGGTACACATGGACAATCACATGGGCTGTTTGTAGCAGCACTGCGAGCATGATCCACACGGGGAGGTTGGAAGTTCTGGAGAGGAGGTGAGGAAGATCAGCCCATGAGTGGGCCATGCAATTTTTCAAAAATATGCAACTAGAGGGTTGGAAGCCAAACGAAGCGACTTTGTTTGTCTTCTCGCTGCATGCAGTCATGGAGGCCTCATTGACCAATGCTGTGATCTATTCAACTAATTGACAGAAAAGCATGAAATTTTACCAATGCTAGAGCATATAATTGCATCGTTGATCTCTTTGGACGATCAGGCTTCTTAAATGAGGCTGAAAAAACTACTTCAAAGTGTTTCATTTCAATCCAATTATCAGGGCTGGACGTCTTTGCTCATTCACTGTAGGAGACATGGCAATGTAGAGATTGGAAGACAGTGCTTTGATCGTCTTTTGACCATGAATGGTAGAGAAGCTGCTGGACATGTCCTAATGTCAAACATCTATGCTGGTGCTGATATGTGGCAGGATGTAAATGGTATAGAAGAGCTTATAAATTGCTCGTATATACAGAAGAGACCAGGGAATAGCTCATCCACCCTTTGGGAATTTCAATCCCACCCTTTTCCAATATAAAGGACAAGTCCTCCTCACCATCCGTTTGTATTCCTTGCTTGGGAATGCAATCTCTGGATCAAATGTATCAATCGTCAACGTGTACCAGACAGCCTATAAGCCTTCCTATATGTTAATCCTTTGGCTGGGCATTGCCCGAGTATCCTAGCCTGAGGCACATACTCCAAAAAGGGCCCGTTATGAGACAGAGATGTTGGGCATCCACCCCTTTTTGAAGTTACATTTGATGAAGGGTCTTCAGGCAGAAGCTGTTTTCAGTCAACATCTATCTGTATTCTCTAGCAGAGGCAGGTTATTGTGTAGATGTTGAGCAACAACGTATGCTAAATACCATCGAGGCTCCACTGCTGCACTTTCTGAGGTATGAGGCACACTTCCTGAACTCGACCAAATCATCTCTTTGGTCACCCCACTCTGGCTTTCCAGTTGGGAGAACTCCAGTCAAACAATGCCAAACCAGCTTCCAGATCTTGAGAGCTGTGACTACGGTTGTCACTTCAGGTTGTGCAGCTACCAAGGTCGAAGATAAAAGGAGCCTTGCTTATTGTTGGAAAGGTCACCTCCCCATCTGTAAGCCCCCAAATGAGGAGAGCATGGAGGAGGGAGACCTAGGGCAACACGTTCCCAGAAAAGAGACACATGGGCAGGATAAAGATTGCCATATGGGCGTGGATCAGATCTGAGATTGAAGGCGCCATTGTACGGCCCTGCAAGGAGAGAGACATGTGACAAGAAGCGGCTGGAGAATGCCAGCCAGGTGGTGCAATCTTTCGCATAGGCTATGGGCCTGGAAGAGGTGCTGCAGGACAACGAAAAAGGCAGGGGTGGTGGCGATGGCAGGCTAGCCACATTGGCTTAGATTGACCCAAGGGAAGGGCCCAATATGGGCTGCCCTTTGGGGCCATGCAGCAGCCCAAAGAGCCTGGCCTTAGCCATTATATAGGGCAGGACGAGGCTACAGAAATTCGGCCACATAGGCCAGCCCACAGCCCCACGCATATGGGAGAGTGGGGAGAGCTGGCACACACTACAAAGGGGACTGGACCCCCACTTAAAGGTACAGGGAACATAGCCCAAGAAGAGCTGCTCACAACCCAAGATAAAGGGCTGGTGGGGGCGGGATTTATGACAACAAAGTTGGCCAGGTCTGCTCCAGTCGGCCACTTTTCCCAGGCCTTGGGGCCTATAAAAGGGGAGGCTAGGAGACTCATAACATTATCCAACAGAACTACCATCAGAGGAGCAGCTTACCCTCATCCTTTGGCCTACAATCAGGAGGTAGAGTGCTAGAGGTGCTGATGCAGACTTAGCTTCCAAGGCTGAACCCTAGTGGGGAAGGAGGAGGCTGCAGAAAGTCGGCCACATAGGCCAGCTTACAGCCCCATGCATAGGGGGGAGTTGGAGGAGCTGGCATACACTACCAAGGGCTAGACCCCCACTTAAAGGTACAGTGCACACATCCCAGTAAGAGCTGCCCAAGCCCAAGATAAAGGGCCGGTGGGGGCAGGATTTATGACACCAAAGTCGGCCAGGAGGCCTCAAAGTCTGTTCCTCCAAGGTTGGACATGCAGCTCAGGGATCCAAGGGCAAAAGTCGATGCATCTATTGGAGAACCTTGCAAGTGAGACTCGAGGGCTTCCTGCCAAACCTCTACTGCATGTGAGCTGAAACCTGTGGGAACACTTGAGAGCTCATTTGGGCCTGCAATGGACTTTGTGGTTGGGATCATAGTTAGGGGAAACGGAAACGGGGAACGGAAACGGAAACGGAAACGTTTCGGGATTTCTGGGAGGGCTGAAACGGGGAAACGCCACGTCAGCAAGGGAGGGGAGTAGATGATGATGGAGGGCTGAAGCAGGCTGCAGGAGAGAAAGGAGAGGAAAGGAGTGAATGGGGCTGAAGGAGGGCTGGAAAACCTTGAGGATGGAGAGAGTATGAGGCTGAAGGAGTGGAAGGAGCCTGGAGACCAAAATCAAAAGCAAAAAGACAAAAAATGTGATTTTGGAGACCTAGCAGCCTGTGTTGTCTGAAACGGCACGTTTCAGGGCTCTGAAACGCGTTTCAGACTGGCTGAAACGTTTCAGCCAGCCGTTTCAGGGTCCTGAAACGTTTCAGACCCTGAAACGCGTTTCAGGAAACGGCACTTCTCTGAAACGGCGTTTCAGGCCTGGCTGGGCTCTGAAACGCGTTTCAGCGTAACTATGGTTGGGATTGCTGATGCGCTTTCTTAGGTATGAAGCACACTTCCTGAACTCTACCAAATCATCTCTTTGATCACCCCACTCTGCTTTCCAGTTGGGAGAACTCCAGTCAAACAATGCCAAACCAGCTCCCAGATCTCGAGAGCTTTGACTACGGTTGTTACTTCAGGTCATGCAACTACCACTGTAGGAGATAAAGGAGCCTTGCCTATCCTTTGAGATTCAAAGTCCATTCCTCCAAGGCTGGACATGCGGGTCAGGGATCCAAGGGCAAAAGTCAATGCATGTATTGGAGAACCTTGAAAGTGAGACTCGAGGGCTGCCTACCGTAGCTCTAGCTGCATCTGAGCTGAAACCTGTGGGAACACTTGAGAGCTTATTTGGGCCTACAATGGACTTTGTGGTTGGGATTGTAAATGTGGACACTTTTGGGACTACATCTGTGTTTCCAACCATTTCTGATGCAAACATTCCTCAACATTGGTGGGTGACACAACACATCATTTGTTTCATCACTAGACATGCACCATATTTTACACCATATGGAATTGGTCATATGACCTATCATAGATGTATTAGCTTTTCCAAATCATGCCTGGGCTCAAAGCCCAACATATTCCAGTTTAAACATGGATTTCAACCTTCATGACAACTGTCTTGCTTATCATACAGTATACTTTTTCGATTCATGAACTACTCTTCTTGGACTATTTGATACGCATTGTACCGTAATAAGTGGTGGCAAGACTCATCAAACAATGTCCCAACACATTGGAGAAACAAAAATCGCCAAAGAAATAAGATGTGATAGGAGCACTTGAGCCAAACTTAAGAGCCCTCAGTAAAGAACAACTTGATGCTGGCCCATGAAGAGAACCCCCTTCCCGAGTTCAAAGCATGGCTCAGGTAAAGAAATGAGTCCTTGATGAAGAAAGGAAATAAGTAGGCAATCTTCCATGAGAACGTACTGAGAGACACAGCTTACTAAGGCTGGAGATCATATTGAAGGTTACTTAGCATACGCAGACCTATAGGCAGAGCATCTTGAGTCAGAGCTGGGAAAGGAGGGTTTTCAGGATGGCAAAAATTATATACATGCATCTGCATAAGTAAATAGTACCACGCCATTTCATGCATGGGCCAACCAAAAAATGATCTATTTAAACTTTTACCTATCCAAAAAAGAAACAAGGCACTAACGAAGCGCTTGTCTCAATCGATATACGTATGAAACTGAGCCTTTGCTTCAGATACACAACCTGCGACAGTTTTGGCAGTAAAACTAAGCAGAACTAAGACAATGTCACAACATTTGTCTCAATCAATCTCATCCTCTAATCCACACCACTCTTCAACCTCTTCCTCCAACCATTGCTCTCTAAGCTCCCACCGCTGCTTGTAATATGCAGCCGTCATGTCTATCACAGAGTCACCCAAAACCACTCTCATCAGCCCATGAAAGAGTCTCCGCACTCCTAGCATTTTGCCATTACAAGTGTGGGCTTTTGGAAGATCAAACCACTCAGAACCTCAGCATGGGGCCATCAGCATACTTTGCAAGTGGATTATCCAGATGATAATTTTTCCTGTAAAATTCAGTACCCTCTTGGAGCTTTTCCAGCAGGTTTTCCAAACTTATTTTTGCCACACCGGTAATTTCCTGGTGCCGTTGAAAACTGGGTATAGATTTTATATCAATCTGTGCTGCCCCTAATTCCAAGACCGTGATCAACCCAGACAGGTTGCCTACGTGTTAGAGCGTAAGTTTGTAGCATAAATGGAATGCTCTATTTCAGGGCGGGTTTTATGCGTGATGACGAGCATAAATGGAATGCTCAATTTCAAGGCGGGTTTTATGCAGCCAAACATTGTATGGCAAATATAGAGAAGGGGTCATGGGGTGCCTATCGATGTTCTCATTATGACAGCATCTATGTGGTCTTATGGGATTTCTTTCCTGAAGGTTACGTGCATGTTCGAGATGTGAAGATTGATAAGTTTTCAACGGCAGCCTTGGGAGGTGTTTGGGTTTGTTGAGCCCTCTTTCATCCCTGTGTCATGATCTGCATCGTTGATGTAGATTTCGCTTTTTCTCCTTTTGCACTGTACGTCCCCTGCTTTTGATATGATTCGGCACTCGGTCTTGCAAATCTGCAACGTTCCCAGTCCTTGGCAAACCAAGCCTTCTCAGTATTTACGGTGAGCAGCCTTGCGGGTGTGTTGAGCCCTCCTTCATCCATGTGTCATGATCTGCATCGTTGATATAGATTTCGCTTTTAATGAAGGAACTCTATATTTGAAAGCTTTATCGCTTTTGCCTCGTGTTAATATAGCTCCCCTTGGTTATAATGTCTTACGTATTGATATAGCTTCCCTTGGTTATAAAAAAAAAGATGCAACGACCTCTTACATAGCTCCCCTTGGTTATAAAAACAAAGGTGCAACGGCCTCTATTTATACTACGTCTTCTTTCAATCCTTGATTCATCAACTTTGTGCTTGGTTGCGTTAGAATTTGGCGCTGGAATCAAATCTGCCATGCCTCTGTGACGAGCCTCGTTGACAATCCTCAATCTAGCAGGTCCAGCTCACGTGCACATCCTAAACTACCGTAAATATGCCTACAGTATTGTAATCTACTTTCACTACATTTGCATCTCTATGCTTATGGATTCATAAAAAACTTCGTTGTGCTAACAAATACTCTACTTAGTATGCGGACTCAATGGTGGCTAGAGATTAGCCACTTTAGATATAAGCATAAGAGAAGGAAGAGGGAAAAAGAGCATAAGCATAAGAAAAAAGGAAAGAAAGCATATGCTTATGCTTATGCATGAGCATATGAGCATAAAAGAGAGGGAAAAAGAAGAGAATGAAAGGAGAAGGAGAAGGAGACATATGCTCATGCATAAGCATAAGCATAAGAGAAGGAAGAGGAAAAAAGAGCATAAGCCTAAGAAAAAAGGAAAGAAAGCATATGCTTATGCTTATGCATGAGCATATGAGCATAAAAGGAAAGGAGAGAAAGCTTAAGCATAGGCAAATACATATGCTTATGAAAGGAGATTGAAAGAGGGGAAAGAGGGGGGGAAAGAGAGAGAAAAAGAGGAAAAGAGGAGAAGGAGAAGGAGAAGGAGAAGGAGACATATGCTCATGCATAAGCATAACCATAAGAGAAGGAAAAGGGAAAAAGAGCATAAGCATAAGAGAAAAGGAAAAAAAGCATATGCTTATGCTTATGCATGAGCATATGAGCATAAAAGAAAAAGAGAGAAAGCATAAGCATAGGCAAATACATATGCTTATGAAAAGAGATTGAAAGAGGAAAAAGAGAGAGGAAAAGAGAAAAAGAGGAGAAGGAGAAGAAAAAGGAGATATATGCTCATGCATAAGCATAACCATAAGAGAAGGAAAAGGGAAAAAGAGCATAAGCATAAGAGAAAAGGAAAGAAAGCACCTGCTTATGCTTATGTATGAGCATATGAGCATAAAAGAAAAAGAGAGAAAGCATAAGCATAGGAAAATACATATGCTTATGAAAAGAGGGGGGGAAAGAGAGAGGAAAAGAGGAAAACAGGAGAAGGAGAAGGAGAAGGAGACATATGCTCCATAACTAAACATAAGCATAAGAGAAGGAAGAGGGAAAAAGAGCATAAGCATAAGAGAAAAGGAAAGAAAGCAAATGCTCATGAGCATATGAGCATAAAAGAAAAAGAGAGAAAGAAAAAGCATAGGCAAATACATATGCTTATGAAAAGAGATTGAAAGAGGGGGAGAAAGAGAGAGGAAAAGAGGAAAAGAGGAGAAGGAGAAGGAGACATATGCTCATGCATAAGCATAAGCATAAGAGAAGAAAGAGGAAAAAAGAGCATAAGCATAAGAGAAAAGGAAAGAAAGCATATGCCTATGCTTATGCATGAGCATATAAGCATAAAAGAAAAGCATAAGCATAGGCAAATACATATGCTTATGAAAAGAGATTGAAAGAGGGGAAAGAGGAGGGGAAAGAGAGAGGGAAAGAGGAAAAGAGATTGAAAGAGGGGAGAAGAGCATAAACATAAGAGAAGGAAGAGGGGAAAAGAGATTGAAAGAGGGGAAAAATAAGAGAAGGAGAGGAGGGAAAAAGAGATTGAAAGAGGGGAAAAAAGAAGAGGGGAAAAGAGATTGAAAGAGGGGAAAAAGAAGAGAAGGAAAGGAGGGAAAAAGAGATTGAAAGAGGGGGAAAAAGAAGAGGGGAAAAGAGATTGAAAGAGAAGAAAAACAAGAGGGAAGAGGAAGAGAAGGAAGAGGGGAAAAGAGGGAAAGAAGAGGGAAAAAGAAGAGAAGAAAGAGGGGAAAGGAGGGAAAGAAGAGGGAATAAGGGAAGAGAGGGTTCCTACGCCCATCACTGTAGCTAGCGCTTAAGGCACTAGCTGTAGGCCAATGCAAATAACAAAAATAACAAAAGAAAAAAAGAAGAAGCACTTTCTTACTTGGATTAGTCCCGCTCAGTGTTTTGAAAGAGAGGAAACATAGCATTTTTTAAATAACTAGTTAGAGGAAGGAGGAGTTTAGAGAAGAAACTTCTGAAAGGGATTGGATTAAGGAGACAAGTATAAGCCTACAAACAAGGAGAAAGCATAAGCCTACAAACAAGGAGAAAGAGGAAGAGAAATACCAAAAAGAGAAGAGGTGAGTCTTCTTTCTTTCACCAAATCCCATTTTTTATCCTTAACCTCTAAAAATCAAGCATGAAAACTAATAGCCTTAGCAATACAAGGAGAAACGTGTTTCAACACTCACAAAACAAAATCTCACAAAAAATGAACCTACATTGCTTAATGAAACTCACATTCTTGAAAAACTTATTTTCACACAAGCAGAGAGGGAGAAGGGTGGAGAGGGAGCACAAGTGTTAGGAGAGGAGTTGGGTAGAGATGAGGAGTGGAGAATAGAGAGGAGAAAAGCGAGGTCATAGAATATAAGGTGGGAGGAGAGATTTTTGCTTTTCGTGCAATAGAGATGTCAAAGATAGCGTCGCGGGGGTTTCGGGTTTAAGCCCCCAGCGTTGCTAGTCAATCGCTATATAGTGATATTTATATCTAAAAAGTGTCGCTATATAGCGACGAAACAAGGCAAAGCATCTCTATATAGCGATGGAGTAGGGCAAAGAGTCGCTATATAGTGACGGTTCAGGGCACTTATTATTAAAAGAGAGAAAAGAAGCTCATGGGTGGCTATTTTTGAGAAAAGAAGCTCATGGGTGGCTATTTTTTGGATCTTAATAGATTTCCTTACAACTCATGTTGTGATTTTGTAAGTGTGTAGATGGAAGGGATGAGTGGAAGCTCTAGATGATGCGCCAATGCCTAGGAGCACAGAGTGGCTTACGAAGAGATTGTATTTGCAAGCGAGAAGTACAACATCAATGTCATATTATCATGTACCACTTGCGGATGTATGGGAAGGAGCCCGAACCAGCAGACCCCACCGTTGGTGTTGCACATGGTGATGGATCATCAATAAGTCAATGATATTTGAGTGGACGGTTAATATTGGATACCATTATGACATGAAACCTTAAGACAAGATCTAACATCCATCGACTATGAACGGTACCTGCAATAGCCACCTCATCAACTATGTGCACAAGCAAGTGGACTTGAGTTGTCATAATGCTCGAGGGAAAGTGCTTCTCAAGCAAGCATATGGCTTCGATGGATTCCACCCTAGCCGGGGGATGTTTTTATCGAAGCTATGCTTATATATTAATATCAAATCTTGGCGAAAGTTTTCAAGATCATTTTTTAAGTTTCACAATAATGTAGTACTTTTTTATATATATCCTTTGGAATTTTGAAGGAAAAAATATAAATCTTGGCAAATTTTTAAATTTTTTTGCATAAAAGTTTCAAATTCCGGCGAATGTTTCAAACATTTATTTTTATTAGGGCATACAAACTTTCGATGCCAATATAAAAGTTTAGCTTCTTAACTAAACTAACTTGAAAAAATCATCCATGACCCTAGCCTTCTTGATGCTCGATATGGAGATCTCTTTTTGAGATATCCACCTATTTCACATGTCCATGTAAGATATTTTCATAATCAGTCTACAGATTAATCAGCTTAAATTGAAGAAAATGCAATCAATGTGATTTGATAGTAAGCATACCTCACTATACCATAGATCTTGAATATAGCATTTCTAGCATCTTCTTGTAAGCACCCTTTTATTGTAATTGGGAGGATGAACTATCAAAGCAATAAAGAAGTCATGTCAACAATATAACAAAATCATAATTACACTAACGCATCACGATTATCGGTACACTAATTCTACTTAAAATACCCGTAAGACCTTGTGCCAATCATGGGACTTGAGCCCACTAAGCTTATTGTCCTTTGAAAATGCTCCTTTCAAGCAACCCATGTACCCTGTCGGTGTTTGAGAAGAGGCAATGTCCGCCTTGACTGCTGCCTCCCGAAGCATGCACTTGGGGCCACAAACGAGACATCCTATTCATAGCACGCAAGTCTTCTCGCACTCCTGACCAAAATATCATTGGTATGTCTAGGAGCTTTGGAAATATCAAAGACCCGCACTTCTCTCCATAATATTTGTAACTCCTTTATCAAAGGTGCCACGTACACATCCATATTTTTTGCCTTGTACTTTCCTGGCACAAGTAGTGCAAGCATGAGGTGTCCCTTTTTTATTGTTAGCCATGGTGGGATATTGTAATTCACCATGACTATGGGCCATGTCGACCAAGATGTTGAGCGTAACCCGAAAGGATTCACATCGTCCATGGCGAGCCCAAGATGTAAGTTGCATGGCTCCCTCACAAAGTCCGGCCACTAATTGTCTATGTGCTTCCAAGCTGCACAATCTGCGGGAATCGTCAATGTGTCATCAGTGGACCGATGATTAAGACCTTTACCGGTATCCGCTCACCCTGCAAGTCATCTCTATATTGTTGTTCCCCACACTTTGGATAACTAGCCAAATCTCCATGCTCATGACAAAAGAGAATACAATTATTACGGCAAGCATGGATGGTATCATAATCCATACCTACCATTGTTAGCATCTTTTTCGCTTCATCTCTTGATGCGGGCATGGTATTTGGTGCAGGCAACATCTTCTAGAGCAACCTATCACAATTCAAACATACATAGGCTTCGAACAATGATGATTCGGTATACACTAATCCATACATGATGATTCTCAAAACAAACAATATCTAAATAATGAGTCAAATTAATGCAAGAGCTAACCTCATTAAGGCCGAGACACTTGTATCCGACCACCCATACCTTACTTGCAGATTCAAGATTGAGAGACAAGCACATAGTTTAGACATCCTAGCACCCTCGTACAATTGTGTTGATTGCAACTCTCGCATTTTAACCTCAGACTCTGACATCACGTATACATGGAGTGTAGTGCCCCTAAAAATAGAATCCATCGTGTCGACCATACCCTCGTCATCATCCGAGAGACTATAGTCTTGCCGAGAGACTATAGTCTTGCTCAAAGTGTGAAGGTATATGTGTACCCTCGTCAGCCTCCTCATCCTCTTTTAAGATTTCGTGTAAATATAAGATCTTGTATTTCCTGGTATCCAATATTAATCGTGAACTTAAATAGCTTTGACTTACCGATAATCCATCAAAGCACTATATTAGAGAATTTGGGAAAATCCCAATTCCCACGAAATAAAATATAGTCACTTCAAAAGTAAAATTTGATGTTTTTTATTGAAACATTAGCTCCATTGAGGACCATGCACAATACTTTCCCAATTCCTAGAAACCCAAGCAAAAATCTTCCGTATGTTGCTATGGCAAAAGGCCTTAATAGATGTGAACATGGCTCCATGGCCAAAAAATTTGTTGATTTGCTAGTGAAAGAAAGATGTTTGTTGTTTCGTATGCATCAAAACCACAAACAAAAGCCAATTTATAGATGTTGCGTTAGGAAGATTCATTGGAGTAAATTAAATTGCAGTATTGATATATGCAATAGGATTGTTATAGATCTTTGACATCCATCATATAACTGTGGTCTTCAAAAACAAAATTAAACTTGCAACAACTGTTAATTTTTATTTGGTATATAAGATGTATCAAATTAATGTCAAATGCATATGTTTCTATGTTGATAAATTGTAGTATTGACATATGCAATAGAATTATGGTAGAGCTTTGACATCCATCATATAAATGTGGTGTTCAAAAACACCGTTCCATCACAATAGAGCTCATGAAACTCTCCATCACAATAGAGCTATAATCAAAACCATTGACACATAGCCAATTTTGCACCACATCGTTTAACATAATCATTAACAATTCCATACTAGTATTCATACTCACAAAGTAGCTCATCTCCGAAGGAGATATCCTTTATGGTTTGCACAGTAATGTAGCCATGGGCACTCAAATTTCCTTGTGACTTTTGAGCCCAAGGTGGTAGTTTAGGGTGAGAGTGCTCTCAACGGAAGCAAGAATGGAAGAAGGAGAGAGAGAGACAGAGAGCCACACAAGTTTTAGTGGGTCCAGAACCACCCTAATCTTCTTTTTCATTCATTTATATATGTGTTTGAGTATTGTACATAACTGGGGTTAAGGCACAGTGACCTTTAACCCCACAACCTCCCACTTAAAGGACAATGTGCCTTTAAGGGAGAACAACCAGTGAGCATACTATCCAATGCCCATCAATACACGACAATACTCAAACCGCTGACTAGGTAGACTCTTCGTCAGCATATCTGCAGGGTTATCATCTGTATGAACCTTGACAAGCTCTATGCGCTTGTCCTCAAGTACCTCCCTGATGAAATGGTACCTGACCTCAATGTGTTTGGTCTTTGCATGAAAGACCGGATTCCATGCTAGCTGAATAGCACTCATGGAATCACTATGCAATGTCGGTACACCTGTATGAATCCCCAAATCTCCCACTAGCCGATCAAGCCATATAGCCTCCTTGCAACCCTCTGTGGCTGCAACATACTCAGCCTCTGTGGTAGACAAAGCAACGCACTTCTGTGCGCGAGACATCCACGACACTGCACCACCTGCAAAGGTGAACACATAACCAGAAGTGGATCTCCTACTATCCACATGCCCTGCATAGTCTGAATCTGTGTACCCAAGTACACGCATGTCTCCTTTACCAAAGCAAATGCACATCTCGTTGGTACCCTTCATGTACCTCATGATGTACTTAACCGCCTCCCAATGCCTCTTTCCTGGATTAGCCATATACCGGCTAACAACTCCCATTGCAAATGCAATGTCTGGTCTAGTAGCTATCATAGCATACATAAGACTCCCAATTGCTGATGCATAAGGAACCTTGGTCATCATGGCCTTTTCCTCATCTGATTTGGGACTATCTGTATGACTCAGTTTCACATATGGAGGCAATGGAGTACTCACTGCCTTCCCCCCCTCCATATTGAAACGTTGCAATACTTTTGTAACATACTCTTTTTGTGAAAGCCAAAGGAGTTTCCTACTCCGATCACGCGTGATGCACATACCAAGAATATGACCTGCAAATCCCAAATCCTTCATATCAAAGGCCTCATGCAACTTGGCCTTTAATGCATCTAGCTCATAAGTATTCTTGCTAGCCAATAGCATATCATCCACATATAGTGCCAGGATTATCAGGCTACTATCCTTAGCCCTTTTAGTGTAGAGGTAGTGATCAATTTCACTCCTTCTAAAACCCTGGGACCGAATGAAAGCATCAAACTTCTGATACCATTCTCTAGGTGCTTGCTTAAGACCATAGAGACTCTTCTTTAGCTTGCAAACTAAATGCTCTTTGCCCTTTTCTTCAAAGCCTTCCGGCTGAACCATGTAAATTTCCTCATGCAAATCCCCATGCAAGAAAGCTGTCTTGACATCCATCTGCATAAGCTCCATATCCTCTATTGCCACTAGTCCAAGCATGCATCTAAGTGTGGTCATCTTCACAACCGGAGAGAATATCTCATCAAAGTCCACACCCTTCTCTTGCTTGAAACCTTTAGCAACCAAACGGGCCTTGTACCTAGGCACATCATCACCTGTGACCTTCATTTTGTAGACCCATTTACATGGCAATGCTTTCTTTCCATGTGGCAAAGAAACCAAGTCCCAAGTCTTATTCTTCATAAGTGAACTCATCTCTGATTGCATAGCATACTCCCACTTGCGTTGATCCTCACGCATTATAGCCTCTTTGTAGCAAGAAGGCTCCCCGCAATCAGTAAGCATCACATAGTCTACTCCTGGAACAAACCTATCAGGCGGTCTAGACACTCTAGATGATCTTCTCAAGGGCATTTCAGCTTGCTGTCCCACTTGCATATTAGCCACATTTGGCTCATCATTTCCACCAATAGATGATCCATCATCTACCCTTGATTGTATACCTGTGGGAGTACTTGGTTGTACCATTTCTTGCACATTTGGTGCATGGACAGCTTGCTGTCTATCAACATATGCAGGTGGATTCACATCCTGGAAAGTGATTCTCCTCATTTCCACATCCCTCATGGGTGCCTTATGCATCTTCTTCTCATTGAAGACCACATCATGGCTGCGTATGATCTTCTTTGCTTCTGGATCCCAGAGACGATAGCCCATCTCTCCACTTTCACCATAACCCAGAAAGATGCATTTCCTAGACTTAGGATCTAGCTTCTTTCGAAGCTCTTTTGGCACATGTGCATATGCCTCACACCCAAATATATGCAAATGAGAGTAAGAGGGCTTCTTGCCACTCCATGCCTCTTCAGGAATACCACCATCCAAACTTTTACTAGGTGATCTATTGATCACATGCACTGCAGTCTTCATTGCCTCAGCCCAAAAACCACCAGAAAGACTTGCATTGGAAAGCATGCATTGCAACCTTTCTTGAATGGTACGATTCATCTTTTCTGCAACTGGATTTTGCTCTGGAGTACGAGGGAATGTGAGCTCCCTCTTAATCCCACGTGTATCACAGAAATGCTGAAAGTCATGAGAGAGATACTCTCCACCATTGTCAGTTCGTAGGCATTTAAGCGCTCTACCTGACTGATTCTCAACCAAGGCCAGCCATTTCTGAAATACCTGGAACACATCACTCTTCCGAGCTATAGCATAAGCCCACACTTTCCTAGTTGCATCATCAATGAATGTCACATAGTATTCAACCCCGCCTAATGACCGTGTAGGCATGGGACCACATACGTCTGAATGCACCAAATCAAGCTTTTCAAACTCTTTCTTTCCCCTTCTTTTATGGGCTGATTTAGTCTGCTTCCCATAGAGACAGTGCTCACAAAATTCAAAATCAGAGAAACTCAAATGCGGTACATAACCCAAACGGCATAAGAGTTTCATTCCATTCTGGCTCATGTGCCCCAACCTGCAATGCCATAGAGAAGTGCTTGGCTGCTCGGTTATTGCAACAACATGATCAAATACCCCTGATACATGTAAGGGATACAAAGTCCCACACTTGGCAACCCTGGCCAAAAGCATAGAGCCCTTTTGAATTTTCCAACTTTGAAAGCCAAAAGTGGTGTGAAAACCAGCATCATCTAGCTGACCCACTGAAATAAGACTCTTGGTCAGCTTAGGCACATGTCTCACATGTTTCAAAACAAATGCAGACCCATTTGCAAAAGAAAACTTTATGTCACCTGCTCCCACTATGTCACATGCATAGTCATTTCCAAGATGCACACAACCTGTCTTTCCACTATCATAAGTGGAGAACCATTCCCTATGGGGAGTAACATGGAATGAAGCACCAGAATCCAAAATCCAATCCTGGGAATATGCATCATCTGAAGTGGTAAGCAACTCTGCAGATAAAGTAGACATGAAGAGAACATCATTGTCACTATCATGTGTGACTGCATTGATCTCCTCGATCTTCACTTTTCCTTTGTCCTCCCTTGGACTCTCTTCCTTTTGATTTGCACCCCAATTTGCATTCTTTTTCTTATCCTTTTGCTCTCTTTTCAGCTTGTAGCAATCCTTTTTCATATGGCCCTTCTTGCCACAATGGTAACACTCAATGTTTCGTGCCCTGGATTTGCTACGAGACTTCCCTCTTTCTTGGGACTTCCCCCTGAACTGTGATCTGCCCCTTTGCACATTTAAGGCTGCATCCTGCTTGTTGCCATCCATAGACTTCCGTCTAATCTCCTCGGCCAACAAGCTACCCACAACATCATCAAATTTCAGTACTCCACCAGGTGCAGAGTTACTGACAGCTGTACGGAAGGTATCCCATGAGGATGGCAATGAACATAAGAGAAATATTGCCTTAGTCTTCGCATCAAAATTCATTTTCTGAGCTTGAAGCTGGCTGAAAATAATATTGAATTCATTCAAGTGAGAAGCAATGGAGACCCCTTCCTTCATCTGCAGCTCAAACAACCTCTTCATGAGGTAAACTTTATTAGAGGCAGTTTCCTTCTCATAAGTGGCACACAGTTTCTTCCACAAATCTTCCGTAGTCTGCTCATTTACTACTGTGAAATAAACTGACTCTGCAAGATGAAGTCTAATAGTAGACTTTGCTAATGCATCCAACTCATTCCAATCATCCTCAGACATATTTGCAGGCTTAGCTTCAATCCCTGCCAAGGGTTTAATCTGCTTCTTTTGAATAAGCACATCCCTTATTTGTTCTTTCCACAAAGAAAAGTTTGTCCCATCAAACCTTTTAATGCTGAAAAACTCCTTTTCAGGCATGGAAGAGGATGCCATGATGCAAATAAAGCAAAATCCCAAATGCTAGTACCTGCAAGAGAGAATCACACCAAATACTAGGTGCACCAAATGTGTATGCCACAATAGACTGAAATATCACCAAAGCTCAAAGCTCAAAGCATCAAAAGATGCATCTGACTCATGTGCATATACTATGCATCCATATGAGCAAATCTGGCCCAAAAGAAAATGCCAATAAGTGCCAAATGACTCAAGCATAAACACTGTCCACTGGCATATGCATCAATAATGTCTCATCCAAGAGAGCATAGCACTATCAGTGCATCACTTGCAATGTGTCAAAGCTGTCCCTCAGCTTAAAATAGCATCCATGTGCAAAGCGTCCATAAAAAATAGCATCCCACAAGGCAATTTGGGCCTATCAGCGCATCCAACAAGGACCGCAATGCATCCAAATGGCCTATAAATCATCCACTGCAACCCAATGCATACCACGAATGAGCGCACACTGCTCAAACTGCAACCAGAGTGATCTGCATAAGGTATGCTCAAGAAATCATAGTCCCACGGTAATGAGCGCTACTGAAAATAGAACCTGAGATGCTTCAAAACATGGGCGCCATTGCATAATCGGACTCAGCAAGAAAATCTGCAAATATCTCTCTTCTGCCAGAACTCCAAAATCCCAACCGATGAGTGAGAAATGGGAGTCAACACTTATCCACTGCCATGTGGCATAAATCTAAGGTTTCAAAACCTTAGTATGAAAAATGCATAACAG
The DNA here is from genome assembly GCF_047967505.1 of Dipteris shenzhenensis. Classification (NCBI taxonomy): domain Eukaryota; kingdom Viridiplantae; phylum Streptophyta; class Polypodiopsida; order Gleicheniales; family Dipteridaceae; genus Dipteris; species Dipteris shenzhenensis. The sequence goes on from NC_141620.1 coordinate 27,230,996, forward strand.
AGAGACGAAATCGAATACACAGAGATTTATAACTCTGAAAATCCTCCACCGAATCACGCAAGAACTGATAGGTAGGGGTTTTTGGGCATCAGGAACGCAATGGGACAGACGGTTTTGGAAACCGTGGCCTCAATCACTGGGTCCAACACACGGACTGAAAAACGTTTTTGGAAACAGAGCTATCTGTAAACTCCACCGGAGTGCGAATGATGAGCAACATAGAAGTTTTAGGACCTCCTGAGTCCACCGGAACTGACAGATCTGCAAAATGGTTGCTCCAAACTTGAGTTCCAACACCCGGGCAAAAAACGCAGGAATTGACACAGTGAGTCAGAAATCCACTGAAATGATCTCAGATTCAAGAATGAAGGTGTTTCCAAGCTCCTGAAGTAATGTGGACACCAAAAGCAAGCAATAGTTGCCTCCACAAGTCAATACGGAGTCTGTCATCGAACGGAACAGGGAAAAGCTCAAAAAATGACTTTTTCTTTGAAAGCTCTTAACAGGCTCTCAAAACCACTTCGTAAAGCCAAAGTGACTTTTCCAAAGGTTCCTCCAAGGTCTCTGCACACTCAGATGCAAGTAAAGTCACCCACAAAGCTTCCCACAAAGCTTCTCCTTCCTCCCACAGAGCTGCTGAGCTTCCAAGCATTCACGCACGCTCAGCTAGATCACCCGAGCTCTGATACCAGTTGAGAGTGCTCTCAACGGAAGCAAGAATGGAAGAAGGAGAGAGAGAGACAGAGAGCCACACAAGTTTTGGTGGGTGCAGAACCACCCTAATCTTCTTTTTCATTCATTTATATATGTGTTTGAGTATTGTACATAACTGGGGTTAAGGCACAGTGACCTTTAACCCCACATAGGGATGTATACAAATATAACATTTGTTCTTTCTTTATAATACATTGACCTATTTATATATCCAGCAATGTTTCCATACAATACATCTCCCACAATACATATCACATCTGTCAATGGCTCAATGAATGGATCTTCGAACATTCCATAAGTCTTCATCCTTGGGAAAAACTTGAGGAGAGATCTCCAAGTATCATAATCATACTTTGGACCATTATATACCATCAAATCTTATTTTTTCTTGATGCTCGTATGTACAAAAAGACCATATCCTGCCCCAGGTATTGTTGATTTCTTTACTTCATAATGGATGCCATCCATTTTGAACACGTGCTCAATGGGTATGGGCAATTTATGTTTCCATAAGCCATTGGATGCAGGATCAAAATTTGTAATAAGATAGCTCTTCAACTTTTCAGGACAATCTGCAACACCTATCATATGTTTAAAATCAAAGAATCATTCTTTTAGTGGAGGAATACAAACTCACATCACAAAGCACATAGCATTTTTTGGACAAGGTACTAACTCAATGTCTATTAATTCTTTCACAAAACAAATTGAAACATAATGTTTTGCTAGTCGAATCTAACCAAATAGTGTCCAAATATAAATCAGAATGTAGGTACAAATGTTTTAGTTGAGCATTTGTGTCTAGAACTCTAATTAACAAGATCACTCACATTCCCTAAGGGTTGTCTATGCAATAAAATTGAATCAAGTTGGCTAAGAATGCCCTTGCAGCATTGGCAGTGATTCCCCTTTCCTTGCATCCAAGAACCATAGCAAAGCGTTTTGCCTCACTATCTTTCAATGGCCCCATTTTGGCAATTTTTCCTAGCATGCATTCTTCCTCTTCATTCAATGTAACATGTTGAGCATGCACCATACTTCTTGTAGTAGGACAAGTCCCTCTCACTCTAGTTTTGGTTATAGGTGAAGTAATACCTTTCTCTGTGTCTTTTTTTGAACTACGAGTAGACATATGAGATTCCACATTCATCCTTTCGAGAACTTCTTTGTTTTTTTCTTTGAATTCAAGGGTCACTGGTTGAAAATAATAGAACATATCATGCCCTTCGACAATCGGAGCTTGACCAAATCTGTTAGAAGAGATGGCATTGCGCACATCTACTGCATCATCTAGCATCTGTAGGTACGGTAATAACTCATGAAGCAAAATAGAATCACCACAATCTATATCAAATTTTGTAGGGAAAATGCAATTTTCTGCTGGATTAACACAACCCGTGTAAGGCAAAACATCAATGAACACTGTTCTTGCTGGTTTGCATTCCTCTTTAAAACAACACCACACTCTCATTAATGGTTTAAACTCCGCTTCCACATTCATCCTATCTGGTCGAATGATTCTACTCTTTGTATGCTTGTGGCATGCCATCGCACCCCAAACCATGAAGAAATGTAACTTTCTGTTAACATGATGCTCCAAAGTGTCCAGCATGTGTTGCACCATGCCCTTTTCTCCTGCAGTGGACCAAATGCCAACATGGTAGTGATCGAGCAACCATTGTAGAAACTCTAAACACCCAGGACGTTCTAAGTACCGGGAGATCATACCAGCATTGCATGTGACACAAATGGGTTATGATGATATGGTTGCTGTACAAGCCAATGCTTCCCATTGTGCAAGCTCATATGTTTATTTGACTTCGAAAAACAACGCTCGAGCAATAACCCTTTCAAATCTATTATCACCGCTAGTCATATTTTTGTTATCACCTCTTTTGACATTATTTCTGAGGGTGACATTATGTCTTTTCCTTTACCTTCTAAGATTTCTTCCTACACCTTGGCTTCATACAATGACATTGCATCTTCTCCTTTACCTTCTAAGCTTGCATTCACATTTGTCAATGGAACATTAACTGTAGACATTGCATCCTCAACATTTTCAATCAACCATGTTGAGCTTGGAACTTGCATGCTAATGTTCAAATTAGGCACATAATGAATCATTGGATCAGGTGTCACATGTACAGGCAATGCTTCTAGTGATGTGAAATTGAGATGGCCAATATCTATTGATAAACAAGGAAATGAAATTCATAAGTAGAAACAAACTGAATCTTGAGATGGAAAACCAAATTGTCAAACTTTAGGTTGTGTGCTCTCAATGCAATTTGTTTGTGTGAAAGCATTCATGTTTTTCTTTTTCAAAACAAAATTGGAATACTAAAAAAAAGAAAGCATTCATGTTCATATGCTTAGTATACCCCCTAAAGTTGTTGAATCTATACCCTTTCAAGTTATTTTAATCCCCAAAACTACATATCCTTACAATGCCAAAAACCTTTGCATAATAGATAGAGTGGAGTCCAACATTATCTAGCATTGCCTGAGTATTCCCACTAAGAAAAGATTTGGCCAAGTGGCCAAAACATATTTGAGCATTCATATGAAGTGAATAAGGATAGAAACAACAATTTACACTAATTCATTCATCACGATCAAGACTCAACACACTTTTAAACATTTATGAACTCATAAATAAATTTGGATGTGTATCACACTCCAAAGGTATTACAACATGCAAACACATCTTTTCATGAAATATAGAAAATTAAACATATTCAAGAATACATATGAATGTTTGAATTATGGCAATGACATAGAGTGAATTTCCAAGTAATATTAAAAGATCTTTGGAACAAAATTAATACATCATACGGAGAATATAGCAAGATAACATATGGAAAACACGAACACCATATAAAAGGACAATTTCAAGGACCTGTTGCTTCCTCTTCTGTTTCCCAAAACTTTGAAGCGTGTTTTTGTAAATGCTCACGTTGCTCTTCATTGAAGGGTTGAAGCTCCTTTTGTCCTAGTATGGTATCAATTTCTTTATCCCCTCCACCTTCAATTGTATCATCTTCTTTTGATACCCCCTCTATTGCCAATATTGGTTCTTGCAAGCCAGCCCATTGTCGAATTTCATGATTACTGTAAGCATACGTGCAACATATACTTTCAACCTTTGCCAACTCCTCATAAGTCTCAACAACTGAAACAACATGCCTCTTACAAGAAAGAGACTCTATTGCAGCAAGCCCCTCAGAGAACAAGTCCAATACATACTCATCTTCTCGATAGAAACCGATGATCATGTCTTTCATGATACTTGAACGTTTTCTTTTCAAGGATAAATGTCAAATTCATCATCATCCTCCTCGTCATCATCATCCTCATCACCTGATTCTTCTGCACCACTTGATTTTTCATATTTTTCATCTGCAACATATATTGATGGCTTACATTGTGCATTGGTATAGTGCTCAATATTGTTGAAATGCTTTTCCTTACTTACCAGTACACGGGCAATTAAGCCATCCATAGATCTAGTGACAAATATATATGTAGTTTCAAAATTAAGGCAACCAAAGTGTATTTTATATTGTCCGCATGCCTTATTTAATGCATTCTTCAAACATGATACATGATCCATGGTCAAGAACACCACAAGAAGGAATTGCACTGGGGGAGAAGCGATTGTCATCAAGCTTTTCAACAAACACTCAAAGCGATCCTCATTCCAATTTCTACTTCTGCTTGGTCCATACATTACATCCAAAAAGGCAGCCCCTATTGCCATTGGCTCTTGGTACACATTATGTATAAATTCCATTCCCTCCATGTTTGAACCGACTGTGTAGAACCTCCAAGGCCGGGTGGAATTCGGTCCATGACTTGCACCTTCACTTTGTCCCATAATCCACCTCAGATACCCCTTTGCAGCATCAGGCAATGGATCAGGCAATGGTGGAGTTTCCTTGCCCTGTTGAAGCTTCACTTTTAACCATGAGTCAGAGCAACCACGAATCCGATGATACAATTCTGGAGTAATTTTAAAATGTAATTTGCACTCATCCCAATTTTTTAACATTAAAGAAGGCCGTTCTGCCGATATAAACATATAAAGTTCTTCTTGTAGTGCAGCATCTCTCTTGATCTGCATAGCTCATCCTTCAATATCAAGAATCATGGCATCAGTCTTTGTTTTAGCTATGACTACTCTACCTTCCTTAATGTCATTTTGAATTTGACCAATTTGATCATCACTCAATCCACACAAGCATCTAAACATTGAGACTGTGGGTTGCCTATGGCATTTTCCATCTTGTGAATATTTGCCTGCAATGTAATCCTCAAGGATGGAGATCCAACCATCATAAATGGCATCGCTTGTGATTATCATATGTACATCCTTCGTGGCAAAGCTATTGCCCAATGTTACCTTGCCAGTGTCAATGAAAGCCTGCAAAATATATGAATCCATTAGAATGCAATAATTAAGAAAACCGACTTGTAAAAAATGATTCATAATTAAAATCTGTACTTACATCCCAATTCTCACGATCTGGATGTCCTTTTGCAAGCCCTTGTTGTGCTTTCTTGGGTCTGCTAAAGAGAATCCATTGTCCCCTCACCTGCTTAAGTATATCAATGTATGGAGATTGTCTCAAGATATTTTGAGACTCTAGGTTTGCCATCTTTGATATCTCCACACAAAAGCGTGCGGGACAATTCACTACAATCCTCGCCTGGGGGGTGTGGTAGTAGCTCTTTCTTTGGGCCGTGCTGTTATCATCATTAGATGTGAATATTTTAGCAGCATATATTGAATGTTGTCCAGATAGTATCCAGTAGTGGCACTTGGTTAAATCCTTTTTATCTACCCTTTCCAAGGGCTGCTTTGTTTCAGGATTGAAAGGCATTAAATCCGCTACAGCAGCAGGAGGCCTAGAGTTATAACCGAAGTCTACAGCAAGCTTCTCCACATGCTCTTTGTTCAACCCTCTATATACATAGCTTGGAGGAGCTTTTTGACATCTTGCAACTGGAATTGAAAATGTTGCATGCAACCCGAATGGGTAGTATTTTTCATATTCCACCAAGCCTGATGGTTTCTTTTGCCCTTTTTTTCCTATGACCTTTCCACTTGGCTCCAATTCACTACCACTGCTTCTTTCCACAACTGCTAGCATACCCTCTGGAGGTGTTCCTTCTTGTGGTACATCAACTATAGTTAGCTTTCCTTTCTTTGCTCCTTCTCTGCTACCACCTGGTGCTTGAACCATAGTCGATTTACCTTTCTTTGTTCCTTCCCCACTATCTTCCCCACTCTTACGCTTCTTTAATGTTGCTGAAACTTTGCGATATGATTCAATGATTGTTGTCACTGTGTGAATTTCATTTCCATCAACTGATTCAACACTTATCCAGCCTCTTAAGTGCATGTTGTCATCAACATCAGACTTCATACGAGATGTTTCATAATCATTGGGATCTAAGAGAAACTTCTTATTTTGATTTATAATGATCAAGAATCCAATATCTCCCTCTTTTCCAACCACATCTTTAGTGATTTGATGTACCGATCCAACACAAGTGTATGCACTTTTATTAGGTAACAAAACAAATAAGTGAACTCGTGTCAACTGTGCTCCCTCAATACTATATATGTCAAAGTACCAAGGTATGCTTTTTTCTGCAAATCCACTTACAACTTTCTCAACCTTCTTCACATTTGTGTCTTTCCTGTAAAAGACCCAAGCAATATACAAACTATCATCTTTATAATCTTTAATGTTAGACAAAACACATTATCGATAAACATATCTGAAATAGAATCTAGAATTGACACTAGACATAGTAGTAGATTTGAGAAAGTACTAGATTCTAGGGAGATTTGGCCACACTAGGGAGATTTGGCCATGCGGCCAAATCTTATGGGCTTCTTTTAAAGAACTAGAAGGGGAGGTTTGGATGTGTGGCCAAATCATATGGGCTTCTTTCAAAGCACCAAAGTTTGGGGAGATTTGGCCTTGTGGCCAGATCTTGTGGGCTTCTTTCAAAGCACTAGGGTCTGGAGAGATTTGGCTGTGCAACCAAATCTTGCTAGCTTCTTCCAGATCAGTCAACACACTATTCAAAATTTTTGGACTTGTGTAAAGTCCAATTTGAGAAATGGACTAAAAAACAGTCCAAAAATTTTGAATATACTAGTAATGTTGTTTTTTAACCAGATTTGCCAACTCAAAACAAAAGATTTAATGATTTTTAACTAGATTTGCCAACTCAAAACAAAAGATTTGCCAACTCAAAACAAAAGATTTAATGATTTTTAACTAGATTTGCCAACTCAAAATAAAAGATTTAATGATTTTGAATTAGATTTGCCAACTCAAAACAAAAGATTTAATGATTAAGTACTAAGAACATCAATGCATAACCAAATCTCTTACAAAGGTGGTCTACATAAACATCTTCATAACTTCACAAAAATCTCTTACAAAGTGGTCTACATAAACATCTTCATAACTTCTTGTGAATTGAGCAACTATCACCTAAGAACATCGATACATGACCAATAATAGATGACCAATTCTCTTACAAAGTGGTCTACATAAACATCTTCATAATCACCTAAGAACATCAATAGATGACCAATAATAGATGACCAAAAACATGCCCTTAGGTGTGTTATCTGACCAAGTACTTATCGGATGGGTGTGCCCTCAGGGGGGTCACTCATCATATGTAACCCTATCACGTGAGTTCAACAGAAGGATATTTTTTATTTCTAAAATTTATAGAAATAAATATACATAAGGGACTATTTTAAATAGTTTTGGAAAAAATTTACAGATTTGTATAGAAAAGGGGTACATTTTATTAATGAAAAATTTACAGATAAGGGATTTTAGAAATATGCCTTGAATGCACGTGGTATAGAGGGTTTATACATAGTGACCCCCCCGAGGGTGTGCCTCTTTGAGAACAAGTCAATACCACTTAGGTTTAGGCATAGGAAAAGTATTGTGCCCATTGGATATGCTTTGCATGGTCAATCGAGCATTAAATACCATTTTTTCCTTAGTGTCATGCACATCCTTAAAAAAACACACTGCTAGTTATGTTATCTGATCAAGTACTTATGGGATGAGCATGCCACTTTGCATGTAAGTCAATTCCACCTAGTTTAAGGTGTGTGCAAAGTATTGTACCCATCGGATATGCTTTGCATTGTCAATCAAGCATAAAATACTGTTTTTGCCTTAGTGTCATGCACAACCATTAAAAAACACGGTCCTAGGTTTATTCAAACATGTACTTCTCAAATGGGGGCTCCACTTTGCATGCAAGTCCATTTCAACTATGTTGAGGTGCGTGCAAAGTATTGTCACCATCATATATGCTTTGTGTGTCAATCACGCATTATACACCATTTTTGAGAGTGCTCTCAATGCAAGCAAGAATGGAAGAGGGAGAGGGAGAAACAGAGAGCCACACAAGTTTTGGTGAGTGCAGAACCACCCTAATCTTCTTTTTCATTCATTTATATATGCATTTGAGTACTGTACATAACCAGGGTAAAGGCACAATGACCTTTAACCCCCACAACCTCCCACTTAAAGGACAATGTGCCTTTAAGGGAGAACAACCGTGAGTATACTATCCAATGCCCATCAATACATGACAATAATCAAACCACTGACTAGGTAGACTTTTTGTCGGCATATCTGCAGGGTTATCATCTGTATGAACCTTGACAAGCTCTATGCGCTTGTCCTCAAGTACCTCCCTGATGAAATCATACCTGACCTCAATGTGTTTGGTCTTTGCATGAAAGACCGGATTCCGTGCTAGCTGAATAGCACTCATGGAATCACTATGCAATGCCGGTACACGTGTATAAATCCCCAAATCTCCCACTTGCTGATCAAGCCATATAGCCTCCTTGCAACCCTCTGTGGCTGAAACATACTCAGTCTCTGTGGTAGACAAAGCAATGCACTTCTGTGTGTGAGACATCCACGACACTACACCACCTGCAAAGGTGAACACATAACCAGAAGTGGATCTCCTACTATCCACATGCCCTGCATAGTCTAAATCTATGTACCCAAGTACTCGCATGTCTCCTTTACCAAAGTAGATGCACATCTCCTTGGTACCCCTCATATACCTCACGATACACTTAACTGCCTCCCAATGCCTCTTTCCTGGATTAGCCATATACCGGCTAAAAACTCCCACTACAAATGCAATGTCTTGTCTACTAGCTATCATAGCATACATAAGACTCCCAACTGCTAATACATAAGGAACCTTGGCCATCATGGCCCTTTCCTCATTTGATTTGGGACTATCTGTATGAATCAGTTTCACATATGGAGGCAATGGAGTACTCACTGCCTTCCCCCCCTCCATATTGAAACGTTGCAATACTTTTGTAACATACTCTTTTTGTGAAAGCCAAAGGAGTTTCCTACTCCGATCACGCGTGATGTGCATACCAAGAATATGACCTACAAGTCCCAAATCCTTCATATCAAAGGCCTCATGCAACTTGGCTTTTAATGCATCTAGCTCATAAGTATTCTTGCTAGCCAATAGCACATCATCCACATATAGTGTTAGGAGTATCAGGCTATTATCATGAGTCCTTTTAGTGTAGAGGTAGTGATCAATTTCACTCCTTCTAAAACCGTGGGACCGAATGAAAGCATCAAACTTCTGATACCATTCTCTAGGTGCTTGCTTAAGACCATAGAGACTCTTCTTCATCTTGCAAATTGAATGCTCTTTGCCCTTTTCTTCAAAGCCTTCCGGCTGCACCATGTAAATTTCCTCATGCAAATCCCCATGCAAGAAAGCTGTCTTGACATCCATCTGCATAAGCTCCATATCCTCTGATGCCACTAGTCCAAGCATGCATCTAAGTGTGGTCATCTTCACAACCGGAGAGAATATCTCATCAAATTCCACACCCCTCTTGCTTGAACCCTTTAGCGACCAAATGGGCCTTGTACCTAGGCACATCATCACCTGTGACCTTCATCTTATAGACCCATTTACATGCCAATGCTTTCTTTCCATGTGGCAAAGAAACCAAGTCCCAATTCTTATTCTTCATAAGTGAACTCATCTCTGATTGCATAGCATACTCCCACTTGCATTGGTCCTCACGCATCATAGTTTCTCTAAAGCAAGAAGGCTCCCCGCAATCAGTAAGCATCACATAGTCTACCCCTGGAACAAACCTATCAGGCGGTCTAGACACTCTAGATGATCTTCTCAAGGGCATTTCAGCTTGCTGTCCCACCTGCATATCAACCACATTTGGCTCATCATTTCCACCAATAGATGATCCATCATCTACCCTTGATTGTATATCTGTGGGAGTACTTGGTGGTGCCATTTCTTGCACATTTGGTGCATGGACAGCTTGCTGTCTATCAACATATGTAGGTAGATTCACATCCTGGAAAGTGATTCTCCTCATTTTCACATCCCTCATGGGTGCCTTATGCATCTTCTTCTCATTAAAGACTACATCATGGCTGCGTATGATCTTCTTTGCTTCTGGATCCCAGAGACGATAGCCCATCTCTCCACTTTCACCATAACCCAGAAAGATGCATTTCCTAGACTTAGGATCTAGCTCCTTTTGAAGCTCTTTCGACACATGTGCATATGCCTCACACCCAAATATTTGCAAATAAGAGTAAGAGGGCTTCTTGCCACTCCATGCCTCTTCAAGAATACCACCATCCGAACTCTTACTAGGTGATCTATTGATCACATGTACTACAGTCTTCATTGCCTCAGCCCAAAAACCACTAGAAAGACTTGCATTGGAAAGCATGCATTGCAACCTTTCTTGAATGGTACGGTTCATCTTTTTTGCAACTGGATTTTGATCCAGAGTATGACGGTATTTGAGCTCCCTCTTAATCCCATGTGTATCACAGAAATGCTAAAAGTCATGAGAGAGATACTCTCCATCGTTGTCAGTCCGTAGGCATTTAAGCGTTCTACCTAACTAATTCTCAACCAAGGCCAGCCATTTCTGAAATACCTGGAACACATCACTCTTCCGAGCTATAGCATAAGCCCACACTTTCCTAGTTGCATCATCAATGAATGTCACATAGTATTCAACCCTGCCTAATGACTGTGTAGGCATGCGACCACATACGTTTGAATGCACCAAATCAAGCTTTTCAAAATCTTTCTCTCCCCTTCTTTTATGGGCTGATTTAGTTTGCTTCCCATAGAGACACTGCTCACAAATTTCAAAATCAGAGAAACTCAAATGCAGTACATAGCCCAAATGGCATAAGAGTTTCATTCCATTCTGGCTCATGTGCCCCAACCTGCAATGCCACAAAGAAGTGCTTGCCTGCTCGGTTATTGCAACAACATGATCAAATACCCCTGATACATGTAAGGGATACAAAGTCCCACACTTGGCACCCCTGGCCAAAAGCATAGAGCCCTTCTGAATTTTCCAACTCTGAAAGCCAAAAGTGGTGTGAAAACCAGCATCATCTAGCTGACCCACTGAAATAAGACTCTTGGTCAACTTAGGCACATGTCTCAAATGTTTTAAAATAAATGCAGGCCCATTTGCAAAAGAAAATTTTATGTCACCTACTCCCACTATGTCACATGCATAGTCATTTCCAAGATGCACACAACCTGTCTTTCCACTGTCATAAGTGGAGAACCATTCCCTATGGGGAGTAACATGGAATGAAGCACCAGAATCCAAAATCCAATCTTGGGAATATGCATCATCTGAAGTGGTAAGCAACTCTGCAGATAAACTAGCCATGAAGAGAATGTCATTGTCACTATCATGTGTGACTGCATTGATCTCCTCCATCTTCACTTTTCCTTTGTCCTCCCTTGGACTCTCTTCCTTCTTATTTGCACCCCAATTTGCATTCTTTTTCTTATCCTTTTGCTCTTTTTTCATCTTGTAGCAATCCTTTTTCATATGGCCCTTCTTGCCACAGTGGTAACACTCAATGTTTCGTGCCTTGGATTTGCTACGAGACTTTCCTCTTTCTTGGGACTTCCCCCTAAACTGTGATCTGCCCCTTTGCACATTTAAGGTTGCATACTGCTTATTGCCATCCATAGACTTCCGTCTAATCTCCTCGGCCAACAAGCTACCACAACATCATCAAATTTTAGTACTCCACCAGGTGCAGAGTTACTGACAGCTGTACGGAAGGTATCCCATGAGGATGGCAATGAAATAAGAGAAATATTGCCTTAGTCTCCGCATCAAAATTCATCTTCTGTGGCTGAAAGTGATATTGAATTCATTCGAGTGAGAAGCAATGGAGACCCCTTCCTTCATCTACAGCTCAAACAACCTCTTCATGAGGTAAACTTTATTAGAGGCAGTTTCCTTCTCATAAGTGGCACACAGTTTCTTCCACAAATCTTTCATAGTCTACTCATTTACTACTGTGAAATAAATTCACTCTGCAAGATGAAGTCTAATAGTAGACTTTGCTAATGCATCCAACTCATTCCAATCATCCTCAGACATATCCGCAGGCTTAGCTTCAATACCTGCCAAGGGTTTAATCTGCTTCTTTTGAATAAGCACATCCCTAATTTGTTCTTTCCACAAATAAAATTTTGTCCCATCAAACTTTTTAATGTTGAAAAACTCCTTTTCAGACATTAGGAAAAAAGGGAGCTCATTTTGGGGCCCTGTAAGAAATTCACTATTTTCTCTTTTCTCTCTCTATAAACGCAAGAAAATATGGATACTTGCGTGAGAAATGTCAGTGTGAAAAGGAATAAATATATTCTTTCACATGCTTTACATTCAATGTTCATATAAGAGCAATACTTTTCTGTGCAGAATTTGGTGATTCTGACACCGTAGACGCGTCTGGAATGGCCCAAAACCCCAGAAACGGCACTGGAAACGCTGGAATCGGACATCCGGAGGCCCGGAAACGGCCAAAAAAGGCCGAAATGTGGGATTTGCAGCAAAACGCGATCTGGTGCCCTAGAAACGGCACTGGAAACGCTGGAATCGGACATCCGGAGGCCTGGAAACGGCCAAAAAAGGCCGAAAAGTGGGATTTGCAGCAAAACGCGATCTAGCATGCATAAGCATAAGCATAAGCTCATGCTTATGCTCATGCGGAAAAAGAGAAGGAGCTTATGCATAAAAAGAGAAGGAGGAGCTTATGCGGAAAAAGAGAAGGAGGAGCTTATGCGGAAAAAGAGAAGGAGCTTATACGGAAAAAGAGAAGGAGCTTATGCTTATGCGGAAAAAGAGAAGGAGGAGCTTATGCGGAAAAAGAGAAGGAGCTTATGCGAGCATAAGCTCATGCTTATGCTCATGCATGAGCATGAGCTTATGCGTAAGTTTCCGCATAAGCTCCTTCTCTTTTTCCGCATAAGCTCCTCTTTCTCTTTTTATGCATAAGCTCCTTCTCTTTTTCCGCATGAGCATAAGCATGAGCTTATGCTTATGCTTATGCTTCCGCATAAGCATGAGCATAAGCTCATGCTTATGCTCATGCATGAGCATGAGCTTATGCTTAAGTTTCCGCATAAACTCCTTCTCTTTTTATGCATAAGCTCCTTCTCTTTTTCCGCATAAGCTCCTCCTTCTCTTTTTATGCATAAGCTCCTTCTCTATTTCCGCATAAGCTCCTTCTCTTTTTCCGCATAAGAAGCTTATGCGGAAATAGAGAATGAGAGAAGCTTATGCGAAAATAGAGAACGAGAGAAGCTTATGCGGAAATAGAGAATGAAATAAGCTTTTGCGTGAGCATATGCGGAAACATGAGCATAAGCTCATGCTCACCCATGAGCATAAGCATAAGCTCATGTGGAAAAAGAGAAGGAGCTTATGCGGAAATGGAGAATGAGTTTCTGTATAAGCTTCTCTCCTTCTCTTTTTTCGCATAAGCTCCTTCTCTTTTTCCGCATGAGCATAAGCATGCAGAAACTCATTCTCTATTTTATGCATAAGCTCCTTCTCTATTTCCGATGCCTATGCTTAAGCATAAGCATAAGCATAAGCTCATGCTTATGCTCATGCATGAGCATGAGCTTATGCTTAAGTTTCCGCATAAGCATGAGCTTATGCGTGAGCTTATGCGGAAATAGAGAATGAGAGAAGCATAAGCTCATTCTCTATTTCCGCATAAGCTCATTCTCTATTTCCCACTCTATTTCCCCCTTCTCTCATTTCCCCCTTCTCTCCTTCTCTATTTTCCCTCATCTCTTTCCCCTTCTCTATTTCCCCCTTCTCTCATTCTCTATTTCCTCATTCTCATTCTTTTCTTTCCTTTCCATCTTCTTTCCCTCTTATCTTTCCCTCTTCTTTCCCTCTTTCCTTTCCCTCTTCTTTCCTTTCCCTCTTCTTTCTTCTTGCGTATGCCTATGCCTATGAGAATGCTCATGTTTGTTTTTTGTTTTCTGTTTTCGTGTTTGTGTCTATGTTAGACATGGGATCACGTCGCTCATCCGACGAGTACGGACAGCCTCGCAGGAGGAGAGATCACGATCTATATCCTCCAGAGGACTTTGATTCCTCTCAGGCGACTACCCCGAGGACTACCCCTGGTCCAACTCCTCTCGGTCCTAGCACTGTGACTACCCCTGGTCCGACCCCTCTTCCATGTAGCACTGTGACTACCCCTCAGGGAACTCCTTTGCTAGCCGCGCATGGCTTTGTCGGGACTCCCGATGAGTTTGTAGCGCAGATGGGCGATGAGGAGGCAGCGAGATTCTTCTCTCTACTCTCTCAGAGGACCTCCGCAATTCCTTCCCCTACACCAATGGGTGGACGTACTGCCCAGCCATCCCCTCGTGCCCCTTCGACTGCGGGATCATCACCTGCGCATGCCTCCCGCAAAAGGGAAGGAAGAGTAGGATGGGCGGCTCATGTTGTGCTGACTCAGGAGATGTAGACGAGTCAGCACACTCACTCTCCTTTAGGTCTCCACTTGGTCCGGAGACACAGTATCAGTCAGGTCCCTTTCCCTCTCCTACTCCCACTGCTACTCCTCGATCTGGAAGCGGTCGCGCAGCTTCCACTCCTTCAGACTCTGCTACCGTCAGTCCCCCTTACTCATCAGGGGATCTCTCCTATCAAATCACATCTGCCGGAGAGATAATAGAAGACAAAAAGGGCAAAGCAGTGGCCGCCATGAGGAGGTTGATGAGTCATCACTTCAAGACGGCATAAATATCGATTGGCGGTATCAAGATGCCCAAAAGAAGCAGGCGGTGATCGATGAGTTAAAACAAAGATACCCTAATCCGCCAAATGTGGATTTTAATAACAATTATATGCTCGAGCGCATGGGTTTGGTCCTAAAGCATCGTAGATCAACCTTGCGTACTTCCATTACAAAGGGGTTGGCTAAACCCAACTGGGCAGACAAAGCTGATTGGAAGTACTTCAAGAAGCAACATAGGGACCATCCCGAAATGTTCGAGGGTCAGAGGAGGGCTGCGAAGAGACGGCTGGATGTCGTAGGTACTTCGCACTTTGGTGCAGGTGGACGGTATGCGTTCGAGGCAACCGTGGTAAGTCTACTTCTTCCCATTTATTTGTTTTACTTACATATTACATGCACTTTAGCTAACTCTAACTCTCGTAAATTGGATCCACAGCAAGCTGCGATGGGTCGTCTTCCTACGGATGCAGAGACGCGGCGCGCATTTCGGATAGGAACAAAGCCGTGGTTCATTGAGCAAGAGGCAATGGGAGCGACAGTCGATTGGGCTGAGGTGGCTACTCGCATGGTATAAGTTTACTCCTACTTGTAATCTCACTTTTTAATTTAAGTTCCAATCTAATTTTCAATTTATATGGTTCACTCTTAGGGTCAAAGCTCAAGCGTCCCATCATCGGAGACGAGCGATCAACAGGGGCAAGGATCGGATGCAGGTGCCGAGGACGAGGGAGAAGACGCAGGTGTCGGGGACGAGGGAGAAGACGCAGGTGTCGAGGACCAAGGAACAGGCCAACAAGATGAAGATGATTCGGATTCGGATGAGTAGTGGTAGTAACATTTTGTATATCCGCTCGTTTGAGCAATTTTGTATCGCCCTTTCATAGGGTAATTTTGTTACAAACACAGTTGTATATGTATGTGCATTTCTTCCTCATCGTTCATAAGAACAATTTTGTATCACCTTGCAAGCAAGGGAAATTTTGTTATAAAAAACTTTCTTTTGTAATTACAAAAAAAAAAAAGGATTAGTGGGGCTAAACAGGGCCAAAAGGAAGCCCTGTTTAGCCCCACTAACCCTTTTTTTTTACTTCTGTTAATCGTCGCTATATAGCGATGTTTACCAGTGTCGCTATATAGCGATGTTTGTCATCGTCGCTATATAGCGATGATTAACAGCGTCGCTATATAGCGACGGTTTATAGCGACGCTCCTTTTCCGACGATTTTAACGACTTTTATAGCGACCTTTGCGCCCGTGAAAAAAAAATTTTAATGTAAAAAGCGTCGGTATTTCCGTCGGAAAATGGCCTATGCCTTGTAGTGTGCTCCCCAACATCTAGGATTACAACCTCCAACTGTTCAGAAATGTATTCACTTGTCTTGGCCTTACCACTTGTGTCAATGGATTGACGACCCCTTAAATGTCACTACCATGATATTGATAAGAGGACTCTTGGTGACATTTTTCCATCCATCACTAACAATGGTACATCTTGTTCTCTCAATACCATCGTATAATACTTGCTCCATCTCTAGTTTCATCCTCTCATAGTATGCATCCAAGTAGTTAATGTGGATAGCATTGTAACTGGGCAACGTAAAGCCTGGACCTACCACCTTTGCTACAAATTCCATAGCTCTCTTCCAATGCCAGTTTTGAACCATGCTTAGTGTGACAAAAGGCCTCAAAAACATCTTGTTGCACTTTCTCTATATGTTTTATAAATTACTCTTCCAAAGATCTTTGTTGCGAATGCTCACGTGATTGTTGTGAACAAGAAATGTCACTACATTGTCCACTATCCATATACTTCATACCAGATTGCCATCTGTGTGAATGAGGCCACACCACTACTTTGAGGTGGCACATCTACAGATTGACTAGTTGGAGTTGTGGGTAAATCATCAAACATATGTTCTTAAGGCTGGGATTGGTGATGTGCGACTATATCATCTACTTGGTTGTCCATACTTTTAGGAATTTGGCCTCCTTGAGTGGCCATGACTCTCTCAACTCCTAGCCCCTTGCATTTTCTAATCTGTTTGTTGCTATCACCCAAGAAGTGCTTTTGCATTCTTGTGCCAGAGCTTGAGTACTCTTCATGAAAAAAGTTGCATTTCCACTTCTTGTTAGGCACAACATAATCATGAGCCTTTGTTGGATTTCTTCCTCGTTTTTCTAGAGCCATGCTTCCAATAAAGGCTGTAAGAGAAACATGCAAATACTTATATAAGTTTTATGTATATTCACATTAGTAATCATGTTCTAGATACTACCCTATCATTTAGGATCTAGGACACATCACATTATCTTGACTCATTTGCAGTTCTACGTCCGAAATAAATGTGGCTATTTGGAACACTAACTTAGAAGACTCCATGCAAGCTTGCTAGACCTTGAAAGAGAGAAATCATCCAATTGTCTTATCCCCTCTTGATGTAATTGCATGATTCTGAACGTAGTGATCTACCTCTTAAAATAGGCGTGGGGTGGCAAATTGCCTTTTGCCACATCCATCTCTCTCTCACATAAGCATCTATCTACACCATGATCATCTGCAACATCATGCTCTATTGATGGATGTCGATATTTTACACACACTGGTATAGTAGCTAGCATTACTTACACAAGTACTTATAAACAATTTTACTACTACTTTCTAAGCTATGAGAAATTATTTTACTACTACTTTCTAAGCTAGGGGAAATTGTTAACCTAATAACCTCAATCCTCAAAATTGTTTTTTTCTATGTATATATGTACTATGGTGTTTGAGTTCAAATAAAAGCTACAAATTAAAATGTATGTAATATATTCATATCTAATTTGTTTCACCTAATAATCTATTAAACATAAGGATTGTGAACCTATGTATAGCACTATCTTTCCACACATACGCAACATAATTTTGCAAGTTGCTATGAGCTATCATTTGCGAGCTCCACAAACTACCAATGTCGGATCCAATTGATCTAGATGGATCTAGCGAAGAAGATGAAGATCACAATATGAGCAGAGAGGAAGATGTGCATAATGACACCGTATGGGAGGAAGATGGAGATCACGATATTGAGGAAGAAGATGACGATCATCAAGAATCACCACACTTTATTTAAGAAGATGATCAAGTCTTAGGTGAACATACGATGCTAGAGTACGATGATGATATAGGAGATCAACTTGGTATAGTGTTAGAGATAGACTTGTTTGGTGCCTTAGACTTGGCTTAGGATGAAGTCGTTGATGTAAATGCTCTTCATTGATTTTTTTCATCTCAAACTTGGACATGAATATATGAGCTTCAAAGGCTTGATGTCCATGCTCTTGTACTTTTATTCTCTCAAAGGATCAAACATGTATGAAAAGGGAAAAAAAATTGTCATTGGGAAAAACTATCTTTTAAAGTCGGCATGGGGAAAAACACTCTTTGTAAAACGTCACTTTAGGAAACTATCTCAGTGTTGCTATATAGCGACCATTCACAAGTCTAATAAGTGTTGCTATATAGCGACGATTTACAAGTCTAATAAGTGTCTCTATATAGCGAGGCTCTTTAAACATTGCTATGTAGCAACACTTGCCTAAAGTCGCTATATAGTGACAATTGACGAATTTCGCTTTGGTTACTGATGATTAGCACCCCATGCATGCTAAACATCAATGCTTAAGCATCGCTATAGGACCCGTGTGCAGTAGTGATTCCTACGCATAAGGTAGAATGCTTTAAAAAAAGCTTCCAACAGATAATTTCATGCAAATGTATGTGAAGTGTGGAATCATGGTGGCTGCCCACCATGTGTTTGATAACATGCCACAGCATGATGTGGTGCTTGTTGCCTGCAGTGGCTACAAATTTCCTTTTTGCCCATGTCTTCATGTATACTTAGCTGAATTTTGTTTTTGCATAAAAAATCATTTTACAAAGGACACCTATAGACGCATGGTAGATGTGCTCTAGTAGAATGTGGGCATGATCACTTGCCTTTGGGGTCCAAAACAAGGTAGAGAGAAGCACTCTTACTTCTAGAATGCTCAGAATAGACTATTAAAGTCAAAATCTTGTCCTCTTGGAATTTATGATTGTCTTAGAGGTGAAAAAGTTTTGAATCATTCTTTCATTAGATCTAGATGTGTTAATTTTTGCCCGTTCCTTTATTCCATTCAAGAATAATATTTAATGATGCCTTCACACATTTGCGTTTCAATGCTAGCATAAACAACGATTTTGTTTTAATGTACACTAAAATTTTCAGATAATTTCCCTTTGCTGTTCTAGATTCCTGATTCAACAAATCCATCCGGAGTAGTAGCAGCTCACATGAAAACTCAATATAGTAAGTGCCTCAAGAACCAGGCACTCATTATTAATGACTTCATCAACTAGCACATAGGAGTCTAGCAATAAGAAAAAGCTGAAGGCCTCAAACAAGAAGAAAATGGAAACAAGTCAAAAAGACAATCTGCAGGCTCCAAAGAACAAGAAAATGAAGTTTGAAAGTCGACCCAAAAAATAGAATAAAAGTCCTTCATCATATCTTGATGTGCTTTGCCGATATGGTGAAGGAAATTTTGACTTTCCTTGTATGTAATAAAGGGGGAAATACACACGGTTGCATGTCGATGACGACAAGCCAATCATTAGAAATTTTGAGCAAAATCATTGTCTATATTGAATAATACATCATTGCAATTAATGTACCTAATATTATCTACACAGATATAGTGCATTCAATATGTTTACTATGATCCTAAATGTAACTTGAGAACTTTCACAACTTGTAGGAAAAAATTTTAACGAGAAAAATCAATATTTGCTCTTTAAATATGCACTCCATTTTTAATGTTTCTCTTTTCACGTTTACACAAGGGCACTCATATATACGTAGTATTAATTTTGATCGGGATATTGCTCTCCCATGATGCCATACAAGACCAACTACTAAAATTCAGGTACAAAATCAGCATCCTGTGCATTGACGCTATGTCTTCGTGAAGCTATTGGATGCTACTACTCTTGATGCTTGAAAACTCAATCCCCAGGGAAGGGCTAGGAAGTGCGTTGCCTCCCCACCCACTATGTGTGGTTACTATAATTATACTATATATTATTAGATGGCCATCTTTAATTCCTCGTTCTTTGTCACCTTCTTATTGTTGTTTCATGAACTAACTTCATTTTCTTACATTGCTTGAGGTGCTTTTTCTCTCCTCAGAGTTCCAATCGTCTCAGTGTTGCAGCAACAGCAACAAGTACTTTCCTTGTCTCTAACTTTGTCATGCAATTGTTATTCAACTATTGTAAAATATACACAGTACATGTACGATATTCGATTCACCTAGAATATGTAGTGATTAGTTTGAGAAATGCAAAAAATAACTTATAAGCTTGCACCTGGCAATAGGATAGCTACGCATATAACTACCTTAATTATGAGGCAGTCGATTACTGAGAGGCATTGGCTTGCTCTGTACGAAGGATGTTTGATATAAAGAAGCGTAAATTAGAGACATCAATAAGAAACTAGATCTTTCTAGATGCAACACTAGCAAATTGGAATAACCACTACTCACAACAAATTAAGAAGATCCAATTTTGTGTGAAGAGAGTGGGAGAGAAGTAAGGAGTCTCACTTGTAGCTTTCTCACATACACAATGGGGGAATACACACAAAGGTGGAGGCTGAAAACAGTTTTTCTCTTTTTTGTTGTGAAAGCCAAAAGAACTCTCTCTAAGTACAAAAGGAATAGATGAACCCTATATGTGGGTCTCAAACCAAACTTAGCTAAGCTAGGTGGCATTCTAACTGAGCCACTAACTAGAGTACATAAAGATAGTTGTCATCCAGCTATTATTCATCGGTGGTGTACCAACCGCATCTACAGCTAACAAGTCGATGACATAAATGCACAACGGTGACCCTAGCATATCACGAGCGGAGCTCGATATCTCAACACTCCCCGTCTAGCTCAATCCCAATTCTTACACACCAAGCAAGTCTCTGAACTTGTAGAGCTTCTCTGCACCCAATGCCTTCGTAAATATGTAAGCTACCTGATCCTCTGTGCTGACATAAACTAGATCAATGAAACCTACTAGAACCTTCTCTCACACATAGTGATAATGCACCTCAATGTGCTTTGTTCTAGCATGACAGACTGGGTTATTTGCCAAGTGTATACTGCTCATGTTTTCACAATAAATGACAACTGGACCATCTGTAGATTGATGCATATCATAAAGTAGCTTACACAACCAAGCTACCTCACATACAGCCATTGCTGCACCCCTGTACTCAGCCTTTGTGCTCGAAATGTAGCCATTGCTGCACCCCTTTTACTTGCCTCTGTGCTCGACAAGGCAACTGTAGGCTGTTTCTTACTGCTCCAAGTGACTGCAGCACTCCCAAAAGAGAACACATATCCACTGGTAGATCGTCTATCAAAAATACTACCAGCCCAATCAGCATCAGTGTATCCATGCAATTGTATCTAAACCCCAGTCTCATAAAATAGTCTAGCCTATATAAACTCACTTACCAACCCAACAACATAGCTCAAATTTGGCCTAGTAATAGTCATATAAATCAAACTTCCTACTATGTGTCTGTACATAGTAGGGTCTTCCAAAAGCTCACTTGCATCTATGCTCAGCTTCACATTCTGCTCCAAAGGAACTGAAATAGGCTTACAGCCTATCATCCCATATTTGGACAGCATGTCCAATCCATACTGCCTCTGCAAGAGCCATATCCCACTTGTGGATCTAATTACCTCAATTCCCAAGAAGTAACACAGCTCTCCCAAAGCCTTCATCTCAAACTTCTGCTTCAATAGCATTTTCACATGAAGGATATCTTCATCACTATCACCTGTGATGATCAAATCATCAACATAAATGACAAGTAGCATAATACCTTTCTCTGTTTTTCTCACATTAAGTGAGAAATCTGCTGTAGTGGAAATCTGAAAGCCAATAGTGACAAGATATTGTCCTATCTTGTCAAACCATGCTCTGGGTACTTGCTTCAAGCCATACAAGGCTTTCTTCAACCTCTGCAAACAATGAACAGCATGCACATAACCTGGTGGCTGCATCATATAGACCTCTTCTTGCAAATCACCATGCAAGAAGGCACTCTTTACATCCATCTAATGTAAAGACCATCCCTTTGATGCAGCCATAGCAATGACTGCTCTTACGGTTGCCATCCTTGCAACCGGACTGAATGTTTCTTCATAATCAATGCCATATGTCTATGCATACCCCTTGACAACTAATCTTGCCTTGTATCTACTCATAGAACCATCTGCATTGTGCTTCACCTTATAGAACCACTTGAAACCAATTGCATTCTTGTCTTTAGGCAAAGGCACCGATTGTCCCATTTTTCTTTTCCCATGGCTTGCTCAAAAGAAGTGGGTTCTGGTTCGTGTATCACTTTGACCATATAGGCATAGTGAATGGCTGTAAATCCATCGATTCCGTACATAGCCAAGACGTGCATGAAGCAAAAATTGAGCTAGAGAGATTAATGCTATCCACTCCAACATAGGAATTACTCCAAAGAACACTTGCCACTAATATTGTAGCTAGTGTCTTTTGACTGCAAGGAAGCAATGGAATTTCAATCCTTTCCCACCACCCCCAACGAAGAAGAAAAAGAAGCCTCTTAAACTTGAAGTTCAAGCTCACACAGCACACAATGCAGAACCCATTGGTCAAAGCTGCAAAGTTTACTGGCAAGAAAGGTCAAGATCTTGACAGCCATGTTGGGTAATTTGAGACAAGGTGGACAGCTAGTGGATTTGGACAACTGCCAAATGAGACCAAGAAGGAGCAATTTGCTCCAACATTCAATGGAAAAGCAATGAATTGGTTTATGCAGTATGGTATTGCACATTTTAATACTTATGATGAATTAAATATTGCTTTCTGATGTCATTTTAGAAAAGAGAAAGCACCATAGGACATTTTGAAAAACCTGAGAACAATGAAACAAAAAGATTTGATGGTTGAGGACTATTCATAGATGTTTACAAACCTCAACAGAAGGCTAATAACAAATCAAAGACCTACCCAAGAGCGACTGTGAGACTATTTCTACAAAGGATTAAACAAGGAGTTGAGAATTACAGTAGCTGGTAGGGACCAGCGTGGAGCAGCAAATGATTTTAACAATATGGTGGAAGCTACCCAGAGAGTAGAAATAAGACTTAGTACAGCATCAAAATCCAAGAAGACAAAAAAGAAACACCATTCGGATTCAAAGACAAACATAGATAGTGAAGCACAGGAAGATACAGATGATGAAGATGACTCATCAGAATATGATGAGGATGGTGAGGAATACTCAAAGAAAAAGAAGAAAGACAAAAAGCAAAAGCTGAAAGAAAAATCCACAGCAAAAAAGAAAGCAGAAAAAGTCTCCAAAGTTAGAGAAGATGATTAAAGACCAACTACAAAGCTTAAAGCCACCCCCACAACAAGAAAAAGTTCCATATCAAAATGCAGCTCCAAGAAGGCAAAATCAACAACCAACAATCATGCTACAAATTTACAATGCAGTGGCTATACATCAAGACAGGTTTTCGAGAAGATCCCACATTGACAAAATACTTAAGTAAAAATGCCACTCCATGACATAAAATAGACTTTATGGTTGGAACAGCGCTGTCGGAGTTCCTAGAATTAAAGAATACAATTGAACAGACAGAACCACGGCCTATGATCCAAGCCAAATCAACTCAAGGTAGTAAAGCTACTACTGCAAAAGCCCAAGAGATGCAGCAAGACACTAGCATGCAAAATGAGGCAACACACTCTTTTTTTAAGAGTTAATGGATTCCAAGGTACAAATTACTCTTGATCAACTCCTGAACTTGGTTCTAGCTTTCAAACATCAAATTTGCAAGAAATTGCATCTAGAAGAGTCACATATAACACACGCTCAACAACCAAGTAATGATGAAGAGGAAATTCCCGATATTTACTCATCAACAATTGAAGATGTCGAGTATCAAGTACCACTCATTGATGTAGACTACAAAAGGCAGAGAATCCCAGAAGTATTGGTTGATGGAGGCTCAGGTGTCAATATCCTCTCACAAGATTTATTCAAAGAATTTTGTTACAATGAATTGGTTCCAACCAGCTCCATTTCAAGTGAGGATGGCTGACCAAAGGAGAATTCAACCTCTTGGAATACTGAGAGGGAAAGACATTACAATCATGGGACTCACATTCACAGTCGCATTTGTAGACCTCCAAACAAAGGAAAAAGATTCTACTTACTCAATGCTATTGGGCAGGCCATGGTTAAGAGCTACCAAGGTCAAGCAAGACTGGTGCTTAGAGAGAATCACTATCAGGAAAGAGAAAAAGAAAGTTAAAGTCAACCTATCCTCATGAAGGTGTTTTCCAAGAAAAACACAGCCACTGCAAGTAGAGGGAATCAATATGATTCCAGATTCTAATGAAGATGAAGAAATTTTCCTCAGAAGGAACCCCACATTTTATCCTATTTTTGAGATTGATGTTATTAAAATTATTGATCAATATACAAATTCAAATCAGTAGATACCACATTCCGACACAGATCTGACTGCTGCAAAACAAAATAAAGTCAAAAACCAGTCAGATCAAGTTTTCACATAAAAAATTACAACAAAAGACACTGATGCAAACAAACATGATACACCAGAGGACATCACTTCTAAGTTAGTAGAGCAAGCAATCATGCAGGCAAAAATACAATTTGAGGAACATATGCAAAAAAGTGCCAGGGTCAGGCAGGATGGCTTGGAGGAAATGAACTTGGGAAACAATGACAACCCACAAACAATCATGGTAAGTTCAAATCTCTCTCCACCTTTTAAAATGGCACTCAAAGAATTACTGATCCAATACAAAGATATTTTTGCATGGCACTACGCTACTATGAAAGGGGTAGATCCTAAATTCTATCAACATAGAATCAATCTAAAGACTAATGCAGTACCAATCATACAAAGCAGATATAGGATGAATCCAAATTATGCAAAGCTATTCAAAGAAGAGATTGACAAGCTATTAGGATTTGGTTTCATATATCCTCTAGCACATGTCACATGGTTATCTCCTATTGTCATTATTCCAAAGAAAAATGGGAAATGGAGAATCTGTGTAGACTATAGAAAGTTAAATGTAGCCATTATCATTGATCCATTCCTGTAATGCTCCAATTTTGTATATGAAATATTTTGGAATATATATCACAGATAGTGTTCAAAAAGGATGGTTTTGATGTTTTGAAGGTTTTGGGAAAGTTTGGTGTTGGTCGAAAAATTTTGGTTTTTGTCCATTATGGTGTCGGCTGGATTTTGCGGCTTGATTTTGAGTTGGTTAGAGAAATAATTTGAAGAAACTCAGTACGAGAGAGTTTTAGATCTTGTTGAGTAGAAGAACTTTGTCCTAGTAAAAAATTTGTGGTTCACTCATTTGCATTCTTGTATGGAGGTCAGAAGTTGCTAACAAAGTGGTTTTGAGCTAAAAGTGCATGTCGAGATTCCGTACGCATTTGCTATCAAAAGTGCACGCTAAAAGAAGGTGAAAAGCACATGCACACTTTTCAAGAAAAGCTGTTTTTGGCCAATTTTGGGGGCTTTTCGCCGCATTTTAGGAGTCATGAAAGGCTATAAAAGACGAGGAGATCGTGAGAAGGAGAACACACAATCCAATGCACGCATATCAAGGCTGAGCGAAAGAGAAGAGAAGGCACGTATCTCGAGGTTGCTCAAGCAAAGAGAAGGCATACATATCGAGGCGCTGCGAAAGTGACAATTTAGCACATGCGAATCGAGGCAGCACAAAGAAGAAGATAAGATCAAGATATTTTGAGAGTGAGAGTGAGAGTGTGATTGAGATTTGATCATTTGATCATCTGATTTGAACATCTTCATGCGAGTGAGAGTGAGAGTGAGATAGCTCGAGGGTGGACGGGTGGTATCGAGCTCCTTCACGGAGTGATTCTTCTCCAAAATTATTGTATAGACTCATCAGTTTGATTCATACTGGAATCTCTTTTCTTGTTCATTCGTGATTATTATCTTGCTACAATTTTGATCGTGATTGTGAAAGAATGGTGTGTGACGATTCCCATTACCATTTTTTGATTCATTACTTGATGCAGTAGCTGGACGTGAAATTTATAGCTTTCTGGATGGTTTCAATGGGTACAACCAAATCAAAAGGCCTCTAGAAGATAGAGATAAAACTACTTTTGTCATAGAATGGGGTGTGATTGCATCAAATGTGATGACTTTTGGATTGAAGAATGCACCACCTACTTTTCAAATATATATACCAGAGGTATTTGCAGAGTACCTCACATCCTTCATGAAGGTATTTTTGGATGATTTCTCAGTTTTTGGGAAAATGGTGGAACACTTAAATCACTTAGCATTATGCTTTACTAGATGCAGATTTGCTTGTCTCAGTTTAAATCCAACAAAGTGTGCTTTTGCTATTAGTGGAGGAATTCTACTAGGACATATTATATCACAACAAGGAATGGAGATTGATCCTAACAAGGTTTCAACAATTCAGAATGCTAAAGCCCCAAAAGACATCAAACAACTTCAAAGGTTTCTAGGCCAAATCAAATGGCATTGCATATATCTAAGATACCTTGTAGATATTTGTTATCCTCTCACAAAGTTGACTCAAGATACAAAACCAGTTGTTTGGGAAAGCCCTCAAGAAGATGCATTTAGCATATTGAAAAAGATGCTAATAGTGGTATCTATCCTACAATGCCTTGATTGGTCTCTTCCTTTTGAAGTATTTGTGGATGCCTCAGATTCAGCAATTGGTGTAGTACTAATGCAACAGAAAGCACCAAAATGGTTCCCGACCTGTGTACTATGCAAGTTAGATATTAAACAAACATGAAAGAAACTATGCAGTTACAGAAAGAGAGGCACTTGGTATGATTTATGCATTGCATAAATTTAGACATTATTTATTGGCTAATAAGGTGAATTTTCATGTTGACCACCAGGCTTTGATTTATTTGGTCAATAAACAGCAACTAACAGGAAGGCTTGCAAGGTGGATGCTTTTGTTGCAAGAGTTTGATTACACTGTGGTGCATAGACCAGGAAAACAACATGCCATACCTGATTATTTGAGCCCATAGGATTGGGATCAACATTTAGATTCAGTGCTTTGGGCACTTAGGAGAGCACACAAGGTGGCCACAGGCTTTAACACCTTTCAGGCTAGTGTATGATTGTGAAGTAGTGGTATCCATAAAGTTTGTTGCAGGCAGTCTTAGAGTAGAAATTGACAACAAACTTTCACCAGAAGACTCCATCAATGCTAGGTTGGAGAAACTTTTACAATTGGATGAAGATAGATTGGCTAGATCCCATACAACTGACATTATCTATAGAAGCAAAGCAGCCTAGATCAATAGAAATATTAAATTCAAGCTTTTCAAAAACTGAGATTTAGTGTTGATGTTCAACACTAAAATGGGCGAAATTCCAGGTAAATTCAAATTAAGGTATGAAGGTCCATTTAGAGTGATTGATACCTATGAGCAAGGAACATTTCTGTTGGCAGACCTACATGGTAGCTCCTTTGAAAAACCAGTCAATGGTTTTCGACTTAAGCCTTACATTGGCCCTGATCCCACACAGGAAAAGATCAACACAATCTCACTGCAGAACCCGTCTAAGGTACACGGTTATACAGTCTTTGTTTCTACCTACCTGCTCACTAATAGGGTATCATGCATCTTTCCAACAAAGCCTTCAAAGACAAATACAGAGCAGTTTTCTGATAGCTCTGAGCACCATCCTAAGAAGCAATCAAATGAACAACAACTACGAGTATAGTCTGACCCAATTCCGCCAACAATGCAACAAAGACATTGTCCCACTTCGAATATAGTTCAGGTATACTCAAATTACCCTATAATAAACAAAAGTCTTGCTGCAGGGGAGATGCAGCAACAAGATTAAGATGCAATGAGCTATGCTCTACCAATGTTTCGACATGTTTCTGATTGAGGTCCGACAAAACCAACTGAGAACTATGCCATGGTTCCGACAGGGACCAAGCTACACCAATCCAACTCCAATCCACTGCACACATGCTGCACGTGTCTTTTCTACCTTTTTGGAGTTTTGACTGAGGTCTGACACTTTGTTCGTGTGTTCAATTTTGCATCTGATCTGACCACCCTAGTCCGACTTCCATCCGCTCCCTATTCAACCCTGCAATCTGACTCCGACTCTCCACAGGCATCGCAATAGCAAAGTCCAACTACACTTTGCCTATCTCACCTCACTCTGCCCTTCGTCTGCCAATTCATAGAACACACTGCTCTAGCCATACTGACCTGATAGCACTCATATGTACATAGCATCAATGGTACAAAAATCGGCAAGGCAGCTCACATAAACAATTCCCTCACCATGAGGAGGAGCATCATTTTTGACCCATGCCTTATTGACCCCATGATGCACATTCATATAAACAAGGAGGGATGGGAGGTGGATTATACACACATCCATTCGCCGCTTCATACTACCAGTTCAGCACATGTGAAACTCCAAGTGAATCTCCAGACAAGCCCAGTGAACGACGGCTTCTACACTCAAGCTTTCCTTCAAATGGCTCCCAAATGTAGTTTGCATTTTACATCTCCCTTGCCTTTCGAAACACAGGATTCCTTGCTTGAGCTCCTTCACTGAGTTGCTTTGCTAGATGACGAGATGGGACAAAGCAAAAAGTCCCTAACTCAGCAAGAAAGATCCCCTGCACAAGCCCAGATGGGGAGAAAGCGATTCTCATCATAGAGAATGAGGAGACCGAGTCCGATGATGAACCCCCCCAGCCACCCCTAAAGAAGTAGATTGTGACGGCCAGATTTGCAAGCTTCAAAGTTTCTCTGGACCTTAGCAAAAAACCAAAAATGGTTAAAGAAGATAGGCTTGCTTCAGTATGCAAGTCTGCCATGGACATCTTGGAGGCCCCGCAGGATCCTCTCGTACAATATGAAGCATTCCCAAAACCAGGAGGTATGTTGAGCAACAATCTCATGGTGAAACAACAGATTATCTCCAAGGTCTTTCAATTACCTTTGATTAGGGAGGAAGTTGCCTACAAGAAAAATGTCGATAGTGAGATGCAAAAAGAATTTGAACCACTTGAAACACAAAAGAATTATTTCTTTGTGAGTAATTTAGATCTACGAGGCAGGCATGGTGATGCTTCAAACACGGCCGTTTTCATGCCATCGAGATTTCGTACGCGTTTGCTATCAAAATTGCACGCTAAAAGAAGGTGAAAAGCACATGCACACTTTTCAAGAAAAGCTATTTTTGGCCAATTGGGGGCTTTTGGCCGTCTTTTTTTGAAGTCGTGAAAGGCTATAAAAGAAGAGGAGATCGTGAGAAGGAGAACACACAATCCAACACACGCATATCGAGGCTGAGCGAAAGAGAAGAGAAGGCACGCATCTCGAGGTTGCTCGAGCGAAGAGAAGGCATGCATATCGAGGCACTGTGAAAGTGACAATAGCACACACGAATCAAGGCAGCGTAAAGAAGAAGATAAGATCAAGATATTTTGAGAGTGAGAGTGAGAGTGTGATTGAGATTTGATCATTTGAATCTGATTTGAACTTCATGTGAGAGTGAGAGTGAGATAGCTCGGGGGTGGACGAGTGGTATCGACACTACTACACACGCATCCTATTGCGACGTTTACGTACCGACGATTAGCGCCCGCTTAGCGTTAATCGTCGGTATAAAAATCGGGTGTCGTAAATCGTCGCTATATAGCGACTTTTAAGAATCGTCGCTATATAGCGACGTTAGTAATAGTCGCTATATAGCGACTATGAAGGGTCGCTATATAGCGACTTCTATTAAAGTCGCTATATAGCGACTTTTAAAGGTCGCTATATAGCGACACTGAGACTATATTATAGCGACGTTTTACAGAGAGGTTTTTTTTTTTTTTAAAGTCTTAAAATTTATTTTCTTCCAATGACAAAATTTTGTAAATTTTCATACATGTTTGAGCTCATAGAGAAATAAAAAATGAGAGCATGTACATCAAGCCTTTGAAGCTCATATATTCATGTCCAAGTTGGAGATGAGAAAAATCAAATTAAATAAGAGCATTTACATCAACTGTTTCATCTTGAGCCAAGTCTAAGGCGCCAAGTAAGTCTATCTCCAACTCTATACCGAGTTGATCTCCTATATCATCATCGTACTCTAGCATCGTACGTTCACCTAAAAGTATTTGATCATCTTCTTCAATTAAGCTTAAGTGTGGTGATCGATCTTGACGATTGTTGTCTTCCTCGTCAATATCGTGATCTCCATCCTCCTCCCGTGCGATGTCATTATGCGCATCTTCCTCTTGCCTCATATGGTGATCTACATCTTCTTCGCTAGATTCATCAATTGGATCCGGATTTGGTAGTGGCATCTCCATATCCACATCTCGATCTTCAAAAATCTGCTTACTTCGTGGCGCAACTTGGATCACGTACCACCATCTTGGATCAGAACGATCCGGATGAAAAACCACCTATATTGAAGATGAAAAATCACGTGCCAAATGTCGTCAATTATATATATATCAATGGACTTAAAAAACGAAAGCTTCGACTAATTAAATCATTAGTATGCACCTGCTCACAGTGCTCGGGAAGAACAAAAGTATCACTTTCATCGGTCCAATGTTTGGTGGAGTCTATTGCAAAGAGACCGCTACCATCTTTTCTCACAGTTGCATGGGGACCGTTGTAAGTAGTTCTAAACCATTTTACATCAAGAATGAAAATAGTAAATCGTCTGAAATCAATTTCATAGATGTCGCGTATGGTTCCACAATAATCCAACTGTGAGGAGAGAAGATTGGTATCCGAAGCACTTGCTCGGCTATCTTGTGTGAAGTTAGCCATGACTCCACAATCATACGTGACTCTCTTTGAATCGATGCGTTCTATGCGAAAATGTCGTCCATATGACCATAATGCACTGTACTTTTTGTACTGTAAAAGAGCATCATTAAAACAATGAAGATGCACCTATTTTATAGCATATATTGCCACAAATAATTACTTAATTACATCAAGAGATAAGAAACTTACATGCACCATACATCCAGATGATAACTCCCGCTCGCGCTCGTTTATTGTCTCTCCATCACGTTCGGCTTTACGTATAGCTAGTTGTAGCCAATCAAGTGACATGTGAGTAGGGAGAAGAGCCAGATCTCGTGGATATGGTTGTGATCGCCTGTACATTACTCTGAATCTCGTCCTTGCATTTATTCTTTCTGCTTTGGCCACTTCATATCTCTCAATCCACTTCTGCATCTCAGGGCTATTGAGGATACAAAACTTATTGAATTTCTCCATTTGCTCTTCGCTCATCTTTCTTTCAATCCCTTTTCCTTGGGGGACCTCGCCAATGATGCGATCATCATCCTTGTTGTGCCAAGCTTGCGGCATATCAGGATCCGTGGATGCAAGAAACTCTGTGATATATACTAATGACTCTTGCACAAGCCATCCCTCTGCCATGCTTGCTTCTGGTCTTGCTCTTTGTCTTACAAACCCCTTTAAAGTTTTCATAAACCGCTCGAGAAAAAACATCCATCGATTATGAACGGTACCTGCTATAGCCACCTCATCAACTATGTGCACAAGCAAGTGGACTTGAGTTGTCATAATGCTTGAGGGAAAGTGCTTCTCAAGCAAGCATACGGCTTCGATGGATTCCACCCTAGCCTTCTCGATGCTCGATATAGAGATCTCTTTTTGAGATATCCACCTATTTCACATGTCCATGCATATGTAAGATATTTGAGATATCCACCTATTTCACATGTCCATGAAGAAAATAGATAATGCGAATTGATAGTAAGCATACCTCACAATACCACAGATCTTGAATATAGCATTTCTAACATCTTCTTGTAAGCACCCTTTTATTGTAATTGGAAGGATGAACTATCAAAGCAACAATGAAATCATGTCAACAATAAAACATAATAATAATTACGCTAATGCATCACTATTATCGGTACACTAATTCTACTTAGAATACCTGTAAGACCTTGTGCCAATCATGGGACTTGAGGCCACTAAGCTTATTGTCCTTTGAAAATGCTCCTTTCAAGCAACGCATGTACCCTGTCGGTGTTTGAAAAGAGGCAATGTCTGCCTTGATCGCTGCCTCCTCCCTCGTAGAGAGGATCCACGTTGCTTTCGGGAGGACAACTTTTCCTGAAGCATGCACTTGGGGCCACAAACGAGACATCCTATTCATAGCACGCAAGTCTTCTCGCACTCCTCTCGAGTCCTTGGAACCAACCAAGTGTGCCCAAATGGTAGCCCCCACATTCTTAAAGATATGCATGGGATCCAAGAGATGATTGATTTGTAACTGACCCCAATAAGGAAGCTCGTGAAAGATCGATAGCCTCTTCATACCAGGAGGAGGTTCCTCTCCATTCTCCCTCCAAGCTTGAATCCAATCACTTGCTTTTAAATATGATGGTGGTGGATCAAGCTGACCTCCACGTGCGAGATGGTCGAGCGGAAGGTATCGAGCATGACCTTCATAAACATTTTTCCTCATGTGTTTGGAGTAGCGTGCAAGCGATTTCAGAGCGGGTCCACAAACAGGACAAGCATGGTACCCACTTGTAGCAAGCCCTGCACGCGTGCATGAATATGTTAGTACAAGACATGCGTGCAAAAGAGAGTAAAAAAAGCATAATCCCTCATTGTACATGTAAAGACATAACCACGTACCTGCGCACTCTCCATATCCTGGGTAGTCATGCATGGTCCACATCAAGATACCCCTGACGGAAATATCATTGGTATGCCTAGGAGCTCTGGAAATATCAAAGACCTGCACTCCTCTCCATAATATCTGTAACTCCTCTATCAAAGGTGCCATGTACACGTCCATGTTTCTTGCCTTGTACTTTCTTGGCACAAGTAGTGCAAGCATGAGGTGTCCCTTTTTTATTGTTAGCCATGGTGGGATATTGTAATTCACCACGACTATGGGCCATGTCGACCAAGATGTCGAGCGTAACCCGAAAGGATTCACGCCGTCCATGGCTAGCCCAAGATGTAAGTTGCGTGGCTCTCTCGCAAAGTCCGGCCACTGATTATCTATGTGCTTCCAAGCCGCACAATCTGCGGGAATCCTCAATGTGTGATCAGTGGACCGATGAGATGCATGCCATGTCATCAACTCCGCTATGGATTTGCATCGAAACATGTGTTGTATTCTTGCAATGATGGGAAAGTGTCTTAAGACCTTTACCGGTATCCTCTCACCCTGCAAGTCATCTCTATATCGTTGTTCCCCACACTTTGGACAACTAGCCAAATCTCCATGCTCACGACGAAAGAGAATACAATCATTACGGCAAGCATGGATGTTATCATAATCCATACCCACCATTGTTAGCATCTTTTTCGCTTCATCTCTTGATGCGGGCATGGTATTTGGTGCAGGCAACATCTTTTGGAGCAACCTATGACAAAGACACTATCCAAATGATGATTCTCAAAACAAACAATATCCAAATAATGAGTCAATCAAATTAATGCAAGGGCTAACCTCATTAAGGCCGAGACACTTGTATCCGACCACCCATACTGTACTTGTAGATTCAAGATTGAGAGACAAGCACGTAGTTTAGACATCCTGGCACCCTCGTACAATTGTGTTGATTGCAACTCTCGCATTTTCACCTCAGACTCTGACATCACGTGTACGTGGGATGTAGTGCCCCTAAAAATGGAATCCATCATGTCGACCATACCCTCGTCGTCATCTGGGAGACTATAGTCTTGTTGAAAGTGAGAAGGTATATGCGTACCCTCGTCACCCTCGTCATCCTGTCATAAGCTCATTCGTGTAAATAGAAGATCTTCTAATTCCGGGTATACAATAAGATTGCGAACTTAAATAGCTTTGACTTACCGATGATCCATCAACATGTGCAACACCAACGGGGGGTACTGGTTCCGGCTCCTCCCCATACATCCGCAAGTGGCGCATGATAATACGACGTTGATGTCGTACTTCTCGCTTGCAATGAGTGCAATGACAATATAACCTCTCCGTAAGCCACTTCGTGCTCCCGGGCGTTGGCGCATCATCGGATGAGCTTCCACTCGTCCCTTCCATCTACACTTATAAAACCAAAACATAAGCATGAAGAGGAGATGTACACAATTATGAGCATAGCATGTTTAATTTGAGCTTCTCTTGAGGCTATATAAAAAGAATGACATCGCTATATAGTAAGGATTGAAACAAAAAATCCTATATAGTAAGGCTGTGTAGTAAGAGAAGATATTGACAATTATAGGCATAGCATGTTTGAGTCACAAGAGGCTTCATTAAAAAACAAACAGTAAGCGTCGCTATATAGCGACGCTCTGTTCCGTCGCTATATAGCGACGATTTTAATTGAAAGCGTCGCTATATAGCGACGTTTTCAATTAAAAACGTCGCTATATAGCGACGAATAAGCGTCGCTATATAGCGACGCTGTGGGTTAAAACTCGAAACGCCGAAACCCGCGACGTTTTGCTCAAAGCTTTCCTAATCTCTAAACTAAGCTCTCCAAAATCTCCTCCCACCTATTTTCACTGACCTCCCATCTATTCCAAGCAACCTCCTACCCTATTTCCCACTCCTCACCCTCCTCCTACCTCTTGTGCACCCTCTCTCTCCTCTTTCCCTCTTTGGTTTCCAGAAAGAAAGTTCTTCAAAAGGTGAGTTTTTTTCAACAATGTAGGTTGTTTGTTTGTTAGCTTTGGTTTTCTGAGTGTTTCTACTTGTATTGCTAAAGTTTTAAACTAGTTTTCATGCTTGATTAGAAAGGATTCAAACAAAAAACGAAATTTCAAGAAAGAAAGAAAGAAACTCACCTCTTCTTTCTGTATTTCTCTTCCTTCTCTTCCTTCTCTTCTCCTCAATCTCCTCCTTTCCTTGTCTCCTCAATCTTCTCTTTCCTTGTCTCCTTTCAAGAAGTTGCTTTTGTGATCTCCTCTTTCCACTAACATCTTATTTGAAAAAATGGGTTGTTTTCTCTCTTTTGTAGGGCCAGTCCACTACACCGAGCGGGACATAGTCTCTCTTTTGTGGGCCCAGTCCACTACACCGAGCGGGACATACTTTTATAGGTAAGTGCTTCCTCTTCTTTCCATTTAAGCTTTTTGTTATTTGCATTTGCCTGCAGCTAGCGCCTTAAGCGCTAGCTGCAGTGATGGGCGTAGGAACCCTCTCTTCCCCCTTCTCTTTTTCTCATTTTCCCCCTTCTCTTTTTTCCCTCTTCTCTTATTCTCTCTTTCCCCCTCTCTCTTTTCCCTTCTCTCTTTCCTTTCCCCCTTATTCTCTATTTCCGCATCCCTCTTATTCTCTTATGCTTATGCTTCTCTCATTCCGCATAAGCTCCTCCTCTATTTCCGCATGAGCATAAGCATGAGCTTATGCTTATGCTTATGCATAAGCATAAGCATAAGCATAAGCTCATGCTTATGCTCATTCATGAGCATGAGCTTATGCGTAAGTTTCCGCAAGAGCTTATGCGGAAAAAGAGAATGAGAGAAGCATATGCTTCTCTCATTCTCTTTTTCCGCATAAGCTCCTTCTCTCATTCCGCATAAGCTCCTTCTCTATTTCCGCATGAGCATAAGCATGAGCTTATGCTTATGCATATATGCATAAGCATAAGCTCATGCTTATGCTCATGCGGAAATAGAGAAGGAGCTTATGCGGAATGAGAGAAGGAGCTTGTCATGAGCTTATGCGCAAGTTTCCGCAAGAGCTTATGCGGAAATAGAGAATGAGAGAAGCATATGCTTCTCTCATTCTCTTTTTCCGCATAAGCTCCTTCTCTCATTCCGCATAAGCTCCTTCTCTATTTCCACATGAGCATAAGCATGAGCTTATGCTTATGCTTATGCATAAGCATAAGCATAAGCTCATGCTTATGCTCATTCATGAGCATGAGCTTATGCGCAAGTTTCCGCAAGAGCTTATCCGCAAGTTTCCGCAAGTGCTCCTTCTCTTTTTCCGCATAAGCTCCCTCTCTTTTTCCGCATGAGCATAAGCATGAGCTTATGCTTATGCTTATGCATAAGCATAAGCATAAGCTCATGCTTATGCTCATTCTTCCGCATGAGCTTATGCGTAAGTTTCCGCAAGAGCTTATGCGGAAATAGAGAATGAGAGAAGCATATGCTTCTCTCATTCTCTTTTTCCGCATAAGCTCCTTCTCTCATTCCGCATAAGCTCCTTCTCTATTTCCGCATGAGCATAAGCATGAGCTTATGCTTATGCTTATGCTTATGCATAAGCATAAGCATAAGCTCATGCTTATGCTTATGCATAAGCATAAGCATAAGCTCATGCTTATGCTCATGCGGAAATAGAGAAGGAGCTTATGCAGAATGAGAGAAGGAGCTTGTCATGAGCTTATGCGCAAGTTTCCGCAAGAGCTTATGCGCATGAGCTTATGCATGAGCTTATGCATGAGCATGAGCTTATGCATGAGCTTATGCTTATGCTTATGCATAAGCATAAGCATAAGCTCATGCTTATGCTCATTCATGCTTATGCTTATGCTTATGCTTATGCTCATGCTTATGCTCCTTCTCTATTTCCGCATGAGCATAAGCATGAGTTTCCGCAAGTTTCCGCATAAGCATAAGCATAAGCTCATGCTTATGCTCATTCTTCCGCATGAGCTTATGCGTAAGTTTCCGCAAGAGCTTATGCGGAAATAGAGAATGAGAGAAGCATATGCTTCTCTCATTCTCTTTTTCCGCATAAGCTCCTTCTCTCATTCCGCATAAGCTCCTTCTCTCATTCCGCATAAGCCCCTTCTCTATTTCCGCATGAGCATAAGCATGAGCTTATGCTTATGCTTATGCATAAGCATAAGCATGAGCTTATGCTTAAGCTCATGCTTATGCTTATGCATAAGCATAAGCATAAGCTCATGCTTATGCTCATGCGGAAATAGAGAAGGGGCTTATGCGGAATGAGAGAAGGAGCTTGTCATGAGCTTATGCGCAAGTTTCCGCAAGAGCTTATGCGCAAGTTTCCGCAAGTGCTCCTTCTCTTTTTTCGCATAAGCTCCTTCTCTTTTTGCGCATAAGCTCCTTCTCTCATTCCGCATAAGCTCCTTCGCAAGTTTCCGCATGAGCATAAGCATGAGCTTATGCATGAGCTTATGCTTATGCTTATGCATGAGCTTATGCTTATGCTTATGCATAAGCATAAGCATAAGCTCATGCTTATGCTCATTCATGAGCATGAGCTTATCCGCAAGTGCTCCTTCTCTTTTTCCGCATAAGCTCCCTCTCTTTTTCCGCATGAGCATAAGCATGAGCTTATGCTTATGCTTATGCATAAGCATAAGCATAAGCTCATGCTTATGCTCATTCTTCCGCATGAGCTTATGCATAAGTTTCCGCAAGAGCTTATGCGGAAATAGAGAATGAGAGAAGCATATGCTTCTCTCATTCTCTTTTTCCGCATAAGCTCCTTCTCTCATTCCGCATAAGCTCCTTCTCTCATTCCGCATAAGCCCCTTCTCTATTTCCGCATGAGCATAAGCATGAGCTTATGCTTATGCTTATGCATAAGCATAAGCATGAGCTTATGCTTAAGCTCATGCTTATGCTTATGCATAAGCATAAGCATAAGCTCATGCTTATGCTCATGCGGAAATAGAGAAGGGGCTTATGCGGAATGAGAGAAGGAGCTTGTCATGAGCTTATGCGCAAGTTTCCGCAAGAGCTTATGCGCAAGTTTCCGCAAGTGCTCCTTCTCTTTTTCCGCATAAGCTCCTTCTCTTTTTGCGCATAAGCTCCTTCTCTCATTCCGCATAAGCTCCTTCGCAAGTTTCCGCATGAGCATAAGCATGAGCTTATGCTTATGCTTATGCATGAGCTTATGCTTATGCTTATGCATAAGCATAAGCATAAGCTCATGCTTATGCTTATGCTTCTCTCATTCTCTTTTTTCGCATAAGCTCCTTCTCTTATTCCGCATGCAATTTTCCGCAAGTTTCCGCATGAGCTCCTTCTCTTATTCCGCATAAGCTCATGACAAGCTCCTTCTCTCATTCCGCATAAGCTCCTTCTCTATTTCCGCATGAGCATAAGCATGAGCTTATGCTTATTCATGAGCATGAGCTTATGCGGAAGTTTCCGCAGGAGCTTATGCGGAAATAGAGAATGAGAGAAGCATATGCGGATCTCATTCTCTTTTTCCGCATAAGCTCTTTCTCTCTTTCCGCATAAGCTCTTTCTCTTTCTCTTTTGCGTGAGCATATGCGGAAATAGAGAATGAGAGAAGCTTATGCTTCTCTCCTCCTCTATTTTCGCATATGCGGAAACATGAGCATAAGCTCATGCTCACCCATGAGCATAAGCATAAGCTCATGCGGAAAAAGAGAAGGAGCTTATGCGGAAATAGAGAATGAGAGATGCTTCTCTCCTTCTCTTTTTCTGCATAAGCTCCTTCTCTTTTTCCGCATGAGCATAAGCATGCGGAAACTCATCCTTCTCATGCTTATGCTCATGCATGTGCATGAGCTTATGCTTAAGTTTCCGCATAAGCTCATGCACATGCGTGAGCTTATGCGGAAATAGAGAATGAGAGAAGCATAAGCTCATTCTCTATTTCCCACTCTATTTCCCCCTTCTCTCATTTCCCCCTTCTCTCATTCTCTATTTTCCCTCATCTCTTTCCCTTTCTCTCATTCTCTATTTCCTCGTTCTCATTCTTTTCTTTCCTTTACATCTTCTTTCCCTCTTATCTTTCCCTCTTCTTTCCCTCTTTCCTTTCCCTCTTCTTTCCTTTCCCTCTTCTTTCTTCTTGCCTATGCCTATGCCTATGAGAATGCTCATGTTTGTTTATTTGTTTTCTGTTTTCGTGTTTGTGTCTATGTTAGACATGGGATCACGTCGCTCATCCGACGAGTACGGACAGCCTCGCAGGAGGAGAGCTCACGATCTATATGCTCCAGAGGACTTTGATTCCTCTCAGGCGACTACCCCGAGGACTACCCCTGGTCCGACTCCTCTCGGTCCTAGCACTGTGACTACCCCTGGTCCGACCCCTCTTCCACGTAGCACTGCCACTACCCCTCAGGGGACTCCTTTGCTAGCCGCGCATGGATTTGTTGGGACTCCCGACGAGTTTGTAGCGCAGATGAGCGATGAGGAGGCAGCGAGATTCTTCTCTCTGCTCTCTCAGAGGACCTCCGCAATTCCTTCCCCTACACCGACGGGTGGACGTACAGCCCAGCCATCCCCTCGCGCCCCTTCGACCGCGGGATCATCACCTGCGCATGCCTCCCGCAAGGGAAGGAAGAGTAGGATGGGCGGCTCATGTTGTGCTGACTCAGGAGATGTAGATGAGTCAGCACACTCACGCTCCTTTAGGTCTCCACTTGGTCCGGAGACACAGTATCAGTCGGGTCCCTTTCCCTCTCCTACTCCCACAGCTACTCCTCGATCCGGAAGCGGTCGCGCAGCTTCCACTCCTTCAGACTCTGCTACCGTCAGTCCCCCTTACTCATCAGGGGATCTCTCCTATCAAATCACATCTGCCGGAGAGATAATAGAAGACAAAAAGGGCAAAGCAGTGATGGCCGCCATGAGGCGGTTGATGAGTCATCACTTCAAGAGCGGCATAAATATCGATTGGCGGTATCAAGATGGCCAAAAGAAGCAGGCGGTGATCGATGAGTTAAAACTCAGATTTCCTAATCCGCCAAATGTGGAGTTTAATAACAGTTATATGCTCGAGCGCATGGGTTTGGTCCTAAAGCATCGCAGATCAACCATGCGTACTTCCATTACAAAGGGGTTGTCTAAACCCAGCTGGGCAGACAAAGCTGATTGGAAGTTCTTGAAGAAGCAGAATAGGGACCATCCTGAAATGTTCGAGGGTCAGAGGAGGGCTGCGAAGAGACGGCTGGATGTCGTAGGTACTTCGCACTTTGGTGCAGGTGGACGGTATGCGTTCGAGGCAACCGTGGTAAGTTTACTTCTTTCCATTTAATGTATTGTTCTATTTGTTTTACTTACATATTACATGCACTTTAGCTAACTCTAACTCTCGTAAATTGGATCCACAGCAAGCTGCGATGGGTCGTCTTCCTACGGATGCAGAGACGCGGCGCGCATTTCGGATAGGAACCAAGCCGTGGTTCATTGAGCAAGAGGCAATGGGAGCGACAGTCGATTGGGCTGAGGTGGCTGCTCGCACGGTATAAGTTTACTCCTGCTTGTAATCTCACTTTTTAATTTAAGTTCCAATCTAATTTTTGATTTATTTGGTTCAGTCTCAGGGTCAAAGCTCAAGCGTCCCATCATCAGAGACGAGCGATCAACAGGGGCAAGGATCGGACGCAGGTGCCAATGACGAAGGAGAAGACGCAGGTATCGGGGACGAGGGAGAAGATGCAGGTGCCGAGGACCAGGGAACAGCCCAACAAGACGATTCGGATTCGGATTCGGATTAGTAGTGGTAGTAGCATTTTTCATATCCGCTCGTTAGAGCCATTTTGTATCGCCCTTTCACAGGGTAATTTTGTTTCAAACACAGTTGTATATGTATATGCATTTCTTCCTCATCGTTCACAAGAACAATTTTGTATCACCCTGCAAGCAAGGGAAATTTTGTTATAAAAAACTTTCTTTTGTAATTACAAAAAAAAAAAAATGGTTAGTGGGGCTAAACAGGGCTTCCTTTTGGCCCTGTTTAGCCCCACTAACCATTTTTTTTACCTTCTGTTAATCGTCGCTATATAGCGACGTTTACCAGTGTCGCTATATAGCGACGATTAACAGAGTCGCTATATAGCGACATTTTTATCGTCGCTATATAGCGACGTTTACATCGTCGCTATATAGCGACGATTAACAGCGTCGCTATATAGCGACGGTTTATAGCGACGCTCCTTTTCCGACGATTATAACGACTTTTATAGCGACCTTTGCGCCCGTGAAAAAAATTTTTTTTAATGTAAAAAGCGTCGGTATTTCCGTCGGAAAATGGCCTATGCCTTGTAGTGCGAGCTCCTTCACGGAGTGATTCTTCTCCAAAATTATTGTAAAGACTCATCAGTTTGATTCATACTAGAATCTCTCTTCTTGTTTATTCGTGATTATTATCTTGCTACAATTTTGATCGTGATTTTAAAAGAATGGTGTGTGACAGCAATGGAGAGATCGTTTAACAACAATGATAGTAAAATAACTGAAGAATAGAGACAATAGAGGTGAATAAAAGTTTTGTATAATCAAATAAGATACAACTTATGGTGTGTTCCACCCGTGTACTCTCTAGTAAAGATTTAATGGCAATCTACATAGACTTTGAATAGATAAGGACTTGAGGTAGGGGTATTTCCATTCGATGTTGAGGATTGTGAAGTGGCCTCCTTATATAAGCCTTCATAGTAGACCACCACACTGCTGGACTAGAGGTGGCACATGCATATTGACTTAGCACATTGTGTGACTAAGTGTGAGGACAATGGCACATGTTTGCTTGAATTTTGTCACCGACCAGACACCATGGACCACTAACCATCGACCACACACGTGTAAGCAAATTCACATGCAAATTCTCCTGTGCATGCAACGGAGGGCATAACATTGCAGTGATTGCAAAAAAGATAGAGCACTATACTGCCTTTATAACTACTGCAACCTCTTCCATATACTCACGCCTTCCCCAAACATCAAACACCATACACTCCCTAAACCCTGGAAGTCTTCATCCCGAACAAGTTCAAAACAAAGCACTTCATCCAGAAGAGGTCTTGCTAATGGCAATGGCAAATTAAATTCAATGCTCTGCACAGAAAGACCCAATTCCCAAGATCAAGTACATGAATATATAGTTTCCTGCTTTTAGTATCTATATCCAGTCATCAAACTCAACATCGGTACAAAGACTCATCCAGAGAATTTCTTATGGAAGGTCTTCCATTGCTGGTAACACAACACCTTGCCACTCTTCATCATTTACATACAACAATATGTGCCACACACCTTGTGCTAATTCAAAGTTGAGGATTTCTACAAACTGAAAGTCCCAATTGAAGCACACTGTATCATACTGTGATTCTACCTCTAAATAAAAATACATTTTTTTGATTTTTTCATTTTCTCCAGTAACTCCTCTACTGGTATCCCTCTATCTCCTTCCACAAAAATATTTATAGAATCAAATCCCACATTCAAACCACTCTGATATGATATCTTCACTCTAGTCTTAGAAAAATATATATTTTGGTACCAGATCTATCTCATAAAATAGATCTCTCAGCCACTGGCTCCTAAGAAACTCGAATCCTGGAGCTATCTCATCAGTTATCGGTAAGATAAGAATCCACTACTCCTCTATAACTTCATTGTATATTACTTCATACTGCACATGTCGTGGTACAAGTAAGGCTCATCTCAAACACTAAAAACATTTTTCTACTTAGCACATGATGTTGTGTGAACTCTTGACATGACAACCATGATATAGATCCTTGACCAAGGAAAAATGCATATCCTTGTGTCGATCTCCTGGTCTCATGATCTTCAGTGGTCATTGTCATAGTATCCATGTAGCCATGGATGACTTCCTCTATATTTTATCCCAAACTGTCTTATACCCCTGATGTATCTCAAGACTCTTTCATTGCATTCCACTGATATTGTTTTAGATTTTCCATAAACTGTGCTAGTGAACTTACTGCATAATAGATATTTGGCTGTGTGATAGTCAAATACATAAGAGATCCAATGAGCTACCTGTATTACCTATCATTGACTGTAGGCTTTTCTGAATCTTTAGTAAGTTTCAAACTCTGTTCCATGGGAGTGGCTATAATCTCGCAATCTACCATATGAAATTTCTTTTGGAGACTATCAACATACTTGAGCTGACTCATGAATGTGCTATCTGAATCTCTCTAGAACTTAATTCCAAGACAATAGTATATAAGTCCAAGATCTTTCATGTCGAACTCTGCAGATAAGTCTTGTTTTAGTTTTCTGATGAAGCTATCCTTGCTTCCGGTCACAATCAGATCATCTATGTATAAAAGTGCAATAGTAATGTCTTTCCCTTGAACTTTGTAGTAAAGAGTATGATCTGCATTGGACTTCATGTATCCTAGATCTACTGTACCAACTTTTGGGGGCTTGCTTTAAGCCATGGAGACTTTTCTTGAGATGGCAAATCTTATTCTACTTTCCTGGCTCAACATAACTTGCTGGTTGTTGCATGTAGACTTCCTTTTCTAGATAACCATTGAGAAATTCATTCTTGACATCGAGCTAATACACATTCCATATGCTGAGTGTCGCTAGTGATATCAAGAACCGTATGCAATCCATCTTTGCTACTAGAGCATAAGTCTCATCATAGTTCTGACCATTGTGCAAATCCTTTTAGAACTAGTCTGGCTTTGTATCTTTGAATACTTCCATCTGGATTGTACTTCACTTTGTATACCCATTTGTTTGCTATGGCCTTCTTGCTTGGTGGAAGGTCACGTAACTCCCAAGTATTATTCTTATACAATGGATCCATTTCTTCATTCATAGCAGTTTGCCATTCTGGCTTGTCTACTACATGTTCGAAGTACACGGGCTCTTTTGTACCCATGATGGTATTCATAAGAGCATAGTTGGTCCTTTCAACCTGAATTGTTTTGCCTTTTTGAGCATATGTTAATTTGGCTAATGGTATGATTTCCTTGGTAGACCGTCTGAGCTACTGTGGCTTTGCTTGGCGTCTTCTTCATCAATCTGTTCTGTAGAAGACTGTGAAGTTGATGCTTCTATCTCCTGTGTATTTGAGTTTTTCCATTCTGATTCCTCATCAAAGATTACAACTTTGGAGATAATGACCTTGCGGTTGATGGGATCATACAACTTTTATGCTTTACTTTCTTCGCTATAG
Organism: Dipteris shenzhenensis; assembly: GCF_047967505.1. Taxonomy (NCBI): domain Eukaryota; kingdom Viridiplantae; phylum Streptophyta; class Polypodiopsida; order Gleicheniales; family Dipteridaceae; genus Dipteris; species Dipteris shenzhenensis. The sequence continues at coordinate 27,274,936 of NC_141620.1, forward strand.
CCATCCATGCTACATTTGCATGACTTTGCATCCAATTTCCTATGATGATCATCATGTATGTGGGCATATGCTGTGCAACCAAATATGCTGAGTTGCCCAATGTGTGGCTTGTGTCTAGTGAATGCTTCATAAGGAGTCATACCTTGTATCGGTTCTTTCAAAAGCCGATTAAGCAAATAATTTGTGGTGGCTATTGCTTCTGCCCAATACTAATTCGAAAGATGCTTCTCACTAAGCATTGCTCTAGCATTGTCTGCTAAAGTACCATTCTTCCTTTCAGCTCTTGCATTTTGCTTAGGAGTATCGGCACAAGTGAACTGTCTTTGATGAATCCCATGACTTCTAACAAAGTTCATGAATGTTGAAGACATGTATTCACCTCCTTTATCTAATCTCATGACTTTGATCTTTTTGCCTGTCTAGTTTTCTACCATGGCTTTGAATTCTTGAAATCTGGAAAAAACTTCAGATCTCTCTTTCAGAAAGTAGACCCAACAATATCTACTGTAGTGGTCGATGAAATTCAAGTAGTGAATTGAGCCATTGATGTTGCGGTTCTGGTCATAACCCCATACATTTGTATGTATCAAATCAAGAATATCTCATGCACGAGAGGTACTTCTGCCAAAGTTGGTTCGCTTTTGTTTGCTAGAGTAGCATGCTTCACAAACTTTTTCAAGAAACTGTAGCTTAGGAATCCCAATTGCCATTAGCTGATTCCTGAGATCTAACAAGTACTTGAAATTGACATGACCATATCTCTTGTGCCATTTTGCAGATAGTGGCATCTATTGTAGTTGAACTAACATGGCATGCTTATGTAGTACTATAGCTAGCTTTTGCCTACTAGCTGACATATTCAGGATTTATCTGTGATAGTGCATTCATCTCTGTCAAAGATGACTCCATAGTTGTGTTTTGTCATTTGACCTACTGACAAGAGGTTCTTGCTAAGCTTCAGAACATAGAGTACACCTTTCACTAGTTGTTTCGTAGTACCAATGAAATTGTTCATAGGGATAACACCTCTCCCTTGAACTAGATTTGGTGTATTATCTGCTGTGTAGGTCACATTATTTTGACCTTCTAATGGCTTCATTTAAGTGAATCATTCATAATGATTTGTCATGTGAGATGATGCACTGCTGTCGATATACCAAGGATCCTATTCTGCGTGGTCAACTTGATAGAACTAAAATCCTCTTTGGGATTGCAATCAGTGTCTAGGTACACTATATCAGTTTGCTGTATTTCCTCATTTGCAAGAAACTATTCCCATGTTTGTTTGCAAAATGACTGTGACTCGAACCTCTATCGTGAAATTCCGTTGATTACTATTAGATTGATCGCCTTGGTCGTACTACTTCTTGTGGCAATCTCTTTCATAGTGTCCAAACTTATGACAGTAGTTGCACTGACACTACTACACAAGGATCCTATTGCGACATTTATGTACTGATGTTTAGCGTGTGCGGGGTGCTAATCTACGGTATGAAAAGCGTGTTTCGTAAAGCGTCGCTATATAGCGACGCTAGACAAACGTTGCTATATAGTGACCATTATAAAGGTCGCTATATAGCAACTTATGAGTGTCGCTATATAGCGCCACTGAGATACTATTTTATAGCAACGTTTTCCAGAGAGGTTTTTTACTCATATAGACCTTAAAAGTTAGTTTTTTCCAATGACAAATTTTTTTAAATTTTCATACATGTTTGATCTAATAGAGAATAAAAATATGAGAGCATGTACATCAAGCCTTTGAAGCTCATATATTCATGTCCAAGTTTGAGATGAAAAAAGTCAATTAAGAGCATTTACATCAATTATTTCATCTTGAGCCAAGTCTAAGGCACCAAACAAGTCTATCTCCAACTCTATACCGAGTTGATCTCCTATATCATCATCATACTACTCTAGCATCATACGTTCACCTAAAAGTACTTGATCATCTTCTTCAATAAAGTGTGGTGATTCTTGATGATTGTTGTCTTCTTCCTCGATATCATGATCTCCATCTTCCTCCATCATGGGACTTGAGCCCACTAAGCTTATTGTCCTTTGACAATGCTCCTTTCAAGCAACGCGTGTACCCTATTGGTGTTTGAAAAGAGGAAATGTCTACCTTGATTACTGCCTCCTCCCTCGTAGAGAGGATCCACGTTGCTTTCGGGAGGACAACTTTTCCCGAAGCATGCACTTGGGGCCACAAACAAGACATCCTATTCATAGCACACAAGTCTTCTCGCACTCCTCTCGAGTCTTTGGAACCAACCAAGTGTGCCCAAATAGTAGCCCCCACATTCTTGAAGATATGCATGGGATCCAAGAGATGATTGATCTGTAACTGACCCCAATAAGGAAGCTCGTGAAAGATCAATAGCCTCTTCATCCTAGGAGGAGGTTCCTCTCCATTCGCCCTACAAGCTTGAATCCAGTCACTTGCCTTTCAATATGATGGTGGTGGATCCAGCTAACCTCCACGTGTGAGATGGTCGAGCGGAAGGTATCAAGCATGACCTTCATAAACATTTTTCCTCATACGTTTGGAGTAGCATGCAAGCAATTTCAAACACGGTCCTAAGTGTGTTAATCAAACAAGTACTTATCGGATGGGGGCTCCAATTTGCAGGCAAGTCCGTTTCAACTAGGTTGAGATGCGTGCAAAGTATTGTCACCATCGGATATGCTCTGCATGGTCGATTACGCATTATACAACGTTTTTCCCGTAGTGATATGAACATCCGCAAAAAAACATGCCCTTAGGTATGTTATCTGACCAAGTACTTATCGGATGGGTGTGCCTCTTTGATAACATTTCAATACCACCTAGGTTAAGGTGTAGGAAAAGTATTGTGCCCATCGGATATGCTTTGCATGGTCGATCGAGCATTAAATACCATTTTTGCCTTAGTGTCATGCACAATCGTAAAAAAACACGCTGCTAGGTGTGTTATCCAATCAAGTACTTATGCGATGGGAATGCCACTTTGCATGTAAGTCAATTCCACCTATTTCAAGGTGTGTGCAAAGTATTATACTTAAGCATAATCTCATATATATTATTGATGGCATTTGGCACCCATCTTTAATATAGGTGGTTTTTCATCCGGATCGTTCTGATCCAAGATGGTGGTATGTCATCCAAGTTGCATCATGAAGTAAGAAAATTTTGAAGATAGATATGTGGATATGGAGATTCTGCTACCAATGCTAGATCTAATTGATCCAAACGGATCTAGCGAAGAAGATAAAGATCACAATATGAGCCAAGAGGAAGATGCACATAATGACATCATACAGGAGGAAGATGGAGATCACGATCTTGAGGAAGAAGATGATGATCATCAAGAATCACCACACTTTATTGAAGAAGATGATCAAGCCTTGAACATAAGATGCCAGAGTACGATGATGATATAGGAGATTAAATCGGTATAGAGTTGGAGATAGACTTGTTTGGCATGCTAGACTTGAAGCCATTGATGTAAGTGCTCTTCATTAATTTTTTTCATCTCAAACTTGGACATGAATGTATGAGCTTCAAACTTGATGTACATGCTCTTGTACTTTTATTCTTTCAAAGGATCAAACGTGTATGAAAAGGGAAAATTTTTTGTCATTGGGGAAAACTATCTTTAAAGGTCGGTATGGGAAAAAACACTCTCTGTAAAACATCGTTATAGGAAACTGTCTCAGTGTTGCTATATAATGACCTTCTACAAGTGTGGTAGGTGTTGCTATATAGTAACTCTGTATAAACATTGCTATATAGAGACACTTGCCTAGAGTCGCTATGTAGCAACACTTGACTAAACCTAATTTTCTTGCCAAATATTAGCACCCTGTGTGTGCTAAACATCGGTGCTTAAGCATCAAAATAGGGCCGGTGTGTAGTAGTGACAAGTCCACAACTAGAGTCTAGTCAAATCTGCCATACGTATCATCGAAATCATTTGTAGGGATATCTTTAGTCTTGGCTTACTGTATCGATTTCCCAATAACTTTCTCTTTCTCAACCTCCTCCCAAATGTCAGCTAGCTCACTTGCATCGATAAAACTAGGCTTTAATATCTCTAGCAGTTGGGGCTCATGTGAGGAGGCTACCACTAAATCTGTATGAAACTATCCATCTTCCTATCCAAGCTCCTGATGCTCATCACAGGCAATTGGTGAACTGCCTTCACTCTCTTCTTTATGTAGTCACATTGAATAGGATATTTCTCAACTACAATTACATTCCGACCCTTTTTCAAGGCACATGTTGTCATTGTGCCCATACCAACAAATAGATCAAGTATCCACTCATTATCATTTGAGAAAAGATATATGACATGATTAATGAGGAGTTGTGGTTTCTGATAAGGATTAACTTTTTCCCCATTCTTCTCCATTGTCACACGTCTCAACTTCTTTGTTACAACCAAAATAATGAAATTATCTTAAGTGAAAGTAGTAGATGGAAGGAAATTGATATGACCTATTCTTTTCTTGCCATCAACAGAACAACAACCAACTAAAATGTCGTTTGTAGCAAAGGTTAATCGATGTCCTTTCATTTGCCTCACATTAGGTCTCATCTTGCATCATGTAATAAAAATAACTTTACAATTTATCAATAGAATAAAACAATAAGAGGAACAGCTAACCAAAAAAAAGGTTGGCGTTATGTAGGGAGCCTCACAGTAAAGATGGTCATGTCTAGAACATTTTCATTGATGAGACTTATCACTGCCCCAGACAATAGGTCTAAATGAAAAATTACAACACACCAAAGTATTGCCGTTGCTATGGTTTTTAAGTATTTTTTCAAAAGTCATTGCAAAAATGTTCATATTTTTCCAAAAAATATAAAATTCGCATGAAAATAAGGGAATCTTTGAAAGGTTCCACTAGAGTTCTATTTTTTAGGTTACATTTCTCGAATTAGATGTTATATTGTTGGTTTAGGACAATCACATTTAGTCTAATCTAGAATCCCATCGATGGATTCGAAGATAAGAGGAAGGGCAAACATTGATAGTCGATGGCCATAGAACCTTTCAAGTTGAATGGCATCTTGCTGGTGATTTGAAAACCCTCAAGTGCTTGCATGGTTGTGATACAAGGGCAAATGCAATGAACACATGCCTTTATTGAATGTGTTCACAACGTAAGCAAAAGGTTGGCTTATAATGGGAGAATGGCATTCTATCTTCCAACGAAATGCAAGCTCCCAATCATGACAAGCAGGATCCAAAGTGGGATCCCATCTTGCCCATCCCACTTGAGAGAGTACACATATGTACTTTACACGCAGAACTGCACGTACTTGTTTATGCTTGGAATTTAATTCCGCAAAAGTATCCACATGGTGCATTGTAGAACATGAGAAGTTGCGGACCGACATGGGATTCCATGGAGGACATGTGAAACTTAAGGAGGATAAGAAAATGTCTGGAGATTCCTATCGAACCATAATCTTGACAAAGACAAACATACATTGTCTCAAAGTAATTTGGGTTGGGAATACTAGAAAGCATTGTGCGAATGCATGACCAATAAGGCTTCTCATCCTCAAGTAGCAACTTTGAGAGATAAAGTATAGACAAAGGTAGATGCATTGATAAAATTGCTTTGCTAGGTTCAAATTGATGTGATGTATCAAGATGGCTGTGAAAGAGTTTATGCAATTAATGGGTGAAAGCATGGGGAGAGTCACACATTACGCATTACATGGTAATCTTGGCACCATCGTAATATTTAGCACTTGCTTTATAAATAGATTTTGTTGCTGAAATGATTCTCATCATGTTTGCAGCATATTCTCTATGCACACAGACCATGGTTTGTACAAAATTGGGGTCCTTTGTCCATTTGGAATACACAAGGCATGAAGTCACACTATAGAGCCAAGGTAGCCTACTTCAAGAAATCAAGGCATGGTGGTGGTGTCACTCGCAGCAATGCATTGCATGAGATGTTCGACTGGTTTTTTAGATGTTTACTAGGAAGGACTTTGAAGTCTGAAAAGGCAAAGGCATCAGAACTTGCAAAAGTAGTTCGAATTGTATCAAAGAATAGAAGGCACAGTGCTTGGAAAGCATCCATAGGGAGTTGAGGAGTCGCATGATGTTGGTTGCAAGCTAGAGTGAGAGAAGGGAGCAGATGGGTCCAACCACCAATAGAAGCTATGGTATAATTATATACAAATATGAAATAAATATATTGCTTATTTTGACCACAATTTTTGTACTCAGACGATGTTGGGGAAAGTGGGGACATGGTGAAGGAGCCGGGAGAGATGAGAGGGGCATGGGGCGGGCCAAGGGGAATGGAGGGGGAGGATGATGAGGGGGGGTTGAAGGGGTGAGGGCGGGGGCATGATGAAACCCTAAACGTAATTAAAAGGGATGTCAAAACATGATGGGCCTATGTAAAATGTTAAAAAAATCCCTAACTCTCATTATTCAATGGCAAGAGTGAAGAAGACTACTAGACCCACTGGACACTGCCTCCACCCTTCCTCCTCTAGCTCCACCACCTCCATGGCATCTATGTACACAAACCTATTTGGGTCCGGTGGTGCCTCCGTCGACTCGCATGATCCCTCCCTGAACCTTTGTGAGGTCTCCCACGATTCTCGTGAGCCCTCCCCCAACTCTTGTGAGCCCTCCCCCAAGTCCCTGATCTCACTCCCCAGTCTCGTGAGCCTTCTCCTCCTCCCAAGTCCCATGAGCCCACTCCCCAGTCTCATGAGCCCACTCCCAAGCCCCAAGAGCATGAGTATTCCCCTCAGCCTTCCCCCCAGCCTTCCCCTCAGCCTTCCCCTCATCTTGACCCTCAGCCTTCCCCTTAGCCTTCCCCTCAGCCTCACCGACACTCAACCTTCCCCTTAGCCTTCCCCTCAGCCTTCCCCTCCCCATGAGAGCACTCCCCCGATTGAACAAAATGTGTTCGATAACCTCCCAGACATAGAGAGGCTTCCTAAGGGCCAACAGACTACTAGGAAGAGCACAATTTTCCCTCTCTCGGTGATACAGCCCATCGTAGAGATGATACCTGTGCCCATGAAGAGGGCGCCCAAGAATCCCCATCCCAAAGGACAAAGATCAAGACATCCGCGAGAGGAGGATTTGGAGGAGGATCAATGCACACAAGAGTAGTGGAAGAAATTCCAAGTAGATAGGAGACCGTGGGATCATATTTAGGTACTTGTAAAGCCTCCACCAAGAGTTAGGAAGCCGTACAAGAGTGTGGGCCCTAAGGGAGATCAAGAAAATGTAGAAGACCATCGACAACCTGATCCCGCATGCTCCCTTCCAACATGTGGTACGGGAGGGAGCACAGGGATACAAGCACAGGGATTGAGCACAGGAGCTATGGGGGCACCCCAAGAGGCTACGGAGTAAGTGACCACTGCTCTGTTCGAGGATGCCAACTTGTGTGCCATCCATGCAAAGCGCATCATGGTCATGGACAAGGACATGGCTCTGGTGAAGCAGCTATGGAGTGACCCAAGTTTGAAGCCCTAGATTCTCTTACGGCCCACTCTTAGGACTTAGACCACTCCCTTCCCTTAAAGGCACTATCTTGTATCTAAGGCCCAAGCGCCACCAATCTTTTTTAATAAAATATATCGACATTCTCTACACTATTGCATTGTTGTGTATTTTCCATTTCTATGACTATAGTAAGTGATCATTTTAATGTACCAAATGAATTTGTCAGCATTCCGAGTAATGTTGGAGTATCCGATAGCACGTAACAATGCCTGCACTTTAGTAGCTCTGAAGGACCTCGAGGAGAAAATTTGCTATGAAAGAGGTCCACGATATGCTCTGCGACTTTGCCAAGGTAATGGGCCAAAGAATGATCTCGCCCAAATGTGCTATGAGCATTACCCCATTGAGATGAGAATTGATCAAGCTCAAATGCATCCTGCAACGATTCAACAAACATTAGAAGACCAACAAAACAAATTATACTGAAAGAACATCAAAATAAAAAATATTGTTCAAACTTACCACTACAGCATCGTCACCTTCTATCCCTTCCTCATTTGCAATGTTGATGGAACTAGCTGCTGTGTGATGTTCCATTTGGGAGGTGGATGCTTTCTCCAGACCTGTGTTGGAGGTGGAAGCTTCTACATGAGAGGATTGGGCATCGTATACGGACATGTCTGCATCCCTCATTGAAACTAGTGTCGTGAAGAGAAAGTCTTCCATTGTCTCTCAGGGGGGTCACTATGTATAAACCCTCTATATCACGTGCGTTCAAGGCCTATATTTAAAATCCCTTATCTGTAAAATTTTTCATTAATAAAATGTACCCCTTTTCTATACAAATCTGTAAATTTTTTCCAAAACTATTTTAAATAGTCCCTTATGTATATTTATTTATGTAAATTTTAGAAATAAAAAATATCCTTCTGTTGAACTCACGTGATAGGGTTACATATGATGAGTGACCCCCCCGAGCATTGTCTGATCTTCGATACCTAAAAATCTAGGATCTTTGACACTTGTGTCAGCATCAAACCCTGATAGGATTCCGAGTGCCTCATCCTCTCGTAGTCCAAAAAAGAATCTCTATGTCATGGAGGAATACATACTCTTCTCCATCGATGAGGAGGGGGGACAAGGACCATAATTTTAAGTCTAGGTCAACAGTCTCCGATGCAGATTCTTGCTCTACTCGAAGCTCTTGAAGTAGGCTCAATGCTTTAGCTGCTTCATCTCCTCTATTGGATTGTCAAGACTCTCTTCCATGTAGATGTCTGAGTCTAGTCTATGGATGACCAGATCAGCAGTTCTACTAGAGCGGCGATGAGGCTTCTTCCTCTAAATTTCCTTCTTGGAGAAGGAAGATGAATGTCATCTCCCATGAAAGGAATTTGGTGCTTGTATTTCGTATGATCCCTATGTCTAGGATGTCTTGAACTTCGACTGTCCTAAACCCTTCGTCTGTAAGGTTGTGACAAAAGTAGGCCAATTGCTTTACAAACTTGGGTTCCTGTATCAATAGATACTTTATGTAATCTATGGGAACCCATCTCTTTGAACTGTGGTCAACTGTATAGGCAACTGTATGGGAACCCATCTCTTTGAAGTGTGGTCAACTGTATGGGAACCCATCTCTTTGAAGTGTGTGGTCAACTGTATAGGCAAAATTTGAGAAATTATCTTGCATGTAAAGGATGAGATGTAAGAAGTCATCCTTGGCTTGCATATATGTTCCTAGGACATCTAAAGCCCTATCAAACATTAAAAATCACTCTTCCTCATGATCTACAAATGCAGTTCGTGAGACGAAGTCATGGAACACAGTTCTAGCTGAATCCATGGCAAATAGCAGTTGATGGAGGGAGTAGCTTCTGAGGATGGGAGTTTATATGGCTCTCTAAATGTGAAAGTAAGAATGTGATGTAAAAAGGGCTCTTACCCCTTAATATATATCAAAACCCTAAAAATTGAAATTAATCATAAAATCCCCAAATTTTTTGAAAAACATTTACCATGAACTAAAAGGAGAAAACATTAAAAGAAATAACATTTTAATTTAATTGTCAATCATGTTTTGAAGCAATACGCATACATTAGGGGAGAATCGGGATCTCAAAGGGGCCTCATAAGGAATGGATTTAGAAATGGATTAGTCCTAATGAAAGGGCCAAGGTAGGTCCCAAAAAGTCCTAACCCCCCCTCACCTAGGTGGGTTAAGCCCACAAGTGACCCCACCTCTTACACCTCTTACACAACTCTTACTCCTAGGTGGGAACAAAAAAATTCAAAATTCAAAAATTCAAATTTTGAATTCCCTCCCTCCTCTCTCCTCCCTCCCTCCATCCCCCTCCTCCCTCCCCCTCCCTCACTACCCCTCCTCACACCCTCCTCTGCCCAGCTCCTCCTCCCCCTCCCTCCCTCCCTCCTCCCCCTCCCCTCTCCTCCCCTCCCCCTCCTCACTCCCTCCTCCCCCTTCCTCCTCCTCCCCCTCCCTCCCTCCCTCCTCCACGCCTGCTCCTTCTGCCATCCCCCTCCCTCCCTCCCCCATGCCTGCTCCTCCTGCCCTCCCCCTCTCGCCTCCACTATTGCTCCTCCTCCCCCCTCCCTCCTGCTCCTCCCTCCTCCCTCCTTCCTGCTCCACGCCTACTCCTCCTCACCCTCCACACCTATTCATCTGTCCCCCTTTCCTCCTCTTCAATTGTAACTGTTCCTCCCTCCCCCATCCCTCCTCCTCCTCACCCTCTCTCTTCCTTCAAGCCTGCATCTCCACACATTCTCCTTCTCTACACTCGTTTACTCATGGCACCATTCGAGGATGTCTCCAACAAGTACCAGGTTCACTTAGAGTTGGAGGCTGAATATGCAAGCACACGTAGTCTAGAATTGAGGGGAGCTTCCAAAATCCACAGTCTTCATTTGCAAGGAAAGAATCATCTCGACCTTTGGGTAGAAGGATCCTTGTATCCTTTAGATACTGCCAACCAAAAGAGCCCTCCTTTCCATACAATGCATGAGCTAGTTTGGTTTGTTGGAAATGGACATGGGGGGTTGCTTGTGGTTATTGCAATCGGTTAAACAATGCTCAGTCAATGGCTATGCAAGCAAGCGAGATGCGCAGAGCCCAAGCAGAGATGCTAGCACATTTAGGAAATAGCACCATTGTTGCAATGCATAACTCTATGCAGGATCTTCAAAGGGAGAACCAGGATCTTTATGATAAAGCCAAAGCATTGGACTTGGAGTGAAATGCATAAGACTTGGAGTGACATAAATTAGAAGAGTCACTCTGTAAGCTAGCTGAGTCCAAAAAAAGCTTGGAAAGATCTATATATAATCAAGTATGACAAGCCATAGAGAAGGAACGAGAGAAGGCAGAAGAACAAGTGCAAAAGATGAAAGAAACACCTTTGGCATTGAAGGAGAGGAAAAGAAGGTACTTACATAACATGGATGCATTGGCACCCACAGGTGGTGCTAGAAAGAGGAGAGTCCGGGCTACAAGGTTGGTTATCAAATGTTCCAATGAGATTACACTCTTTTGTGCTACACTGTTTGTGACTAAGTTTTTATTGTGTTCTTCTTTAGGAACTTCATGGAAGATGTGATAGGACTATTCATATGCTCTAGCTAGTTTATTGAAGTCAAGCATGGAAGAGCAAAAAGAAATCTGGCTTGTGAACCTTTGAGATGAATGCTTTCAACAATGTCTACTTAGATGTTGAGAAACTACAACAAGCAATGGTCAAATTCTATGGCAATAAGAGAAGATGGTAAGAGGAAATCCATTATAGCATTGCACTTTACTTAGTTCATTTCCTATATCATGTTTATCCTAATGATTTTTCTCTTTTGTTGTACAGATTGCAATGGAAAGCTCATATTTGTCATTAAAATGGATGAAGCTCAATTGGTCAAAGAACACAAGTTAGAGAGAGTGAGCATCTACATTATGAATAAAGCCTTAGCCTTTGTTCAAGGGGATGAAGAAGTAGAGCAAGATTTCTCAGTGCAATCAAAGAAAGATATATGGTGGCTTGCAGCATTTGAGACTCCGAAAGAGTGCCATCAGACATTGAAGTGGGTTCTAGATAGAACAGGAATCCCATCAGCCATCCAAAGACAAGAGGAAGGGAAAACATTGACAGTCAATGGCCACGGAACCTTTCAAGTTGAATGGCATCTTGCTGGTGATTTGAAAACCTTCAAGTGCTTGCATGGTTGTGATACAGGGGCAAATGCAATGAACACATTCCTTTATTGCATGTGTTCGCAACGTAAGCAAAAGGCTGGCTTACAATGGGAGAATGGCATTCTATCTTGCAGCAAAATGCAAGCTACGAATTGTGACAAGAAAGATCCAAAGTGGAATCCCATCTTGCCCATCCCACTTGAGAGAGTACACATGTACTTTACACGTAGAACTACGCATACTTGATAAGTTGTTGTATTTGCATCTTGTTTACGCTTGGAACAAGTATCCGCATAGTGCATTGCAGAAGATGAGAAGTTGTCAAAGATGGGATTCCATGGAGGACATGTCAAACTTATGGAGGATAAGAAAATGTTTGGGGCAACACAAAATCTTCCTGCAAAAGTGTCCATGGGTGGAGGGAAGGCAAGGAGATTCCTATCGAACCACAATCTCAACAAAGACACATACATTGTCTCAAAGTAGTTTGGGTTGGGAATACTAAAAAGCATTGTGTGAATGCATGACCAATAAGGCTTCTCATCCTCAAGTAGCAACTTTGAGAGCTAAATTATGGACAAAGGTATATGCATTGATAAAATTGCTTTGCTAGGTTCAAATCGATGAGATGTATTATGAAAGGTTCAAGATGGCTATGAAAGAGTTTATGCAATTAATGGTGAAAGCATAGGGGGAGTTGCACATTATGCATTACATGGTAATCTTGGCACCATCGTAATATTTAGCACTTGCTTCATAAAGAGTTTTTGTTGCTTATTTGATTCTCATCCTATTTGTAGCATATTCTCTATGCACACGGACCATGGTTTATACAAAATTGGGGTCCTTTTTCCATTTGGAATACACAAGGCATGGAGAAGTCGCACTATAGAGCCAAGGTAGCGTACTTCAAGCACTCAAGGCATGGTGGTGGTGTCACTCGTAGCAATGCATTGCATGAGATGTTCGATTGGTTTTTTAGATGTTTACTAGGAAGGACTTTGAAGTCTAAAAAGGCAAAGGCATCAGAACTTGCAGAAGCAGTTCAAATTGCATCAAAGAATAGAAGGCATAGTGCTTGGAAAGCATCCATAGGGAGTCAAGGAGTCGCAACTTGGTTGCAAGCTAGAGTGAGAGAAGGGAGCAGATGGGTCCAACCACCAACAGAAGCTATGGTGTAATTGTATACAAATATGAAATAAATATATTACTTATTTTGACCACAATTTGTGTACTCACTCTTCAATATCTTGCTTATTTTGACCATAATTTTTGTACTCACACGACGTTGGGGAAAGTGGGGACATGACGAAGGAGGGGGGAGAGAAGGGAGGTGTGTGGGGTGGGGCAAGGTGAGGGGTGGAGTGGTAGCAAGGGTGGGGGTAGGGGGGGATGGGGGTATGGGGGAGGGCGATGGGTGTGGGCGAGGCAAGTAGGGGGAGGGCGACGAGGGTGGGGGGGGTTGGAGGGGTTAGGGTGGGGGCAAGGGGCATGATGAAATCCTAAATGTAATTCAAAGGGATGTCAAAACATGATGGGCCCTTTTAACAAGTTTTAAAAAACCCTAACTCTGATTATTCAATGGCAAGAGTGAAGAACATTGCTAGACCCACTGGACGCCGCCTCCACCCTTCCTCCTCTAGCTCCACCACCTCCATGGCATCCGTGCACATGAACCTATCCACATCCGGTGGCATGTCCCCCGACTCTCATGATCCCTCCCTCAACTCCCCCAAGTCCTGTGAGCCCACTCCCCAGTCTCTGAGGCTTCTTCTCCTCCCAAGTCCTGTGAGCCCACTCCCTAGCCCCAAGAGCATAAGCCTTCCCCTCAGCCTCACACTCAGCATGACCCTCAACCTTCCCCTCAGCCTTCCCCTCAGCCTTAGCCTCAGCTTGACCCTCAGCCTTCCCCTCAGCCTTCCCCTCAACCTTCCCCTTAGCCTTCCCCTCCCCATGAGACCCCTCTCCCAATCGAACAAAATGTGTTCGATAACCTCTCGGATATAGAGAGGCTTCCTAAGGGTCAACAGACTGCCAGGAAGAGCACATCTTCCCTCTCCTAGAGATACAGCCCATGGCAAAGATGACCATTGTGCCCATGAGGAGGGTAAAGCAGACTCCGAGGAAGCCCCATCCCAAAGAAGGCCAAAGCTCCAGACATCAGTGAGAGGAGGCCGTGGAAAGGTGTTTGCATACTTGTAAGGCCCCCAGCGAGAGTCAAGAAGCTGTACTGAGAAAAACCAGGAGCGCGGGCCCTGAGGGAGATTAGGCAAATGTAGAAGACCACTGACAACTTAATCCCGCGTGCTGCCTTCCAACGTGTGGTACGGGAGATCAGACAGGGATACAAGGATGACATGCGCTTCAGCATAGGAGCTATGGGGGCACCCCAGGAGGCTATAGAGCAAGAGACCACCACTTTGTTCGAGGACGCAAACTTGTGTGCCATCCATATAAAGCGTGTCACGGTCATGGACAAGGACATGGCTGTGGCAAAGCGGCTACAGAGTGACCCAAGTTTGAAGCCATGTTCTCTTGCAGCCCACTCTTAGGACATAGACCACCCCGTGCCCTTGAAGGCACCATCTTGTATCTAAGGCCCAAGGGTCAATTTTTTCAAATAAAATATATTGACATTCTCTACACTAGCGCATTGTTGTATATTTTCCATTTCCATGCTTGCAGTAAATAATCATTTTAAGTTAAGTTTTGAATTCTATCAAATCCTGAAGGAATTTCACCGTCGCACAGAAGGTAAAAGTGTCCGGCACGTCGCCAGGACCCCAGAAAGCCCAAAACCCACCATGGCATGAATTTGGGCATTTTGGACTTTTTCCATCCAAGTCTCATTAGTTAAACATAACAATATCATAGAAATGCTACACGAGCCTGTATATATACGAACGAAAAGAGAATAACCTTTATACCAAACCAGATTGAGCCCGGAGTCCTCTGGAAACGATTTGAAATAAATGGCCAACCTTTCAGGAAAAGCAATGTACATAGACTAGGAGAGTGAGGGCGCACTTTCCAGAATGCCCAAATTCGCGCCGTAGCGGGTTTGACCTTCTGCGCGATGGTGAAATTCCTTCAAGATTTGACAGAAATGAACTCTTGATATCTAGAATTCGTGAAAATGACACTAAAATGGCTAGAAATTTATTAAATTAATAGAATTAAAATGATGGAGAAAATATATCATCAACTGAAAGAAAATACAATGGAATTCATGACGAGCAATGATAACTTAAAACAAATAATAAAGACATGGTCATGTATCCATTGAAATATCCATTTAAATATATGTTTATATATAGAAAAGGCCTCAGAGGCTATCTTTATTCTTGGCTAGTTCGAGTACATCAACAATAGGGGTCTTTGAATCCCCTAGTGGATTCCTAGATATAAATCTAGCTGCAATAGCACTAACATCCTCCTCTCCTACTCCCAAAGAAATAGAGGTTGCCATCAATACCCTGCCATAAATGTTCGATCCAAAGGCATTCATAGTAGCCAGGCGGTGTACCAAAATGACTTTGTCAGCATTCCGAGTAATGTTGGAGTATCCGATAGCGCGTGACAATGCCTTGCACTTTAGCAACTCTGAAGGACCTCGAGGAGAAAATTTTCCGTGAAAGACCACAATATGCCGTGCGACTTTGCCAAGGTAATGGGCCAAAGAATGATCGCACCCAAATGTGGCTGCGAACATTACCCCGTTGAGATGAGAATTCATCAAGCTCGAATGCATCCTGCAACAATTCAACAAACATAAGAAATTCGACAAAACAAATTATATTGAAAGAACGTCAAAATAAAAAATATTGTTCGAACTTACCACTACAGTGTCATTGGCTTCTAGCCCTTCCTCATTTGCAATGGGCCAAAGAATGATCGAACATCAAAAATATTGAAGGTAATGGGCCAAAGAATGATCGCACCCAAATGTGGCTGCGAACATTACCCCGTTGAGATGAGAATTCATCAAGCTCGAATGCATCCTGCAACAATTCAACAAACATAAGAAATTCGACAAAACAAATTATATTGAAAGAACATCAAAATAAAAAATATTGTTCGAACTTACCACTACAGTGTCATTGGCTTCTAGCCCTTCCTCATTTGCAATGTTGATGGAACCAGGTGCTGTGTGATGTTCCATTTGGGAGGTGGATGCTTTCTCCTGACTTGTGTTGGAGGTGAAAGCTTCTGCATGAGAGGGTTGTGCATCGTATATGGACATGTCTGCATCTCTCATTGAAACTAGTGTCGTCAAGACAAAGTCTTCCATTGTCTGGTCTTCAATACCTAAAACCTCGGGATCTTTGACACTTGTGTCAACATCGAACCCTGATAGGACTCCGAGTGCCTCATCGTCCCGTGTCATGGAGGAATACGCACTCTTCTCCATCGACG
This sequence comes from Dipteris shenzhenensis, assembly GCF_047967505.1. Taxonomy (NCBI): domain Eukaryota; kingdom Viridiplantae; phylum Streptophyta; class Polypodiopsida; order Gleicheniales; family Dipteridaceae; genus Dipteris; species Dipteris shenzhenensis. The sequence goes on from NC_141620.1 coordinate 27,291,028, forward strand.
ATGAGGGGGGACAAGGAGCATAATTCTAAGTCTCAGTCAATGGTCTCTGATGCAGATTCTTGCTCTAATGGGGGATCTTGAAGTAGGCTCAATGCTTGAGTTGCTTCCATCTCTTCTGTTGGATCATCAAGACTCTCTTCCATGTAGATGTCTGAGTCTAGTCTAAGGACGACCAGATCAGCAGTTCTGATAGAGGGGGTGCTAGACGATGAGGCTTCTTCCTCTAAATTTCCTTCTTGAAGAAGGAAGATGAATGTCATCTCCCATTAAAGGAATTTGGTGCCTGTATTTCTTGTAATCCCTACATGTAGGATGTCTTGAACTTCGATAGTCCTAAACCCTTCATCTGTAAGGTTGTCACAAAAGTAGGCCAAGTGCTTTACAAATTGGGAGCAAATTGGGCTCCTCTACGAACAGACCCCAAATTTTTTCAAAAACATTTACCACCATGAACTAAAAGGAGAAAACATTAAAAGAAATAACATTTTAATTTAATTGTCCATCATCTTTTGAAGCAATAATTAGGATTTGACAAACAAAAATTTAAATGCTGCACTAGTCAAACACATTGTTAGCAATCTTCAAAGTTGCAGGAGGAATGAAATTGGCACTATGCATGCACTTCTCCACATGGCACCTGATCTTACCACCATTTAAGGTAAAGTAGAAGGACTCTAACATGCCATCCTCCATGACCAATAGGTGTTCTTGCACATACTGCAAAAGTGTCCATGCATGGAGGGAAGGCAAGGAGATTCCTATCAAGCCACAACCTCGACAAAGACAAACATACATTGTCTCAAAGTAGTTTGGGTTGGGAATACTAGAAAGCATTGTGTCAATAAGGCTTCTCATCCTCAAGTAGCTAAAGTATGGACAAAGGCAGATGCATTGATAAAATTGCATCGCCAGGTTCAAATCAATGAGATGTATTATGAAAGGTTCAAGATGGCTATGAAAGAATTTATGGAATTCATGGTGAAAGCATGGGGGGAGTCACACATTATGCATTACATGGTAATCTTGGCACCATCGTAATATTTAGCACTTCCTTTATAAACATTTTTTGTTGCTCATTTGATTCTCATCCTGTTTGCAACATATTCTCTATGCACACACACCATGGTTTGTACAAAATTGGGGTCCTTTGTCGATTTGGAATACACAAGGCATGGAGAAGTTGCACTATAGAGCCAAGGCAGCCTACTTCAAGAACTCAAGGCATGGTCGTGGTGTCTCACTCATAGCAATGCATTGCATGAGATGTTCTACTGGGTTTTTAGATGTTTACTAGGAAGGACTTTGAAGTCTGAAAAGGCAAAGGCATCAGAACTTGCAAAAGCAGTTCAAATTATATCAAAGAATAAAAGGCATAGTGCTTGGAAAACATCCATAGGGAGTCAAGGAGTCGCACGTTGGTTGCAAGCTAGAGTGAGAGAAGGGAGCAGATGGGTCCAACCACCAACACAAGCTATGGTGTATTTGTATACAAATATGAAGTAAATATATTGCTTATTTTGACCACAATTTGTGTACTCACTCTTTAATGTCTTGCTTATTTTGACCACAATTTTTGTACTCACATGACGTTGGGGAAAGTAGGTACATGGTGAAGGAGGAGGGAGAGAAGGGAGGGGCATGGGCTGGGGCAAGGGGAGGGGTGGAGTGGTAGCAAGGGTGGGGGGAGGGGGGTATGGGAGTATGGGGGAGGGCGACGGGTGTGGGCAGGGCAAGGAGGGGGAGGGCAAGGGGGGGGGAGGGCAACGAGGGTGGGGGGGGTGGAGGTGTTAGGAGGGGCAAGGGGCACTGTGAAACCCTAAAGGGATGTCAAAACATGATGGTCCCTTATAAAAAGTTAAAAAAAACCCTAACTCTCATTATTCAATGGCAAGAGTGAAGAACACTACTAGACCCACTGGACGCCGCCTCCACCCTTTCTCCTGTAGCTCCACCACCTCCTTGGCATCCACACAGACAAACCTATCCAGGTTCGTTGGTGACTCCCTCAACTCTCGTGAGCCCTCCCCCAACTTCCCCAAGTCCCGTGAGCCCACTCCGTAATCTCGTGTGCCTTCTTCTCCTCCCAAGTCCCATGAGCCCACTCCCCAGCCCCAAGAGCATGAGCCTTCCCCTCAACCTTCTCCCCAGCCTCCCCCTTGGCCTTCCCCTCAGCCTCAGTCTCATCATGACCCTCAACCTCAGCCTCAGCCTTCCCCTCAGCCTTAGCCTTAGCCTTGACCCACAGCCTTCCCCTCCCCATGAGATCCCTCTCCCGATTGAAAAAAATGTGTTTGATAACCTCCCGGATATAGAGAGGCTTCCTGAGGGTCAACAAACTGCTAGGAAGAGCACCATCTTCCCTCTCCCAGAGATACATCCCATGGCAGAGATGACCCCTATGCCCATGAGGGTAAAGCAGGCTCCGAGGAAGCCCCATCCCAAAGAAGGCCAAATCTCTAGATGTGAGTGAGAGGAGGACTCGAAGGAGGACCAATGTAGACAGGAGCAGCAGAAGAAGTTCAAGGCAGACAGGAGGCCGTGGGAAGGTGTTTGGGTACTTGTAAGGCCTCCACCAAGAGTTAAGAAGCCATACCGAGCAAGACCAGAAGCATGCACCCTGAGGGAGATTAGGCAAATGTAGAAGACCACCGAAAACTTGATCCCACATGCTCCCTTCCAACGTGTGGTATGGGAGATCGCATAGGGATACAAGGATGATGTGTGCTTCAGCACAGGAGCTATGGGGGTGCTCCAAGAGGCTGCAGAGCAAGTGACCACCGCTCTATTCAAGCACGCCAACTTGTGTGCCATCCATGCAAAGCACGTCACGGTCATGGACAAGGACATGGCTCTGGCGAAGCGGCTACAGAATGACCCAAGTTTGAAGCCTTAGATTCTCTTGCAGCATACTCTTAGGACTTACACCACCCCCTGCCTTTGAAGGCACTATCTTGTATCTAAGGCCCAAGGGTCAATTTTTTTAAATAAAATATATCAACATTCTCTACACTCTCGCATTGTTGTATATTTTCCATTTCAATGCTTGCAGTAAATGATCATTTTAAGTTAAGTTTTGAATTCTGTCAAATCATGAAGGAATTTCACCGTCGCGCAAAAGGGAAAAGTGTCCAGCATGTGAGGAGAATGCCCAAATTCAGGCCGTGGTGGGTTTTGGGCTTTCTGGGATTTTGGCGATGTGCCGGACACTTTTCCCTTCTACACGACGGTGAAATTCCTTCAGGATTTGATAGAAATGAACTCTTGATACCTAGAATTGGTGAAAATGATACTAAATTCGCTACAGCAGTTGATGCAGGTAGTAAATTCTGAGGACGGGAGTTTCTATGGCTCTCTTAATGTGAAAGTGAGAATGTGATGTAAAAAGGGCTCTTCTCCCTTAATATATATCCAAAGCCTAAAAATTAAAATTAATCATAAAATCCCCAAATTTTTTTAAAAACATTTACCACCATGAACTGAAAGGAGAAAACATTATAAGAAATAACATTTTAATTTAATTGTCCATCATCTTTTGAAGCAATAACTAGGATTTGACAGACAAAAATATAAATGCTCTAGTAGTCAAACACATTGTTAGCAATCTTCAAAGTTGCAGGAGCAATGAAATTGGCACTATGCATGCACTTCTCCACATGGCAACTGATCTTGCCACCATTTAAGTTAAAGTAGAAGGACTCTGACATGCCGTCCTCCATGACCAATAGGTGTTCTCACACATCCCTGAGAGTCCATTGCAATGTGACATTCACATTCTATACATCTCCCTCTTCAACATCAATAGACAAACTTACCACCATATTTTCTTCATCATTAGAGTCTAGGGTAAGCCACCGGCCATTTGTTTTCTTCCAACGCCTGTATTGAAAAGCTAAATACAACATTTGGCATGACAAATGGTATCTAATAACCACATTTGGCATTTCTCTTCAAAACCCAGGGAGGATCATTGAAAAGAAGGATTATTGTGGGTGCTTAGATATTTGAGGGGTACGACCAGATATGGAATCACTTACAACATAGGTGTGGAGCTGGGTGGGTCTGATGATTGGGACACCAAACACTCGACATCAGGGTATTGTTTCATCCTTGCATTAGGTGTCATTTAATGGCTTAGTAAGAAACATCCCAACAGTTGCCCTTTCTTCAATAGCGGTGGAATACAAGGCAGCTTGTGTTGCAGCTTGCGACTGGTTGTGGCTCATTTGAATTTGGGAGCTTTGCCACACTCAGTATTTCATGAGTGAAGTCATCGAGTGATGCGGTATTATGAATGGTGCTCTCAATAGCAGTCAACAACATGCGTCTAATCTCATTGACTAGCTCCAACCTAAGAGTTCTCATCACATCCCTTCTCTCATCTCTCCCATAACTGACATCACCCATTTTGCATACAAGACTAATTGAAAATGAGACAAAGAGCAAGCTTCTTGACAAGGTTGCAACTGGGTTAACACCTTTCAAATTGATATATGGCTATGAAGCAATAGTACCTATGGAATTTCTAGTAGGTAGCTTGAGAGTGGCAATAGATAATAAATTATCTCAAGAAGATTCAATCAATGCAAGATTAGAGCAACTTTTGCAATTAGATGAGGATAGGCTCACAGTTCACATACTGCTGATATAATTCAAAAAAGGAGGGCAGCATGGATAAACAGAAGTATAAAGTTCAAAATGTTCAAAAAAGGTGATTTAGTGTTAATTTTGAACACAAAGTTGGGAAAAACTCCAGGAAAGTTCAAGCTCAGATATGATGGTCCCTTCAAGGTACTTGAGGTTTTTGAGCAAGGTACCTTCAAATTGGCTGACCTACATGGGAACATATTTGACAAACTAGTAAATGGTTTCACGCTCAAACCTTATATTGGACCTGACCCCACTCAAGTAAAAATCGACACCATCTCTTTGCAAGTCTGCAAAGACCTCAATCATGATCCTATATATGTTTCACCTATTCAGATTGACAAATCTATCTTTAATAGCCTCCGATTGTAGTCTGACACAAGTTTGATAGGCACACATGAAATGTGTTGTGTCATCAACACCAACATGCAGGTAAGCTCTAATACCAACCAGCCGAATTTAATCAGTGATGCAAGTATGGCAAACTTCAAAGAAGCAAGCACAGTGGTGAGCCTGGCCCCAACAATAATCTGACAACTGTCCAACAAGAAAACATCCGACTCCAACTCCCATCTACACAACACGTGCAATGCCACTCCACCCATTGGACCTCACTCTAACTCACATCTAACTCCAAGATCCACTCTCACTCCACTTCATGCCGAAGGGGACACTCCATCTTCGACTGGACTACTTTTTTGCCATCTGCCCTATTCTGACATACTGAAGAACTTCCGATAGCCCTATGACACTGCTCCACCAACAAGGGAATTTGTCTCATGCATACCCCATTCTCCATACTGACGGGACAGTCAACAAACATACATAGTATGAATCAAAAGATTATCGACAAGTCGCTTCACTCGCATGAGGCTCACACCTCCACATTAGCCATTTTCAATGACCTGTCACTGACGAACTCCATAATCACAAATACATCCCACAGTGCTAAACACAAGCTGATAAGTAGTCCCTCACACACGTCGAAAATCACTGGCAGTTCATTGCATGCGCCACTGACAAACCGTCCCTTGAAACACAAGATCGACATAAGCTTTTCCCACAAGCCCACTCTACATATGGTGCCCAAACGTGGCCATCGGCTCACAATTCCTAGCTCATCAGAAAAGCCCGAGCCCAACCTTCACTTCTTGAGCACAACAACACTCTTGGATGTAGGGAGCACAACAATGCTCTTGGATGTAGGCATGGCCCCTAAAACGGTTTGTAACGCCCACTCAAAAAAGTCAAATCAACTCCCAGCCATGGAGAAGATCATCTACATACCGAGACTGAATCTGATGACAAGCCTCCTCTCCCACCGCAGGAAAAACCACCAATGCTCACAGCAAGCTTCGCCAATTTTAAGGTGTCCTTGGACTTGAAGCATCAGCAGTGGCTAAAAAAGATTGGCTTATTTCTGTATGCAAGTTTACCCTGGGCATCCTAGAAAGCTTCCCCACAGTGTCTCACACAGTACAAAAGCTTCCAATGGAGTGGAGGTATGCTGGCTAGAAATCTTATGCTTTCCCCGGAGATTGTTGCATAGGTATTTTAGCTCCCAATTATGAATGAGGAGGTGGTCTACAAAGAAGACATGGACTCTGACATGCAAAAGGGGTTCGGCACCTCGAAAATGCAAAAAAACTACTTCTTCATCAACAACGTCCAATATTTGAGGAGACACCAACAATTCGTGTGGTATCTTGAGGTAGTGTAGTTGCTTGTCAAAGACCAACACTATGAGCGAAGACTCCTACGGCACCCTCAGTGCAGCTAAGAAAGGGACCAAATTTTTGTGGGCTCATCTCCTACACTCTCAACTGATGAGTGAAATCGCCAAGAAAGACAAGTGTCTCCAATGCACATTCCAAGATTGGGCCTTTCATTGCAGCCCTATTCGAATTTGCCAGTCACTTGGATGCAAAGGGGCTAAAGATAGTTCAACAATCCAGTGCAGAGCACAGCAAAGCAAAGCAGGCACAAACACCCTGGGTGGATATGGAAAAGAAAGACATGATGAAAGCCTTGCAAGATGCCCAATACTCATCAAAGGAAGCATCCATGGCAGTTTATGGCCAATCCATGGTGGAGCGACTGTGGGATACACCCCTTGCAAGGGAAGAGTTTCTAGCCTCACCATCTGAGCAGAAATCCTCAAAGAAGATGAAGCTAAATCTTTGGTCTAAGTCTCTGCTTCCAAAGCTGGAAAGCTAGAGCAAACCAGAGGACAACATAGCTAGCATTCTACTAACAACACCTCCCAGGAGCTGTTTGGAACAATTCTCCCCTGTTCACAGCATGGATGACCTGCCGACATCACCAACATAGAAGCATAAGGTTTCGCCTATAGAAGAAGTACAGGACAGCACAGAGCCAAAACATGCAATGAAACTCGGGGGGGTTACTCATCATATGTAACCCTATCACATGAGTTCAACAGAAGGATATTTTCTATTTCTAAAATTTACAGAAATAAATGTACATAAGGGACTATTTAAAGTAGTTTTGGAAAATTTTTACAGATTTGTATAGAAAAGGGGTACATTTTATTAATGAAAAAATTTACAGATAAGGGATTTTAAATATAGGCCTTGCACGCACGTGATATAGAGGGTTTATACATAGTGACCCCCCCGAGCAATGAAAGTTTTACAGCACTATGTTGATGAAAAAAGGACAATTCAGCTGCACATCAAGTACAAGAATTAACTGAAGACAAAGAGGGCTGGCCATGAGTACATGCTGAAGCACGCAGACCTGCAAAAGAAGCTACAGTCTTGCAAACATATAAATATTGAAGTCACTAAGGATAAATGTAAGGAAAGCACTGGGAATTGTTTTTTATTTTCTTGCTAAGTGTTGTTAAGAAAGAGTTTGTATTACTAGATGGTGAATGATAAATTGCTATGATATAAAGGGACGTGCCTCTGTCAGTGTCCAATTTTGCTTCAATTATTTCATAATCAGTTGTTGTTTGTGTGTTTCTCTATTTAAATTGTATTTCTTGTCTCAAGTTATGTCTAAGGGCAATATTAGTTAGACATAAAATCCCTAAAGGTATAAAGGTTAATATAACTTTTTAGAGTATCATTTGGCATTGAAGCATACTTGATCCTCCACATTCACATGAATGATACCCAAAAATTCAATTGCATCACATAAAGGAGCTTGGTATAGATTAAATGTGATGAATATGACATATTAAGTTAATTAATTACTATATCATATTTAATCACTTACATCATGTAGATTTGACTTGCGCTAATGTGGGTTGTGGTGGTGTCCCAAAATCTTACACAACCAAATTAAAGCTAATTTCTTTTTGTGAGTTAATGACCACCAACTCCTCCGCAAGTACTTGTCGTTGGATTGTCTACATCACTTATTACAATAAGAGGGTAATTTTTAACATTGCCCTTCATTTTATAAGACTTAGTTTTTGAAAGAACTCTTATTTGCATTACCTTTGTTTGTTAATTTGCGCACCAGACTCCCATCCCAAGAGCAAAGAGCACGTCTCTCTCCGATCCATGATCCTCAGTCTGCCAAAGCCAGTGCCGTTATCGAATCGTGGTCCTTAATGGACACATGAGAAACACGACACTTCTCAGGTCCAGACTCCGATCAGCGATCCCGGAACAAAACAAAGCGTTTAATAAGCGTGCCGTCACATGGGCTGGGCAGAGCCGATCCAGTGCCGTTAATCGTGCCCATTTGGTCAGAGCGCTGCGGGTGTAAAAGTATCGTTTTATGACACCCACAGCTCATCACCATTTTCACAGCTGCAGTCGGGCACTCCACATTGTGATTCAGTCACCTTCCTCACACTATCTAGCTAGCTACCTTCGAGCTCAGTCTGTCAACATGACTTACACCATCCACGTGAGAGTGATCCGGACCAAGCCCTCCGCTTGGGCCAGTATCGTGGAGAAAACTGTGTATGCCAACGGCGGAACCTGGAGTGAGGTGGAAGGTGAGGAGATCTTGACCATGGGTGGCAGTGGCACCTCCGGCACGCTGCGCTTCAAGAACCCTCAGGGCGACTACTTCTTAGTGGCTCTGGGCGTTCACAACTACAAGAGATGGTGCGACATTGTGGTGGACATGAACTCTGCCAATACCTGCGAGGAGATTCACCCGTCCTACTACACCAGCGGAGATAGAGGCGGGATGCTGTGGAAGCAGCTGGCGACTCTTGAAAAGACGAGCTCCAACGGTGTCTACGTCAAAGTTGACTACTACAAGGAGGAGGACACCACCTATTGGGCCAACATCACCATCTCCTGAATATCGCAATACGTTGTAATAATTGTTGAAGATGGGATTCGGATGAACAGCGGAAGGTTAGGGGGCAAACTACTCAGAGGAGTAATCGGATCTTCGGTTCACTGATGTGAGAAGCTTTATGTATTTTGGGAGAATCATGTGCCCCTATCGAACTTAAGTCTAAAATCCACGTTATGTATGGATATATTGCAATTTCATTTGCCGGGCCACAGGTTCTTCTTTGATTCGCTTTGTCCTTGAATGTCAATGTTCATCAAACGATGTTCGCTTGCTAGATCTCTGCCATACATGCCCCGTGCAGTGGTACTGCTTAGGCCATTCAGCTACCCCTCTGGTTTGCTGAATCTTATCCATATCACCGAATTGACATTGCATACCTTCATGTTGCCTTGAAGGAGGATGACTTCGCAATAGTTTGAATATTAATGGATCCACAAGTATCAAACTCATTATGACACTTCTTCATTTTGTCACAATATGTAGTACAAAAAATATGTCCAAGTTTTGTATGAAAGAAGCCCACGCAAATGAAATCACCTAAGATCATGAGAGACAATTACTCTATATAGATTAGCAAGTTGGGATCTTCCTAATTACATGGATCATGAGCCCTCACACTAGATTCCATGTTGAGATGTAATCCATGAACTTATTCTCTGAGGCTATTGTCTGCAAGCACTGAAGAGTGACATCGTCTAATAAGTGATTTATATTATATCTTCTTTGACGGATAAGTTAGGAGTCATTCATAGGCAAGTTCACCATGATTCTTGAGGATTTAGGTAAGCAAATGCATCTTGGGGAGAAGTCGGCCTCCTTGCGAAAGAAGAATGTGTATTGGTATAATGCAACATACACCACTCCAAGGACATCATCAAGCTATGGCCATCTGCAAAGCATTGCACCACCACAACTTCAAGACATGGATTGCAGCATTGTGGACTCAAGGACATTGCAATCATATAAGGACAAGATTACAAAGGATGTGGGCATGGCCATGAAGTTCACATTTGGATGCAAATGGACAATTTTGCTTCTTGTTTTCAAAATATACATATGTATATAACAAAAAGTATGTGGTCCTGCCAGTGTGTAGATGAAAATACTTCTGAAGAATTACTTGGAGTGAATTGGGGAACCAAGTCATGTGAACAAAAGGGTGATGTGTTTCAATGTCATGTATGTAAGGGAATTATGGTTATTAGATACCATACATCATGTTGAATGTTGTATTTAGCTTTTCAATATAGATGCTGGAAGAAAACAAATGGCCGGTGGCTTCCCCTTGACTCTAGCAATGAAGAAAATATAGGGGTAAGTTTTTCTATTGATGTTGATGAGGGAGATGTCAAGAATGTGAATGTCACATCACAATGGACTCTAAGGGATGTATGAGAACACCTATTGGTCATGGAGTAATGCATGTCAGATTCCTTCAACTTTACCTTAAATGGTGAAAGATCGGTGGACATGTAAAGAAGTGCATGCATAGTGCCAATTTCATTCCTCCTACAACTTTGAATATTGTTAACAATGTGTTTGACTAGTGCAACATTAATGTTTTTGCCAAATCCTAGTTCTTTCAAAAAATGGACATTTAAATTGAGGTGCTATTTTTTTTAATGTTTTGCTCATGGTAAATGTGTTCCAAAAAAATTGGGGATTTTATGATCTATTTTAAATTTTAGGATTTTGATATATATAAAGGGGTAAGAGACATTTTTACATTAAATTATTACTTTCACTTTTAGAGAGCCATGGAGATTTCCACCCTCAAAACTATCTCACTCCATTAGTCACTATCTTCCATGGATTTAGCAAGAGCTGTGTTCCATGATTTCATCTCACAAACTGCATTTACATGTCATGAGGAAGAGATTTTTTGTGTTTGGTAGGACCTTAGATGTCCTAGGCACATATATGGGATCGGCCAAGGATGACTTCACATATCTCATCAACTACATGCAAGAGAATTTCATTGATTTTGCATATACACTTAATGAGTATTCAAAGAGATGGGTTTTGATAGCTTACATCAAGTCTCTATTCTATGCGAACTCAAGTTTGTGAAGCCTTGGCCCACTTTTGTGATAATCTTAAAGAGGAAGGGTTTGGATGGTAGAAGTGAATAACCTCCTAGATTTGGGGATCATGGGAAATATAGGCACTAGATTCTTTCATGGAAGATGGCATTCATTTTTCTTTTCCAAGAAGGAAATTTAGAGGAAGAAGCCTATCGCCAACACCCCCTCTACTAGAACTGCTCATATCCTTGTCCCTAGGCTAGACTGTGACTTATACATTACAGAGAGTCTTGACCATGCAAGAGAGGAGATGGAAGTAGCTGAAGCATTAGGCCTACTCCAAGAGCACCCAGGAAGAGTAGAGCAAGAATCTACATTGGAGACTACCGACCTTGCATTAGAATTATGGTCCTTGTCCCCCCTCATCAATCATTGATGGAGAAGAGTACATGTTCCTCCATGACATAGAGGTTCTTTTGGACTATGAGAGGACAAGGCACTCGGAGTCGTATCTGGATTCGATATTGACATAAGTATCAAAGGTCCAAGGTTTTTAGATTTCAAAGACAATGAGATACTTTCTCATGACGATGCTAGTTTCATTGATGGATGCAGACGTGTTGATATATGATGCATAGCCCTCATGCAAAAGCTTCCACCTATAAGAAAGAATAGCAGAAGGCTTCCACCTCTCATATGGACCATCAAACAACACCTGGATCCATCAACATTGCAATAGAGGAAGGGATAGAAGTAACGATGTTGTAGTGGTAAGTTCGAACAATGTTTTTCCTTTTGATGGTTAGTATAATTTGTTTTATTGGTCTTATAATGTTTGTTGAATTGTTGCAGGAGGCATTTGAGGTCGATGATTTCTCATCTTAATGGAGAAATGTTTGTAGTGCATTTGGGCGAGATAATTCTTTATCCCATTACCTCGGTGAAGTAGCACAACACCCCATAGCCTTCCATAGCTACTGAAGTGCAAGGCATTATCGCTTGCTATCCAATACTCCAACATCACTGAGAATGCTAACAAGGTAATTTTGGTACACCACCCCAATGTTTTCACTGCATTTTTGGATCGAACATGGCAAGGCATTGACGACAACAACTATGTTGTTACCAGTAACAGAGGAGTATGTTAGTGCTATTACCACTAGGCTTATGTCTAGGACTCCACTAGGGGATTCAAAGATCCCTATTCTTAATATAATAGAACTAGCTAAGAAGAAAGATAGCCTATGAGGCCTCTTGTAATGCATTCTCAAATATAAACATATATTTTAATGGATATATGTCTTTAATGGGTACATGTCTTTCTATTTGTTTTAAGTCATCTCTATACTTGATGAATTTAAAATATTTATTCCATTGTATATGCTAAATGTCTGGCTGTTGAAGCTTCACGTGAGAAGAGAGGGAAAGAGAGGAAAAGAGAGGGGATCTAGGAAAAGAGAAGAAATAAGAGACGGGAGAAGAGAGGAAAAGAGAGAAGAGAAGAGAGGGGAAAAGGAAAAGAGAATAGAGGAAAAGAGACAAGGAAAAGAGAGGAAAAGAGAGGAAAAGAGAGAAGGAAAGAGAGGAAAAGAGAGAGGAAAAGAGAGGAAAAGAGAGAAGGAAAAGAGAGAAGAAAAGAGAGAAGAAAAGAGGGGGAAAAAGAGAGGAAATAAGAGAGGGGAGAAGAGAGGAAAAGAGAGAAGAGAAGAGAGGGGAAAAGGAAAAGAGAATAGAGGTAGAAAAAAGAGAATAGAGGAGTGAAGGAAAAGAGAGGATGGAAAAGAGAGGAAAAGTGAGAAGGAAAAAAGAGAATAGAGGAGTGAAGGAAAAGAGAGGATGGAAAAGAGAGGAAAAGAGAGAAGGAAAAAAGAGAAGAAAAGAGAGGAAACAAGACATGGGAGAAGAGAGGGGAAGAGAGGGAAAGAGAGAAAAAGAGAGGGGAGGAAGAGGGAGGGAAAGAAAGGGAAAAGATAGAGGAAAAAGATAGGAAAAGAGAGAGGAAGGAGAGGAAAAGAGCAGAAAAGAGAGAAGGAAAGCGAGGAAAAGAGAGAAGGAAAAGAGAGGGGGAAAGAGAGGAAATAAGAAAGGGAAGAAGAGAGGAAAGAGAGAAGAGAAGAGAGGGGAAGAGAGGAAATGAGAGAAGAGATAGGAGAAAAGACTCGGGGGGGTCACTCATCATATGTAACCCTATCACGTGAGTTCAACATAAGGATATTTTTTATTTCTAAAATTTACATAAATAATTATACATAAGGGACTATTTAAAATAGTTTTGGAAAAAATTTATAGATTTGTATAGAAAAGGGGTACATTTTATTAATGAAAAAATCTACAGATAAGGGATTTTAAATATAGGCCTTGAACGCACGTGATATAGAGGGTTTATACATAGTGACCCCCCTGAGAGAAAAGAGAAGAGAGCAGAAGAGAGGGAAAGAGAGGAAAAGAGAGCAGAGAAGAGGGGAAAAGAGAGCAGAGAAGAGAGGGGAAAAGCAAAAGAGAATAGTGGAGTGAAGGAAAAGAGGATGGAAAAGAGAGGAAAAGAGAGAAGAAAAGAGAGGGGAAAAGAGAGGAAATAAGAGAGGGGAGAAGAGAGGAAAAGAGAGAAGAGAAGAGAGGGGAAAAGGCAAAGAGAAGAGAGGGAGAAAAAAGAGAATAGAGGAAATATATAAGAAAAAAGAGAATAAAGGAAATAAGAGTGGGGAGAAGAGAGGAGAAAAGGGGAGAAGACAGGATAAGAGTTTCTATGCCCATCATTGTAGCTAGCACTTAAGGCACTAGCTATAGGCCAATGCAATCACGTAAAGAAAAATAGGAAAAGAGAGGAAGCATGTTCTTACCTGGAAATGACGTCTCCTAGCACCAGATGGTCCCACTCTAAAGAGGTGTTTTGTGTCCTGGCCCTATCAAATAGAGGAAACATACCATTTTAAGAAAACTAATTAGTGAAAGGAGGAGTTTGGAGAGGCAACATTCCAAAGGGTATGGATTGAGGAGACAAAGAGAACCCTACAAACAAGGAGAAAGCATGAAAGCAATGGGTAGAGCTTTCATACTCTTCTCTTTCATGATTGTTTTTTGTGTATTGTTTCTTCCTTTAGAGAAATAAAAGGAAAGGAAAGGAGGAGAGAAACTTTAGAGAAAGGAAGGAAAAGTAAAAGTAGAGGAAGGGAAACAAGAGGAGAGGTAGAAAGACAGACAAAGAAACCAAACAAACTTGAAATAGAAGGGGAAGAGAGAAGTTCTTACCTTGAGATGGAGACGGAGCAGTAGCAAGTCTTGTAGGTGCAGAGGGACAATGTAGGAGAGGATGGAGAGGCAGGAGAGGGAGGGAGGACACATGAGTGAGGAGGCAAGGGGTGCAGGCGATCGTGAGCTGAAAGCAAAAGTGAGGGAGGAGAACACACAAAAAAATGAATGGCATCACGAGACGAACAATGCACAATTTTTGGTTCCCAAAAAACATCACCGATAGGTGTTGGTATTCTTATGAGTATATAAAAGCAAAGCATCGATATAATGTTGGTATGGTCATCAGTATATACTAATGCCTATACCAATGAAACAAGGGTTTTCTCAGGGTTTAGGATTTAGAGTTTTTGGGGAAGCTGGGAAGTGGGGGGAGATTTTGGGAGGTGAGTGGGTGTTTGAAGAGATTTAGGGGGTATGTTGGCCCCAAGGGGTGTTTGGTGAAAGAGAGGGGATACGAGGGTTTGAGAGAATTTGGGGGATTCAGGGGATTTGGGTGTTTGGGTGTTTGACTTGACTTGGGGGGATGGTTGTGGATGTGTGCAAGTGGAGAGGATGAGTAGTGCCAACTCATCAGATACAGGGCCACCTCCCGGGAGTTTGGAGTGGCTTCGTGAGAGATTGCCTTATGATCCTTGCACGCATTTCAAGCGATGGGTTCGTCATGAGTGTTGTACTATCATGTGCCAGTTGTAGATGTAAGGAGAGGTGCCATTAGAAGAGGATGTTGGTTGACATGCTAGTACATCATCAGTAAACCAATGATATTTAAATGATTCATGGATATTTATATTGCTTGTTCTTATTGCACACACTAACATTGCATCATTATATTATACAGGATGAGGAGAGTAGTGAGGGAGCATGTGCACCACCACCACAGTTTGATCAAGATGATCTTAAAGATGATCTTCTAGAGGAGGACAAGGGTATGGCGAATGATGGATTGCATTAGGGGAGATTTGCGGTTTTGAAAGGGCCTCATAAGGAATGGATTAGGAAAATATTAGTCTCCCTAATACAATCCTACATGTAGGGGTCATAAAGGAGGACAAGGTGGTTTTAGAATAATGTACATGGTTTTACCTTGCATTTATGCTCAAGGATCCACCAAATGAAGAAGTGAGGCTATTTTATATTTCATGTGGCTGGGAGAAGTGTCACCATTGGCTTGGTGGCATAGTGGTCAAGGCTCTTGAATGATGTAGAGGATGTTGGGGGTTCCATTCCCCTTAGGTGTGCCAGTCACGCAATTACTTTTTGGTAGGCAGGTTGGGTGCGTGCCGGTGAGTTGTGCCATGTGGTAGCCATGCGGGGCTGCTCATTGTCATGTTCCTTACTTTAGGAAGCACAGTGCCACATGTCACGCTTATGGGATTTCCTCCTTCCTCCCACTTGCCATGCATTGAATGCCTTTTTTGGACCTTTGTAGGGGCGAATTTCAAGTTTTTGGTGCTCAAGGACACATGGAAGCACACGCTTCTTCCTCCCCCAACTTGGTGGTTTTCTCCTCAAAATATTTCAGCACAAACCATGGTTTTTCCAATTGAAACCACGCTCGGGGGGGTCACTATGTATAAACCCTGTATATCACGTGCATTCAAGGCCTATTTCTAAAATCCCTTGTCTGTAAATTTTTCATTTAATAAAATGTACCCCTTTTCTATACAAATCTGTAAATTTTTTCCAAAACTATTTTAAATAGTCCCTTATGTATATTTATTTTTGTTAATTTTAGAAATAAAAAATATCCTTCTATTGAACTCACGTGATAGGATTACATATGATGAGTGAGTGACCCCCCCGAGAAACCACGTATTTCCTTGGGCATTTATTATGAACATGCCACCTCAACATGGCATTGCCCCACAAAAAGAAGTATTTCCATTGGTACCCCTCAAATTTCTCACTAACCCCTTGAAATTGGGCCCACACTAATTGGGGGCCCTTTGGAGACCCCAATTCTCCCCTAATGTTTTTTTGGAGACACCACGAGAGATGGGGCTGCGATGTTTGAGCATGAGGCTATGATTCGAGATGTGGCATCAACACTATTGTATGATGGTGCGAGAATGTCAAAACTATGAGTTTGCCTCTTGATCTTGAAGTTGCAAGTAAAGTATGGATGGTCAAACACAAGTGTCTCAGCCTTGATGAGGTTTGGAGCCTTGATCTTAGTATCTCATTCCTAATTGATTTAATTAGTCAGTATCTCATTTCACAAGTTTCTTGGATATGCAAATTGTAATAGGTTTCTCCATAAGATGTTGCCTATCCCAAATACCATGCCCAATTCCGGAGACGAAGCACATAAGATGTTGATGATGGTTGGGATTGATTATGACACCATCCATGCTTGCCCTAATGATTGTATTTTGTTTTGTCGTGAATATGACGATTTGGTTAATTGCTAGGAGTGTGAAGCACAGTGCTACAGACATGACTTCTTGGTGGACACGATCCCAGTGAAGTTCTTGAGACATTCTCCCATCATCCGTAGAATACAACACATGTTAAGATGCAACTCCATTGCGCAATTGATGACATGGCATGTGACACACGGTACACCAATGATACTTTGAGGATCCTAGCAGATTGTGCTGCTTGGAAGCACATAGACAACATGTCGCTAGACTTTGCAAGACAGCCATGAAATTTACATCTCAGGTTCGCAATAGATGCCGCGAACCCTTTCAGGTTATGCTCCACATCTTGGTCAACATGGCCCATAGTCTTAGTGAACTACAATATCCTTCCATGGCTAACAATAAAGAAGGGATAGCTCATGCTTGCTACTTGTGTCGGAGAAATACAAGGCCAAAAATATGGGCATGTACATGGCAACCTTGATCAAGGATCCGTAGACCATATGGAGGGGCTTATATGTCTTTGATATTTCTAGAGCCTCGAGGCGAGCCGCAGACATGTGCATCAGGAGAATTTAGATGTGGACCATGCATGACTATCGAGGATTTGGGGAGTGTGCAAGTACGTGCTTTTGCATGCCTATATTATGTTTCTATTATGGTGTGATCTATGCATGTCTAATGACCTATGTGTCCATGCATATATGTAGGACTTAAAACACAAGGGTACCATGCTTGTCCTATTTATGGCCCTAGTTTGAATGCACGACACTCTAAACATATGAGGAAGATGGTTTATGAAGGTCATGCTCAATATCATCAGCTTGATCATCCTATACATGAAGGTCAACTTGATCAACCACTACTCTGTAGGAAGGCAAGTGACTAGATTTGAGATTGGAGAGCTAATAGTGAGAAGCCTCCTCCAGGTATGGACTAGCTATCTATCTTTCACGAGCTTCCATATTGGGAAGAGTTACAAATCAATCACCTCTAGGATCCCATGCATATCTTCAAGAATGTGGCGGCTTCTATTTGGTCACATTTGGTTGGTGAGACAAAGACACATTCAAGGGGAGTGCAAGAAGACTTGGATGAGATGGGTAGGATGCCTCACTTGTGGTCCCAAGAGCATGTGCGTAGAACTCAAGGGAGTCATTCTACAACTGAGGAGGGTGGTTTAGGACAAAGACACATTTAAGGGGAGTGCAAGAAGACTTGGACGAGATGGGTAGGATGCCTCACTTGTGGTCCCAAGAGCATGTGTATAGAACTCAAGGGAGTCGTTCTACAACTGAGGAGGGTGGTTCAGGAACCCAAGTTCGTCCTCCATGAATTGTTCTCCAAAAGGCACCATGGATCCTTTCAAAGGTAGAGGAGGCAAGGCTCAAGGCAGATATTGCATCTTTTTGGACACCCATGGGACACATCCATTGCCTGAGGGAAGTGTTTACAAGGGACAATAAGCTTAGTGTCCTCAAGTCCCATGATTGGATGGCACAAGGTCTTACGGGTATTGTACATATTAGCTTGAAAGAAGAGTATATAGAACTATAATTTTGATGCTTTCGTGTAATTAACTTATATGATTGTGACACATTGTTGGCCCTGCTTTGTTTCTTAGGTAGTTTATCCTCCCAATTACAATGAGAGGATGCTTATTAGAAGATGTTAGAACCGTTATCTACAAGACTAGTGGCATTTTCAGGTATGCCTATTATCATATCACCTTCGTAATATTTCATACAATTTAAATGATGGATACAAAATATTGAATCTTACAAGTGCATGTGGAATAGGTGGATCTCACAAAAAGAGATCTCTGTATCGAACATCGAGAGGGATAAGGTGGACTCCATTGAAGATACGTGCCTGCTTGAGAAGCACTTTCCCTCAAGCATTATGACAACTGATCAGGTGCACTTGCTTGTACACATAGTTGATGAGGTCACCATTGCCGAAACCGTTCATAATCATTGGATGTTTTTCCTTGAATGGTTTATGAAAACCTTGAAGGGATTTGTAAGGGAAAGAGCTAGACCCAAAGAGCGGAGGGATGGCTTGTGCAAGAGTCATTAGTATACATCATAGAGTTTCTTGCATCCATTGATCCCGATATGCCACATGCTTGGAACATCAAGGATGATGATTGTGTCATTGGAGAGGTTCCCCAAGGTAAAGGGGCTGAAAGAAAGATAGCAAAGAGAGAAATTCAATAAGTTATGTGTCCTCAATAGTCTTGAGATGCAAAGATGGGTTGAGAGATATGAAGAGGTTAAAGAAACAAGAATAAATAAGAGGGAGAGATTTAGAGACGTGCATAAGCGGAGGGTGCCATATCCATCTTCCGACCTTGCTCTTCTCCCCAGACACATGTCTCATGATTGGCTACAAGAAGCTCTTCATGAAGATGAACATGATGGAGAGGACATAACCAATCGAGAGTGGGAGCTTGCAGTTGGATGTATGCCACATGTAAGTTTTTAACCTTTCTACTTAATTTGGGTATTTATGATCACAATCGCTACAAAATGCATCCTCGTTGTTTTAATTATTTTCTTTTGTAGTACAAAAAGTATAGTGCATTGTGGTCACATGGACGACATTTTTGTGTGGAATGTATCGATTCAAGGAGAGTCACATATGATTGTGGAGTCATGGCTAACTTTGTACAAGATAGCCGAGCAAGTGCTTCTGATACCAATCTTCTCTCCTCACAGTTAGATTATTGTGGGACCATATGTGACATCTATGAAGTTGATTTTAAAAGATTTAGTATTTTCATTCTTAATGTCAAATGGTTTAGAACTATCTACAATGGTCCCAATGCTACAATTAGGAGAGATAGATGTGGTTTCTTTGCCATTGACTCCACTAGACCCTGGACCAATGAAAGTGATACCTTTGTTCTTCCAGAGCATTGTGAACAAGTACACACTAACAAGCTAATTAAAAGCTAATATCTTCGTTTTCAAACAAATGTTGTTAGACTTTCATATATATATTTTTTAATACTTGAGCATAAATGAATATAATTACTAGAACCTAATTTGGTTCTTTAACATAGGTGTTCTTTCATCCGGATCATTTGGATCCAACATGGTGGTACGTGGTCCAAGTTGTTCCTTGAAGCATACATATTTTTGAAGATAGCCTATGTGGATACGGAGAATGCTAGCAGAAGATCCAAATGATCATGCCGATGGATCTAGGGAGAAGGATGAAGATAACAATATTGGCCATGAAGAAGGTGACAATAATCACACTATAATGGAGGAAGGTGGAGATCAACGACTTTGGGGAAGAAGAGGGAGAACTAGCGGACGATGAACTAGAGGATCAAGTCTTAGGTAGACATACAATAGGGGATGATGATGTAGGTAATTCATTGTATGTAAACCTTGAGATAGACATATTTGGCATGCAAGAATTGGCTCAAGATGTGAGAAGCCATTGATGTAAATGCTACTAATTCATAGCTTTGACATCCACGAGGCTTTTTATGTATAATTTGGCCCTCACATTTTAATAGTGATGTTTTGTACATTAATTTGTATGTAAGTAAGTTCACTATCATTATATGAATGTTTTGATCTTAATTTTGGTGTACATACTCTTATATTTTTTATCTTTCAAATGACCAAAATTGTGGTCCAAATTTATTTTGGGATCCTTGGAAATGATGTTCTGTAAAAACATCGGTATGAAAAAATGTACTCAGGCATCAGGGAAAGTGTCAGTGCAAGGGTTGGTGTCAATCGGTATTGTAGTCGGCATATATATTGGTATAGGGGAAAAGAAGGATGCCAGACCGCACACCCCTTGAAGAAATAGAATGGCGACTACAAGAACTGGAAGAAGCTGAAGGTGATGTGCAAGCTCTCCAACTGTTGACATTTGTCATGGCATTCTTGTTTGCCTTGATGAACAACCTCATGCGACGCCGCACCTCTAACCCTCGCATGTAATGATCAAAGTGATATCATGAGAATTGGTCCTTTTAAGATTGTCTATGTGCTATTCTATGCTGAAGATTCTTCTCGTGTAATATTTCACACTACTCCAGTCACACCCTACCCTGCCTATGTGTGCTTTTTGGATGTATCTTCACCCGATTTTCAGTTCAAGCTTCCTCTTACTATTGTTCGTCCATAGATAAGCCACTCTTTTCCATCTTCCAAGCATGGCTGACATTCCCGTGTTTTGTGGACGGGTAGAAGAAAATCCAAATGAGTATCTTGTGGCTTTCAAGTGCCGTTGTGTTTCTCTCAACTTTCTTACTGAAGACAGATGGCTATTGGTTCTCCCCACATTTCTAGAAGGTTTGGCACAAGTTTGGTATGAGAAGCAAACCGAAGATGTTCGCCAAAGCTGGCCAAGGTTGACAGCAGCAATGATTGAGTATTTCGGCAAAGAAGAGGAGCCGGAGAATGTGTACCTGCAGGTGGCAAATTTGAAGCAGTCAGAAGGTGAGACAGCGCGTCGATATGTGGATCGAGCAGCCGTGCTCCTGGACCGTTTGATTGCCACACAGGAGGACAATGCCGGATTTCGAGCTGGAATGACTCAGCATGTGCTGGGCTACCTTGTAGCAGGAGCGAGTGATGAATTCCGCCTCAAGCTTAAATGGGAGAATCCAGAAACTATGGTGCTAGCATATGAGATTGCTCAAAAGTTTGACAAAGTTCAGTCTGACCCCGCTTCAAAGAAGACGATTGTCCCTCCGCATCCCCCTCCATTCTTGCAACAACAACCTGGGGGGTCTAACTCAGGGGCATACCCCCACCCCTCAGGGATGTATCCACCGCCTCCACCTCAGATGTATGGTCCTCCCTTAGCTGCTTACCCTCAACAAGGTGGATATCCTCATCCTCCACCTCGAAGATTTCCCCAGCCTCACCCACGAGCCCCCCTCCTCTCTACTCCCGTGGCCCCTCCAACTAAAGAGGCCTCCCCTGCAACAGAACCTGGAGTCAATGACCTAGCCAAGGCCCTGAATGATCTTCGGCTTGAGATGGTGGGCATCAGAAATCAAGCCAACCGCCCTCCAAGAGATCGTGCTAATGTTGTATGCTACGAGTGCCACCAGAAGGGTCATTATCGCACAAAATGCCCCAATATTCCAAGGGTGAATCTTCTAAGTGAGTCCGGCACTGAGGATTCTGATGTGGAGATTCTTGATCTCGGGAAAAGAACTCGTGCTACCTCGGACCCCTCTCCAAACCGTGGACCAGGCCGCCCCAGGAAGAAGGTGTCCTTCTCAGAGCCCTCAGACGCTGAGATGGCAGACCCACCAACAGAGAAGACTAAAAGATCTCGCAGGAGTAAGTGGTCACCCTCAGATTTTCCCATCGGCTCAGGGCAAGAGGACTATTCTGTCGTTCAAGACCTTGCTCATCATTCTTTGAGCATCACACTCCCTCAACTAATAGCATTAAGCCCTAAGGTGAGACGTGAGCTGCAGCAAGGTCTCTCAACAAGGAAGAGCAAGAAAAAGGGAAAGGTACGAGAGGTATCTTCTATCTCTGAAGAAATTGATCGGCACCCACACACAGTAGATGTCATCATAGATAATTGCCGTGTCAAAAATGTGTGTGTTGATGGGGGAGCTGCATGTAATATCATGGTGCCCCGCATCATGAAGAAATTGAATTTGAAATGTACAAGGCGTTCCTCCACTCGAATCAAGGTAGCAGATGGTCGACGACTCGCCACCATGGGAGTCATTGAGGATTTGCCCATCACTGTCAACGGGCTGACCACCACTGTCAATTTCTATGTAGTGGACATTGAAGATACAGGCAGAAGTTACCCTGCCATACTCGGGAGACCATGGTTGAGAAAAAGTGATGCAGTCAGCTATTGGAAGACAGGACACATGTCTTTTGGTTCTTCCAAGGAGAAAATCCCTGTGCAACCTGGTGCCATGGAACCGGAAGAAGAAGAGGAGCATGACAGTGATACTCTCTCATCTTCAGTGTCCGAGTCCATGGAAGAATCAGACGGGGGGGAGGAATTCTCAGAGGAGGAAGTTTACATGATGGGGGTGTCTCCGACCCTGCCACATGCAGAAAAGATAACAGCTAGTCCTCAACAGCTTGAATCAATGCTTTCTCCAGACCTCACTCCAGGTGAGAAAGATGAGTTTCTTGAAATGTTCAAAGATTTCCCTGATCTCTTTGCAACTAGCTACCACCACCTTCGCCATGTGACTGCCATAGAGCACAAGATAGAGCTAAAGCCTGATGCAAAGCCTGTGGCTCAGAATTATCGGAGATTAGGGCCCCTGCAGACCGATGCTTTGCGCTCAGAGTTGCAGAAGCTTGTAGAGGCTGGGTTTATTGTTCCGGTACACAATACTGAATGGGTTTCACCAGTGGTAGTCATCCCAAAGAAAAACAACAAGTGGCGGGTCTGCATCGACTATAAGAAGCTCAACGCTGCCACCAAGAGGGATCATCATCCTCTACCCTTTCAAGACCTCATTCTTGAGAAGGTAAGTGGTCATGAGATGTATACTTTCTGTGATGGTTACTCGGGGTTT
This sequence comes from Dipteris shenzhenensis, assembly GCF_047967505.1. Classification (NCBI taxonomy): domain Eukaryota; kingdom Viridiplantae; phylum Streptophyta; class Polypodiopsida; order Gleicheniales; family Dipteridaceae; genus Dipteris; species Dipteris shenzhenensis. The sequence goes on from NC_141620.1 coordinate 27,314,145, forward strand.
TATCAAATCAGAATTGCCGAGGAAGATGTGCTTAAAACCCCATTTGCCACACCCTGGGGGACATTTGCATTCAAAGTAATGCCATTTGGCCTCACCAATGCTCCTGCCACCTTTCAAAGATTTATGCAGATGGTGTTTGCTCCTTATTTGGGGGATTTCTTAGAGGTGTTTTTAGATGATTTTTGTATATTCTCATCACGTAAGGAGCACATCATGAAGGTTAGATTGGCCTTCCAAAGGGTCAATGATGCAAATGGCAGTCTCAACCCTGAGAAATGCACCATTGGAGCCACTCAAGGGAGGTTATTGGGACATGTTGTCTCATCCGAGGGCATCAAGCCTGACCCCGAGAAGGTAGAAGCCATCCTCAAGCTCTCCCCACCTACAACCAAACGTCAGGTACGCTCATTTGTCAATCTAGCAGGATACTATCGCCGCTTCATTGATCAGTATGCTGCTTTGACACGGCCCATGACTATGCTATTAAAAGATGGGGTTGATTTCTCTTGGAATGAGGATATCCGTTTCAGAAGTGGGGAATAGATTTTGTCGGGCCCTTGCCCATGACTGCCCGCAAAAAGAAGTATCTTTTGGTAGCCACTCAGTATGTCACTAAGTGGGCTGAAGCTATCGCTCTCTCTGCTGCAAATGGCAAGGCAGTTTCAAGTTTCATATTTGAACGTATCTGCACAAGGTTTGGGACACCCATGGAGATAGTCTCTGACCATGGGAGTCCATTCTTAAATGAAGCAGTGGAGTTACTCATGGATCGGATGGGCATTGATCATCACACTTCTAGCATCTATTATCCAGCATCCATGGGTCAAACAGAGCGGACCAATGGCCTCCTCTGTAAAACCATAGGAAAAATGGCCGCAGGGAATAGGAGCCAATGGGATTAGAAGGTCACTGAAGCAGTGTGAGCTTACAACATCACTCACAAAACATCTACAGGTCACACCCCTTTTGAGTTGGTGTATGGTACTGAGGCAGTTTTACCACTTGAGATAGAGATTCCAGCCTTGAGATTGGCGCAAGAACAGAGGATGACAGAAGATGAACATGTAGAGGCCAGATTGGTACAACTTGAGAAGTTAAATGAGACCCGACGCCTTGCACTACATCAAACAGCGATCCAAAAGAATCGACAAAAGGCCCGATTGGATGCTAAGATTCGCAAGGGATGGGTAAGACACTTTGCTGAGGGGGATGTTGTGCTATGCTTTGATAACAGATTGGACCACCAAATGGATAAGAAGTTTCTGCCACTGTGGGCTGGTCCATACAAAGTCATCAAAGAACGTAGCAATGGGTCTGTACAAGTTCAGGAGCTGCATGAACCATATGGCAAGAAGGTGATCAACAAGCGCTACCTCAAGCCTTTCTTTGTGCGTGATGGTCCCAGGCATGGAAATGCGGTGCATTCCCTGCCTGGGGGGGGGAACTGTTATGGATAAAATTGCCTAAGGAAAAAGGCATTAATATGTATGTGTGTTTGTATATGTGGCAATAGTATAATCAAATATGGTGTGCATAGGGCCCAAGGTTGAGGTGGCAAGGCATGACCATGTGCCACCCTTCCATGTAAGAGGACCCATAAGGTGTGTTGTACATAATCCATAATAGTAATATTATAAAATGCAAGGTGGCATGGCTCCTCCATGTGCCACCCCTCCACCTAGGATGCAATAATTGAGATAAGGCTCAAAGTCCAAGGGAGAAGCAATATAAAATGGGTGGAGATGGGTATTATATTGAGTTATTCCCTCCATATGGGATAGGCCCATGTGGGGGAGGTATAGAAGGACAAAGAGAGCTAGTTAAATAATGGGGAAAGTAGGACGAGGTGGCAAGATTCCTTGTGCCAACCCTCCACTTGTCCTCCTAGAGGTTTGAACCTATTATAAAATTGGGGTAGTCCCCTCAGGCATCACCTGAGAGGAATCAAAGTCCTCTGGAGCATATAGATCGTGATGTCTGCTCCTGCGAGGCTGTTCGTACTCGTCGGAAGTGCGACGTGATCCCATGTCTAACATAGATACAAACACGAAAACAAAAAACAAAAAACAAGCATAAGCATAGGCATAGGCATAGGCATAGGCAAAGGAAAAGAGGAAGAAGAGGGAAAGGAAAAGAGATTGGAAGAGGGGAAAGAGAGAAGAAGAGGGAAAGGAAAGAAGGAAAGAAGAGAGAAGAAGAGGGAAAGAAGAGGGAAAAAAGAAGAGGAGAGAAGAGGGAAAAGAGAAAGTGGAGGAGAAGAGGAAGAAGAGGGAAAGGAAAGAGTATGCTCATACTTATGCATGAGCATATGTCTACTTCTCTTATGCTCATGCATAAGCATAAGCATGAGCATATGTCTTCTTCTCTTATGCTCATGCTTATGCTTATGCATAAGAGGAGTCTTATGCATAAGCATAAGCATAAGAGACGAAGACGTATGCTCATGCTTATGCTTATGCATTAGCATGAAAGAGGAAAAAGAGGGGGGGAAAGAGGAGAAGAGGGAAGAAGAGGGAAAGAAAAGAGAGATTGGAAAAAGGGAAAAAGAGGGAAAGAAGAGAGAAGAAGACGGAAAGTAAAGAGAAGGAGACATATGCTCATGCTTATGCATGAGCATATGTCTACTTCTCTTATGCTCATGCATGAGCATATGTCCCCTTCTCTTATGCTCATGCATAAGCATAAGCATGAGCATATGTCTTCTTCTCTTATGCTTATGCTTATGCTCATGCTTGAGCATAAGCATAAGCATAAGAGAAGAAGACATATGCTCATGCTTATGCTTATGCATGAGCATAAGAGAAGGGGGAAAGAGAGAAGAAGAGGGAAAGGAAAGAGAGATTGGAAAAGGGGAAAGAGGGAAAGAAAGTGAGAAGAAGAGGAAAAGTAAAGAGGGAAAAAGAGACATATGCTCATGCTTATGCATGAGCATATGTCTACTTCTCTTATAATCATGCTTAAGCATAAGCATGAGCATATGTCTCCTTCTCTTATGCTCATGCTTATGCTTATGCATAAGAGGAGTCTTGCATATGCATAAGCATAAGAGGATACATATGCTCATGGTTATGCTTATGCATGAGCATAAGAGAAGGGGAAAAGAGAGAAGAAGAGGGAAAGGCAAGAGAGATTGGAAAAGGGGAAAGAGGGAAAGAAAGAGAGAAGAAGAGGGAAAGTAAAGAGGGAAAAAGAGACATATGCTCATGCTTATGCATGAGCATATGTCTACTTCTCTTATGCTTATGCATGAGCATATGTCTACTCCTCGTATGCATAAGCATAAGCATGAGCATAAGAGAAGGAGACATATGATCATGCTTATGCTTATGCATGAGCATATGTCTACTTCTCTTATGCTCCTCTTATGCATAAGCATAAGCATGAGCATAAGAGAAGGAGATCATGCTTATGCTTATGCATAAGCATAAGAACATGAGCATGAAAAAGGAAAAAAAGGGGGGGAAAGAGGAGAAGAGAGAAGAAGAGGGAAAGGAAAGAGAGATTGGAAAAGGGGAAAGAGGGAAAGAAAGAGAGAAGAAGAGGAAAAGTAAAGAGGGAAAAAGAGACATACGCTCATGCTTATGCATGAGCATATGTCTTTGAAGATTGGGCAGAGGTCATTTGAGCGATGCAGGCCATGGTTTGTGCGATGCTCTCAGGAGCGTGACACATGCTGTTGTCACTACCATGTGGATTTTGGATTGATGTATGACGTATTCCGTTCCCTTGATGGTCATAGGGGAGTGGTTCCTACTAGCCCTCACGACTTCATTCATTCCATATTGTGTACACGAGATGGTGATGCTTTATTCCACTCCCTTGATTGTGTGGAAGGCACGTGTACTTTGTGTGGTGACTTTGCTAGAGTGCCACGAGTTGCACTAGATACTTGTGATCTGCAGATGGTTCGTTGGTTTGAATTCCTTGTCCTAAAGGAAAGTCTGACTAGCTAATTCTCCTTCTAGATGCCTTCTTTTTCTTACTACGGTGTTCCTCTTCTTGATGTTCCTCATCTACTTCTTCCTTGCTTTCTTCTTCTTCTTTTGGTTTACCACGCCCCCGTTTAGCCATCATTACCTCTCTTTCCTCATCCCCTGAAGAAGCTTCTAACAAGGATACTTGTTTTTCTTCTTTCTTTCTCAATGTAGGACACTCGGGGCGATAGTGACCTTTTTCATTACATTCATAGCAAGTGACCCCACTCCTATCTCGAGGCCTATCTTCACTCTTTGGTGCTCTAGGTTGTCGTGTATTAACCAAATGTGTTAACCAAATGCAATTTCAAATCAGCAAACTCTGCCATCAATTGGGAGATATTATGATCTAACTCAGAGGATTTTGGTACCTGAGGAGTGCCCATTACCTCCACCTTAGAAGTTGAAGCTGTTGAAGACACAAAAGAGGATTCGATCTTTAGAGAAGCTTCTTTCTTGGTCGCAATGCGAAGTGCCTCCACGTATGTTGTTGGATCTTTACTCATTACCTTTGAGTGAAGACGAGGCTCCAAAGCCATAACAAATTTGCTCATCTTTAAGTGCTCCATCCCTGAGAGACTTTGAGGGTCGATGATGCAGATGCCACTGCTCGCAAAGCTGCCCTTTCATACTTTGTCCATAAAGTTTCATATCGGATTGCCAACGCAGAGACCAACTCACCCTCTCCTTGATAGAACCAGTCCAACTACAACATCAAAGCATTTGGTGACTCCATTGCCCCAAATCTCTGCTTCATTGCTGCCACCACTTGGTCCGAGTCCTCCTTGGTAGAGTCCGGCAAGGTCTCATGCCAACTCAAGGCTACACCTTTAAGAAAATCAGGCAAAATCTCCACCCAATCCTTCATGGACCATCCAGAAAGCCGGCATCCTCGAACAAAATCTCGAAGATAAGACTCCGGGTCCTTCCCTTGGGTCCCTCGAAACATTGGAATCTTCACCATGATGAAACACAAAAAGGAAACACCAAGATCCAAATAATATCCCAAACAAGATCCGAACAAGATCCCACAGAGCCTTAGTATACCAAGACCAACTTATTATGCATAACCACTTGTTGAAAACCCTCCACAATGTGATCCTCAACAAAATCTTCAAAAATAAGTGACCAACCAGCACCATGAAAACATTGTGTATACATGCATTCTAGCATCACCCTTCTCACAATAGGAAGTGCACATAAAAGCTTCAAGATATTGTAATCTTCATCATTTGCATAGCAAAAGAAGTTGAAAGCATTAAGAATCACCACTCCACTGTTATAGTCGAAAACTACCCAAAGACTCAACTCTTCTTCACACCAAGCTGCCAGTGCATGGAACAATCCCCAATTTATCATTGTGCCTGCTGCGGGCGTTGTCGATTGACTAACATACTCAACAGTGCAAACATAAAGGATATGATTATGGTGACTGTGCGAATAGCTTGAGCATCACCTTCACAATCTTCAAGTTCTCTTAAACGGGTTGCAATCTCTTCTAATGGAGTTCTTCCAGGCATCTTCTTTATCTCATACAAACACATGCCTCTTCTAGGCATAACATGCAATCAAGTACACCCGAGACCGTTCAGTCAGGTGGGATGAATCCAATACCAAATGTACCCAGCATCTCCTGCACCAAAAGATGTCACATAAAGTTGGGGGTAATAAACTTCACGCACCTCTTCACTTCTTGCAGCATTCGAACTGACTGCCAAAGATACTTATCATTGAGAATGAGACATTAGAAAGAAGCTTTTATGCTAAGGTACCACACCATACTTTCCTCCCTTAGATGAGAATGAAGATGGTAACATCCCAAGTGATGTTGTATTCAAGCATAGGGAGAAGGAAAGGATCAGCAGAGGCCATAATCTCAGTGAGCCGCCGGTCTGCACCAAAGAGAAGAGTGATACGTTGTTGAAAGAAGATCTTGCGGCTCAACATGACATGAACTGATATAGATCGAGGATTTTGAAGGGGCTGATTAGGTCAAATGGGTAGATTCCGAGGAAACATTGCACCTCCTTCATAGACACCTTTATACTTAGCTCAAAACACTCTACAAACTATCATTAGACACAAAGGCCTATAACTTTCAGTAGAGACATGATATCAAAGATTAAAGCACACAAAGAGATGCGCCTTGAGATGGGCTTCGCACTAATATAAGTTTCATTGAAAACAGACAGACGGTTGAAGAGATATGGACAGTTTACTGGAAGGGGGTAAAAACTATCATAAAAACAGACTGTCAAACACAGAGACTCATAACTTTTTGCAGCAGTACCTGATTCAAGATCTGATTATACACAAACATGCGCCTTAAAGAGGGCTTCGCGCTGATATAAATTTCATTACAATCGGACTACCGAGCAGAAAGTTATGAGCAAAACACTAACAGGGGGTCAAACTATCATGAAAACTACCCTCCACCCAGGCTAATTTCGCCTGAGCAGGATGCTCCCTCAAGACTCCACCTTCATCAACGATCCACCCCTCATAGATTTTTCCTAGAAGAGGGGAAGAAGTTTGCATAGTGGCTCGGGAAACAAATGGACCATGTGTGCTGTGACATGAAGTTGGGGGTAATAAACTTCACGCACCTCTTCACTTCCTGCAGCATTCGAACTGACTGCCAAAGATACTTATCATTGAGAATGAGACATTAAAAAGAAGCTTTTATGCCAAGATACCACACCATACCTTCCTCCCTTAGATGAGAATGAAGATGGTAACATCCCAAGTGATGTTGTAGTCAAGCATAGGGAGAAGGAAAGGATCAGCAGAGGCCATAATCACAGCGAGCCGGTCTGCACCAAAGAGAAGAGCGATACGTTGTTGAAAGAAGATCTTGCGGCTCAACATGACATGAACTGATATATATCGAGGAGTTTGAAGGGGCTGATTAGGTCAGATGGGTAGATTCCGAGGAAACGTTGCACCTCCTTCATAGACACCTTTATACTTAGCTCAAAATACTCTACAAACTATCATTAGACACAGAGGCTTATAACTTTTAGTAGAGACATGATATTAAAGAGTCAAGTACACAAAGAGATGCGCCTTGAGATGGGCTTCGCGCTGATATAAGTTTCATTGAAAACAGACAGACAAATGAAGAGATATGGATAGTTTACTGGAAGGGGGTAAAAACTATCATGAAAACAGACTGTCAAACACAGAGACTCATAACTTTTTGCAGCAGTATCTGATTCAAGATTTGATTATATAGAAACATGCGCCTTGAAGAGAGCTTTGTGCTGATATAAATTTCATTACAATCGGACTATCGAGCAGAAAGTTATGAGCAAAACACTAACAGGGGATCAAACTATCATGAAAACTACCCTCCACCCAGGCTAATTTCGCCTGAGCAGGATGCTCCCTCAAGACTCCACCTTCATCAACGATCCACCCCTCATAGATTTTGCCTAGAAGAGGGGAAGAAGTTTGCATAGTGGCTCGGGAAACAAATGGACCATGTGTGCACAGTGAGTAGCCGAATAGAAAGAACTTTTAAGGCTTTGAAAGAAAGAAAAGGGAAGAGACACTCAAGAGAGAGAGAACCTGAAGTGACCTTCATTACAAATAGAGTGACAATACACTTCAACACTACAAACACAAGGGAGAAGAAGAGGTTTCATACATACAAGAGGGAACGGAAGCTCCAAGACTACTCATAGAGAGAGAATAAACTAGAGAGAGAAGGACTCAAGAGTCTACATAAGAGAATATCTACAAGAGAAAGAGAAGGCTCATGGAAGAGGCTTGGGGAGACTAGAACTACAGCAACATAAGGCCTAATGGTAGAAGAGATTCTGCTGAACAAGGGAGAGGAGGGCTCCTTTTATAGAGATTTTGTTACCCTCCTTCACCCATTTACAATTGCTGCCTGTAGATTCCTTTCTCCATCAATCACATAAGCACGTATGTCACCATCCATGTCCTTTTTGGCTACTCTTGCCATGTGTCCCATCAAAAGATGCTCAAGACTCTTAAAATATTGAGAAAGTCAAGAGTCTCCTCACATGGAGCCCATAGGGACCCTCTCTTTTCCACATGTCCACATCCTCCTTATTCCACATAGGAGTTCTAGAAGGATTCCTCTTGACTTCACACTCCTCCACATGCCTTCCACGCGCTTGGCATGTGGCCTCTCTTATATTATTGGAACACATGGACATGATCCCACCTCTTTATATGACTCACTCTTCCTATTTTCTAGAAAACTCCATAATATCCCATACACAAATAACTCTCACCCATACCAAGGTATTTATAATTCATACCTATGGTATTTACAATGAGCCATTCCACTCATCCTCTCAATCCCATACAATATCATAGAAAATAGAAATAAGTGAGAGCAGCTAGGCTATCACTTGATACTCAAACTCTTATCAAACATAGAGAAAAACAATATCAATGCCAAGTTAAAAATATCAATTTTGGGCGTCACATCTTTCCCCCCCAGCAGATCCTCTCTAGTATAGAGAGGGTCTGCTGGCCCTCAAGGTGGTCGAGCATAGAAGAATTTAAGGCGATACTTATTGGTGCGTCCGGGTATCACCATGCCATCAACATGCTCAAGCTGAAAGGTTCCATTCGTGAACTTATTATACATCCTTATGTAGGCGTGGCCAAAAGTAACCAATCTCTGCTTCTGTTGTGGAGTTAACCCTCGAGGCAACATGCCTTCTTCCACATATTTCTGAACATCTTGTAGTTTTGGCCATCCAGTGTCTACCCAAAAAACCACCCCCCGGTCTGGCACTACAATGGCTTTAGCTAACTCATCTGCCCTTTGATTTTCTTTTCTGTTTATATGAACAAACTTGCAAAAATCAAACTGGCTACATAGTGCCATAGCCTTTTGATTAAGCTCCTTCAAATGAGGACTTCTTGTTTGGTAATGCCCTTGCATTTGCTTTATAATAAGCTGAGAATCTCCTCTTACTTCCAATTCTTTAACTTGACTTTGAAGACAACCCTCCAAACCAAGAATCAAAGCATTATACTCAGCTGCATTGTTAGTTGTGATACTTGGAAGCTCTTGTCCTCTTGCCCATACCTCTTGACCTTCAGGATTCATCAAGACTATCCCCCCGGCTTCTTGTTGGCATGAAGGACTAAAAGCCCCATCAAAATACAAAACAAAAGCTATTGGTGGTGTATCCCTTTCATCTTTAATGTTCTCCTTACATTTCTTTTCTTCTCCTAGATCCTCCCGCCCTGTGAGCAAATCTGCCATAGTGGACCTAGTGGTATTTTCAGTGACAAAAGAGAAAGAGAACTCTTGAAGCTCTAACAACCATTTTGCAAATCTCCCCCCAGGATTAGGCTTGCGAACTAGATATGCTAATACAGGCTGAGAGGTAAGGAAGAAAAATGGTCGAGGTAATAAATAGGAGCGAAGCTTTCTGACGGAAAACACTAAAGAGAGAGCTTGCTGCTCCATTTCTTCATACCTTGCTTCCACATCTGTAAGCTGTCGACTGGCATAATAGATGGGTTGCATTCTACCTGCCTCTCCTTTTTGTAGCAATACAGCACCAACTGAATGCAAAGATAGACTTGGATTTACATAAAGTCTTGAGACCAATCAGGGGGCTTCAATATTGGGCCCTTACTTATGGCCTCCTTAAGTTGCTATAAAGACTCTTGTTGCTCCATACCCCATTGGAAAGAAACTCCTTTTCTTGTTAACAAGTTCATGGGATGCACTATCTCTGTGAAATCATCACAAAAGCGTTGATAATACTTGCTCTTTCCTAGAATTCTGCGAACACCAGTGACACTCTCAGAACTTGGCAATGCCATGATTGCTTGAACCTTGTCAGGATCCATTTGCAAGCCTTCTTGAGACACAATATGCCCCAACAAGACTACTTTTGTTTGAGCCAAATGACACTTGCTAGGATTTAGACACCCTTTTGCTTCATCAATCCTAGTTAAGGCCATCTTTAACTTCTCCATGTGATCTATGCGCCGAGAATAAATGCAAAAATCATCCAAAAACACCCGTATGAACTTTCCCAAGTAAGGCTCCAGGACTTGACTCATGAACCTTTGAAATGTAGCTGGTGCATTGGTCAACCCAAAAGGCATCACTCTGTAAGCAAAAACTCCCCAAGGTGTGACGAATGATGTTTTCTTTTGATCTTCCTCCCGAATACGAATTTGAAAGTATCCAGAATACCCATCACATACAGAATACATCTCATGCCCTGCCACTTGGTCTAGTATCTCATCTTGGAATGGCAAAGGAAAATGATCCCTCTTAATGCATGCATTCAAAGGACGAAAGTCCACACAAACTGGCCACTTATTTCCTTTCTTTGGTGTGACAACTATAGGAGATATCCATTCTGAATAAACAACAGGAAAGATGAATCCCGCCTCAAGTAGTTCTGTTACCTCTTTCTTTACCTATATGCAAAAGATGCAATGCACAAATTGAGGAGGTGTATGCAGATTGTGGATGTGCAATAAAGGTGATCCTCCACATTGGGAATCTGTTGATGCTATTGTATGATCATGGGTTCCAAAAGGTAACCTCTCAAAGAAGGTTTCCTTAAAGAGCAACAACCTCCCCATCAAGTTGAAGATACTAACCATTGCATGCAAGTGAGCTTTATCCAGTTTGTCTCATAGAACAGATTTCGACTCTAATGATGGCTCCACAATGAAGTGAAGGTACTTGAAAAGCGTGACTTTTTTTCCTTGCACAACGATAATTTAATTGAATACTGACAAATATTTGGAAGGTATGACATTGATCTTTTTTCCTTTTTTTTTTTTTGCAGACCATTGCTTGGTGGTTGCAAGTTCTGCACACTCGACAAAATATCAAGGACTAGTGTTGCATTCTTAATTTTTCTCCAACTAAACTAAAATGGTGTTTTTGAACACCACCTTTTTTCGAGAAGAGGCAAAAAATGCTTGGTTGAACTCAAACATATGACGTTTTCTTCTCGGCTAATGTAGAACATGCACACTCCAAATTGTGAGTTTCATATACATGGCCAAATCTAGGGAGAAAGTCAATGGAGTGCACTCAATGCTTTGTAATTGCAACCCCTCAAAAAATACCATGCATTGGTCAAAACCTCAACATTTGACATTTTATTTATGTTGATGCAAACCATGCACATTTGTGATATTTGGATGGACTACCAAATCTATGGGAAAAATCATTGAAAAACATTGACTATTACATAGTTACAACCCCTCAAAAATTCCCAAATTATCATGATTTTCCCAAATTCTCTAATATGGTGTTTCTTTGGATATTCTAGTTCCGTCATTCATCTTATCTTCACACATGGCCATTTCACTATGACATGTGACACCACACATTTATGCCACATCATCCTCCACTCTTAGGTACCATGGAAGATGCCACATCATATGGCACTGTGATGCCAAAAATTGATATTTTTTATTTGGCATTGGTATTGTTTTCTTCTTTGTTTGATAAGAGTTTGAGTATCAAGTGATAGCCTAGAGGTTGTAACTTAGTTCTATTTTCTAAGATATTGTATGGGATTGAGAGGATGAGTGGAATGGATCATTGTAAATACCATAGGTGTGAATTATAAGTACCTTGGTATGGGGTGAGAGTTATTTGTGTATGGGATATTATGGGGTTTTCAGAAAATGGAAAGAGTGAGTCATATAAAGAGGTGGTGGGCTCATGTCCATGTGTTCCAATAATATAAGAGAGGCCAAATACAATGCATGTGGAAGGCATGTGGAGGAGTGTGGAGTCTAGGAGAATCCTTCAAGAATTCCCATGTGGAATAAGGAGGATGTGGACATATGGAAAGGAGAGGGTCCCTATGGGCTCCATGTGGGGAGACTCTTGACTTTCTCTATATTTCTAAAGTATTGAGCATCTTTTGATGGGATGCATGGCAAGAGTAGCCAAAAAGGACATGGATGGTGACATAGAGGCTTATGTGATTGATGGGGAAAGAAATCTATAGCCAGCAATTGTAAATGGGTGGAGGGTGACAAAATCTCTATAAAAGGAGCCCTCCTCTCCCTTGTTCATCATCTCTTCCACCATTAGGCCTTATGTTGCTGTAGCTCTAGTCTCCTCAAGCCTCTTCCCTTAGCCTTCTCTCCCTCTTGTAGATATTCTCTTATGTAAACTCTTGAGTCCATCTCTCTCTAGTTCATTCTCTCTCGATGAGTAGTCTTGGAGCTTCCGCTCTCTCTTGTACATATGAAACCTCTTCTTCTCCCTTGGTTTGTAGTATTTTGAGTTGCATTGGAGTGGAGTCTCACTCTATTGGTAATGAAAGTCACTTCAGGTTCTCTCTCTTGAGTCTCTCTTCCCTTTTTCCATTGTTTTCTCTTCCAAAGTGCTCAAAAGTGTTTTCTATCCGGCCGCTCATTGTGCGTACATGGTTTATCTATTTCCCAAGCCACAAAGGGGGCTCTTCCTTGCCTCTTAGGAGACCTCTATGGGACTTGTTTTGTTGACTTTTCGCTCAGTGGTCCGATTTAAACAAAAATTATATCAACGCAAAGCTCTCTTCAAGGAGCATCATCCTATGTCTTCAAGCATTATATTAAATGTCAAATCAAAAATCTATGACTCTCTATGTGTGACTATTTTTTTCAGACAGTTTTTGAGTAAACTTCCCATATCTTTCTAAGTGCTTCTCTCTTTCTTACGAAACTTATATCAGAGTAAAGCCCATTTCAAGCGTCTCTACTATTGAAAGTTATGGTTCTCTATATCTTATGATATTTTGGAGAATGTTTTGAGCTAATTGTAAAGGTATCTATGACGGAGGTGCAATGTTTCCTCGAAACCTACCCATCCAACCCAATCAGCCCCTTCAAACTTTTCGATATATATCAGTTCATGTCATGTCAAGCCGCAAGTCTTCTTTCAACAATGTATCGCTCTTCTCTTTGGTGCAGATCGGCTTTCTCAGATTATGGCCTCCGCTGATCCTTTCCTTCTCCCTATGCTTGAGTACAATATCACTTGGGATGTTACCATCTTCATTATCATATAAGGGAGGATAGTACGGTGTGGTCCCTTGGTATAAAAGCTTCTTTTAATGTCCCTTTCCTAGTGATGAATATCTCTATCATCAGTTCAAAAGCAGTAGGAAGTGAAGAGGTGCATGAAGTTTATTACCCCCAACTTCATGTCACATCTTTTTGGTGGAGACGCCGGGTACGTTTGGTATTGGATTTATCCCACCTTACTAAATGGTCTCAGGTGTACTTGACTGCATGTTATGCCTAGTATAGGCATGTGTTTTTTGATGTGATAAAGAAGATGCCTGGAAGAAGTCCGTTAGAAGAGATTGCACCTCGTTTAAGAGAAGATTGTGAAGGTGATGATCAAGCTATTTGCATGGTCATTATGATCATATCCTGTATGTTTTCAGTCTTGAATTTATTGGTGAATCGACAATGCCGGCCATAGGCGCAATGATAGATTGGGGATTGTTTCATGCACTAGTAGCTTAGTGTGAAGAAGAGTTGAATCTTTAGGTAGTTTTTGACTATAACAGTGGAGTGGTGATTCTCAGTGCTTTCAACTTCTTTTGCTATGCAAATGATGAAGAGTACAATATCTTGAAGTTGTTATGTGCACTTCCAATTGTGACAAGGGTGATTCTTGAATGCATGTATACACAATGTTTTCATGGTGCTAGTTGGTCACTTATTTTTGAAGATTTTGTTGAGGATCACATTGTGGAGGGTTTTCAACAAGTGGTTATGCATAATAAGAGGGTCTTCGTATACTAAGGCTCTGTGGGATCTTGTTTGGATCTTGGTGTTTCCTTTTTGTGTTTCATCATGGTGAAGATTCCAGTGTTTCGAGAGACCCAAGGGGAAGACCCGGAGTCTTATCTTTGGGATTTTGTTCGAGGATGCCAGCTTTCTAGATGGTCCATGAAGGATCGGGTGGAGATTTTGCCTGATTTTCTTGAAGGTGTAGCCTTGAGTTGGCATAAGGCCTTGCCAAATTCTACCAAGGAGGACTAGGACCAAGTGGTGACTGCAATGAAGTAGATATTTGGGGCAGTGGAGTTGCCAAATGCTTTGATGTTGCAATTGGACCGGTTCTATCAAGGAGAGGGTGAGATGGTCTCTACGTTGGCAATCCGATATGAAACTTGATGGAAAAAGTATGAAAGGGCAGCTTTGCAAGCTATGGCATCTACATCATCGGCCCCTCAAAGTCTCATAGGGATGGAGCACTTAAGATGAGCAAATTTTTTATGTCTTTGGAGCCTTGTCTTTGCTCCAAAGTAATGAGTAAAGATCCAACAACATACCTGGAGGCACTTCGGATTGTGACCAAGAAAGAAGCTTTTCTAAAGATCAAATCCTCTTTTGTGTCTTCAATAGCTTCAAATTCTAAGGTGGAGGTAATGGGCACTCCTCAGGTACCAAAGTCCTCTGAGTTAGATCATAATATCTCTCGATTGATGGCAGAGTTTGCTGATTTGAAATTGCATTTGGTTAATGCACGACAACCTAGAGCACCAAAGAGTGAAGATAGGCCTCAAGATAAGAGTGGGGTCACTTGCTATGAATGTAATGAAAAAGGTCACTATCGCCCTGAGTGTCCTAGATTGAGAAAGAAGGAAAAAAAACAAGTATCCTTGTTAGAAGCTTCTTCAGGGGATGAGGAAAGAGAGGTAATGATGGCTAAACGGGGGCATGGTAAAGCAAAAGAAGAAGAAGAAAGCAAGGAAGAAGTAGACGAGGATCATCAAGAAGAGGAACACCGTAGTAAGAAAAAGAAGGCATCTAGAAGGAGAATTAGCTAGTCAGACTTTCCTTTAGGACAAGGCATTGGAAGCTATGACTTGTTGTCCGTCCTTAAAGAAAAGGAAGCTTATATCACCTTTGGTCAATTACTTGCTTTGTCTCCAAAACTACAAAAGGAATGGGGAAAGCTAGCAAGCACAAGAGTGTTAAAGAAGAAAAAGAAGAAAAGTTCCATTCTTATTGTTCAAAAGGTAGATATATATGTTGGTGATGATGTACTTGTGGTTGATGTGATCATTAATGGTCAAGTGATTTCTAATGTTTACAGTGATGGAGGTGCATCGATTAATGTCATGAGTGAGAAGATCATGATAGATGCTAATTTAAAATACTCTAGTACTACCTCTCCTTATCGCATCAAATTGGCTAACAACACTAGAGTTAAGACCTTGGGAGTTGTGAAGAATCTAGAACTAGATGTATGTGGAATTTTTGTGCCGACTACTTTTCAGGTGATCCCTACCAAGCCAGATGCACATGCCTATCCATTGATTTTGGAAAGGCCTTGGCTACGCAAAGTGAAGGCTATTCAAAAGTGGGATACTAGAGAATTGATTTTGCAAGGAAATGATAAGAAGGTGTGCTACAACATTAGAAGTCGCAAAAAGGAAGTTGTCAAGGAGGAGTCTTTAACATCAGAGAGTTTGAGCTCTAACTTAACCGACGAAGAAGAAGAGACATGGTGTAGCTTTGAAGAGTCTAGCTCAGAGGGTGAGGTGGAAGGAGTGGCCTTTGGTTTTTGTCTTGCTGGTCGGGATGAGTTAGGAGGGAACAAGGTGGTGGTACAAGAAGATCCTGTAGTAGAGACACTTCATGTGGAGGATGTGGAGCACACTAAATGACACCAACGCAATGAAGAGCTTCTTGGTGATTCTCTATCAGGTAGTGAGAAGCTCCAATACTCAGATATGTTAGATGATTTTCCATGTATCTTTGCAACAAGCTATTCACAGGTTCAACCAATATCTCTTGTGGAGCACAAGATTGAGTTGAAGCTAGAAACCAAGCTAGTTGTGCAAGGCTTAAGGCGATTGGGGGTGATCCAAGCTGAGGCACTAAAGAAAGAGGTAACACAACTACTTGAGGCAGGATTCATCTTTCCTATTGATGATTCAGAATGGATATCTCCTATAGTTGTCACACCAAAGAAAGGAAATAAGTGGCAGGTTTGTGTGGACTTTCATCCTTTGAATGCATGCACTAAGAGGGATCGTTTTCCTTTGCCATTCCAAGATGAAATATTAGACCAAGTAGTAGGGCATGAGATGTCTTCTGTATGTGATGGGTATTTTGGGTACTTTCAAATTCGTATTCGGGAGGATCACACCTTGGGGAGTTTTTGCTTACGGAGTGATGCCTTTTAGGTTGACCAATGCACCAACTACATTTCAAAGGTTCGTGAGTCAAGTGCTCGAGCCTTACTTGGGAAAGTTCATAAGGGTGTTTTTGGATGATTTTTGCATTTATTCTCGGCACATAGATCACATGGAGAAGTTAAAGATGGCCTTAATGAAGCAAAAGGGTGTCTAAATCCTAGCAAGTGTCATTTGGCTCAAACAAAAGTAGTCTTGTTGGAGCATATTGTGTCCGAAGAAGGCCTGCAAATGGATCCTGACAAGTTTCAAGCAATCATGGCATTGCCAACTCTAGAGAGTGTCACTGGTGTTCCCAGAATTCTAGGAAAAAGCAAGTATTATCAATGCTTTTGTGATGATTTCACAGAGATAGTGCATCCCATAAACTTGTTGACAAGAAAAAGAGTTTCTTTCCAATGGGGTGTGGAGCAACAAGAGTCTTTTCAGCAACTTAAGGAGGCCATGAGTAAGGGCCCAATATTGAAGCCCCCTGATTGGTCTCAAGATTTTAATGTAAATCCAAGTGTATCTTTGCATTCAGTTGGTGCTGTATTGCTACAAAAAGGAGAGGTAGGTAGAATGCAACCCATCTATTATGCTAGCTGACAGCTTACAAGGGTGGAAACAAGGTATGAAGAAATGGAGCAGCAAGTCCTCTCTTTGGTGTTTTTAGTCAGAAAGTTTCGCTCCTATTATTACCTCGGCCATTTTTCTTCCTTACCTCTCAGTCTGTACTAGCATATCTAGTTTGCAAGCCTAATCCTGGGGGGAGATTTGCAAAAATTAAAGATGGTTGTTAGAGCTTCAAGAGTTCTCTTTCTCTTTTGTCACTAAAAATACCACTAGGTCCACTATGGCAGATTTGCTCACAAGACAACAAGATCTAAGAGAAGAAAAGAAATATATGGAGGACAGTAATGATGAAAGAGAGACACCACCAATAGCTTTTGTCTTTTATTTTGATGGGGCTTTTAGTCCTTCACACCAACAAGGAGCTGGGGAGATAGTCTTGATGAATTCTGAAGGTCAAGAGGTGTGGGCAAGAGAACAAGAGCTTCCAAGCATTGATCACAACTAACAATGCAGCTAAGTATAATGCTTTGATTCTTGGTTTGGAGGGTTATCTTCAAAGTCAAGTTAAAGAATTGGAAGTAAGAGGAGATTCTCAGCTTATTTTAAAGCAAACGCAAGGGTATTACAAGACAAGAAGTCCTCATTTGAAGGAGCTTAATCAAAAGGCTATGGCACTATGCAGTCAATTTGATTTTTAGAAGTTTGTTCATATAAAAATAAAATAAAATCAAAGGGCAGATGAGTTAGCTACTCAAGCCATTATAGTACTAGACCGAGGGGTGGTTTCTTTGGTAGACACTAGATAGCTAGAACTGCAAGATGTTCGGCAATATGTGGAAGAAGGCATGTTTCCTCAAGGGTTAACTCCACAACAGAAGCAGAGATTGGTAAGGAAGGCTTGCCCCTATACTATTGTTGATGACATTATTTATAAATTGGGAAAAGACAAGGTGCTCCCTCGGGTGGTCCATCCCATGGAGACTAGGATAATCTTAGAAATGTGTCATGAATGCTCCGATCATTTTGCTTCAACGAGCACAGCTAGGAGAATTCTTAATGCAAGTTACTTTTGGCCACACCTCCATAAGGATGTAGTTTAATGGTGTTGAAGTTGTAAAGTATGCCACAAGTTTGGAAGGCGATAGCTGATTCTTGGTCCCTTGAAGCCTATTCCAGCATATGGACCATTTGAGAGGCGAGGCTTGGACTTTGTGGGACCATGCCCTCGCTCCAAGCATTATTTATTGGTGGCCATAAATTATGCGACTCGGTGGGCAGAGGCCAAGGCCACAATTAATAGCAAGGCAAGCACAGTTGAAAATTTTCTCTTTGATCAAATTTATTCACGCTTTGGTTGTCCTTTGGAAATTCTCACTGATGGAGGAACCTCTTTTAGAAATGAACTAATTGAAGATGTGGTGTATAAGCTAAAGATAAGTCAATGCATGTCCACGCCATACTACCCCCAATGTAATGGCTTGGCTGAGTGTGTTTGTAGTATTTTGAGTTGCATTGGAGTGGAGTCTCACTCTATGGGTAATGAAGGTCACTAGTTCAGGTTCTCTCTCTTGAGTGTCTCTTCCCTTTTTCCATTGTTTTCTCTTCCAAAGTGCTCAAAAGTGTTGTCGATTCGGCTGCTCTTGAGGTTAGTGCATTTAGGAGAGCATTGTCAGTATCCCATAGTGTACCAAATCTCCAAGTGCATGGTTATCAAATCTTTCAAGATTTCTCAAACACAAAGCCAATGAACCAATTATGAAGTTTTTCATATCCTCAACAAAGCATCCATGAGGATTAAATCTGACCTGCAAGCCCTGCTCAACCATTTGACCAATAGAAACCAAGTTCTTTATGACGTTCGAGACATGAAATACATCAAACAGGTATTTCTTTTTCCCATCCTACACTACTACACATGGATCCTATTGTGACGTTTACGCACCGACGTTTAGCGTGCACGGGGCGATAATCATCGGTATGAAAAGCACATCCCGTAAAGCGTCGCTATATAGCGACATTAAACAAACGTCGCTATATAGCGATGATTATAAAGGTCGCTATATAGCGACTTTTAAGTGTCGCTATATTCTCTAACTCCAACCCTCACCACTCTCTAACACTCTCTTTCTTTATACCCCCTCACCTCACTCATGCCCATGCCCTGTATCATCCTGTCTGGGTGTCCGCCATCCCTTGGTGCTCTGCCACTCGTGCCTCATCGTATTAGGCACTTCGCTATATAGCAACACTGAGATACTATTTTATAGCGACATTTTCCAGAGATGTTTTTTACTCATATAGGCCTTAAAAGTTAGTTTTTTCCAATGACAATTTTTTTAAAAATTTTCATACATGTTTGATCTCATAGAGAATAAAAATATGAGAGCATGTACATGTTTGATCCTTTGAAAGAATAAAAGTACAAGAGCATGTACATCAATTTTGAAGCTCATATATTCATGTCTATGTTTGAGACTTGGCTTGAGCCAAGTCTAGTATGCTAAACAAGTCTATCTCCAACTCTATACTGAGTTGATCTCTTATATCATCATCGTACATTCACCATAGACTACTTGATTATCGGGTGATTCTTGATGATCGTCACCTTCTTCCTCAATATCGTGATCTCCATCTTCCTCCCACATAGTGTCATTATGCACATCTTCCTCTTGGCTCATATTGTGATCTTCATCTTCTTCTCCAAATCCATCTGGATCAATTGGAGCCGGCATTGGTAGTGGCATCTCCATATCCACATGATCTCTATCTTCATATCCACATTGGTAGTGTGAAGGTATATGCATAACACCCTCCTCATCCTGTCTCAAGATTTCGTGTCATCATGTACACATGCAATATTAATCACAAACTCAAATAGCAATGACTTTTTGATGACCCATCACCATGTGCACCACCAACGGTGGGTATTGGTTTGGGCTCCTCCCCATACATCCTCAAGTGGTGCATGACAATACAGCGTTGATGTCATACTTCTCGCTTGCAATGAGTGCAATGACAATACAACCTCTCTGTAAGCCACTCTACACTCCCAAGCATTGGCGCATCATCTGACAAGCTTTCACTCGTCCCTTCCATCTGCACACCTCTAAAGTCACAACACAAAATGCAAGGAAATCCATTAAGATCCAAAAAATAACCACCCATGAGCTCCTTCCCTCTCTTCTTCGATCAAGTGCCTTGAATTGACACTTTTAAGGTATAAGTGTCGCTATATAGGGACACTTAGGGTAAAAGGTCATTATATAGCCACACTTAGGGTTAAGTGTCGCTATATAGCGACTTTTAGGGTAAAAGGTCGCTATATAGCGACTTTTAGGGTTTGAGTGTTAAAGGTCGCTATATAGCGACTCTTTAGTGTCGCTATATAGCGATGGAAAAAAATAAAAACGTCGTTATATAGCGACGAATAAGCATCGCTATATAGTGACGTTGTGGATTAAAACCCGAAACTCTCGTCGTGCGGCATTTTCTCTATACTATTCTCTAATCTCTCAAGATAGCAATCCAATATCTCCTCCCACCTATTTTCGACGACCTCCCACCTATTTCAAGCAACCTCCCACTCTATTTTCCACTCCTCACCCTTCTCCTAGCTCTTGTACTCCCTCTCTACCCTTTTCCCTCTTTGGTTTCTTGAAAGGAAGTTCTTCAAGAGGTGAGTTTGTTTCAACAATGTAGGTTGTTTGTTTGTTAGCTTTAGTTTTGTGAGTGCTTCTTCTTGTATTGCTAAACCTATAAACTAGTTTTCATGCTTGTTTTCAAAGGATTGAAACAAAAAACGAGATTTCAAGAAAGAAAGAAGAATCACCTCTTTTTTATGTATTTCTCTTCCTTCTCTTTCTCCTTGTCTCCTCAATCTCCTCCTTTCCTTGTCTCCTCAATCTCCTCCTTTTGAGAAGTTACTTTTGTAATCTCCTCCTTCCTCTAACATCTTATTTGAAAAAATGGGTTGTTTTCTCTCTTTTGTAGGGCTAGTCCACTACATCGAGCAGGACATACTATTTTAGGTAAGTGCTTCCTCTTTTTTCCATTTATTATTTTTGTTATTTGCATTGGCCTGCAGCTTGTGCCTTAAGCGCTAGCTGCAGTAATGGGCGTAGGAACCCTCTCTTCCCCTCAAACTCTTTCCTTCTTCCCCCTTCTCTTATTCTCTTTTTTCCCCCTTCTCTTTTTTCCCTCTTCTCTTATTCTCTATTTCCCCCTTCTCTCTTTCCTTTCCCTCTTATTCTCTATTTCCCCCTTCTCTCATTCTCTATTTCCACATAAGCTCATGCTCATGCATGAGCATGAGCTTATGCGGAAATAGAGAATGAGAGAAGCATAAGCATAAGCATAAGCTCATGCTTATGCTCATGCTTATGCTCATGCTTATGCTTCTCTCTTTCCCCCTTCTCTATTTCCCCCTTCTCTCATTCTCTATTTCCGCATAAGCTCATGCTCATGCATAAGCATAAGCATAAGCTCATGCTTATGCTTCTCTCTTTCCCCCTTCTCTATTTCCCTATTCTCTATTTCCCCCTTCTCTTATTCTCTATTTCCGCATAAGCATAAGCTCATGCTTATGCTTATGCTCATGCCCTTCTCTCATTCTCTATTTTTGCATAAGCTCATGCTCATGCATGAGCATAAGCTCTTGCTTATAGCATAAGCTCATGCTTATGCTTAAGCATAAGCTCTTGCTTATAGCATAAGCTCATGCTTATGCTTAAGCATAAGCTCTTTCTTATGCTCATGCATGAGCATGAGCTTATGCTCATGCATAAGAATAAGCATGAGCTTATGCTCATGCTTATGCTTCTCTATTTCCCCCTTCTCTATTTCCTCTAGCTCTTATTCTCTATTTCCGCATAAGCATAAGCTCATGCTTATGCTTATGATTCTCTCTTTCCCCCTTCTCTCATTTTTATGCGCATCTTCCTCTTATGCTCATGCTTATGCTTCTCTCTTTCCCCCTTCTCTATTTCCTCTAACTCTTATTCTCTATTTGCGCATAAGCATAAGCATGAGCTTATGTTTATGCTTATGCTTAAGCATAAGCATAAGCATAAGCTCATGCTTATGCTTCTCTCTTTCCCCCTTCTCTCATTCCTCTAACTCTTATTCTCTAAACAGGATTAGTGGGGCTAAACAGGGCCATAGCAAGCCCTGTTTAGCCCCACTAATCCTTTTTTTTAAGTTCTGTTAAGCGTCGCTATATAGCGACGTTTACCAGTATCGCTATATAGCGATAATTAATAGTGTCGCTATATAGCGACGTTTGTCATCATCGCTATATAGCGACGATTTATAGCGATGGTTCTTTTCCGACGCTTTTAGCGACTTTTATAGCGACGTTTGTGCCCGTGAAAAAAAAAAATTTAATATAAAAAGCGTCGGTATTTTCGTCGAAAAATGGCCTATGCCTTGTAGTGCTACATAGACAAAGGAATTTTACCAATCTACACAATAGGATGTTCCCAAACCACCAGACTCCAATGTTCCCTACACGAATAATTAAGAACCATTATTATTTAACACAATGTTGCCAGTATAAGATGAAAATAAAGGTTGCCATGATACTAGCAACTTACATCTTGTGATATGCCATAAATAGGACTCACATGCCATATAAATGTAAAGGCTGTAACCATTTACAAACATCAACTATCGTCTTTCTGCTATCACTAAGTATAGGAGAAAGGAGGGAATCCAACATATACACATGATTTTGTACGGCTCTACAAAATCGTGAGATAACTATACTGCACCAACAAATAAATGAATATTAGCTTATTAGATTTAATCAAAATATTGAATTATCAAGCAGAGAAAAAGTTTGTATCAAACCTAAGAATCGCCATCATAACGTTGTTATTGACCTCATTTGAAGCTCTAGAGAGGATTGAAATCTCCTCTCCACCAAATTCAAGATACTGAGGTCTATGTTGAGTCATAACCCTAACATTAAAAGAGCTTCCCAATTCTTCCAATGAATGTTTGTAGAGTTGAGGTCTTCTATCCCCTTTGACTCTTTGACGGCATTCATTTCGTACTCCTCTAAGCCATTATCTATTTGACTTGTGGGAGGGTCCATAATGTTGCCCTTAATGATTGCTCAAATGGTACATGTTATAAATGCATAGAGATGCAAGTCCATATAGGTTGATAGTGTGGTGTCATTTTGTATCTCAAAAATTTGACCAAGTACCAAAAAGCAATTGTAGCCCACCCTCCATCCACAATTGTACATGTGGCTATCCTCTTGATGTGATACCTGACATGTTATATACTCTATTTGTTGTGCCAAGTCACGTTGCCACATTACTGTGTCGATAGCACCTACCAACTTTTGAGCCGATCTGCACATCAAAACATATAACATTAGTGAATATGTGCATTGCATATCAATCTACATGTCAAGAAGTGACAACAATGTGGTCTATACTTACTCTAACAGAGTGCCATGGACGGATGTCATTGAGTTGGCAAAGAAGAACTTCTTAGCAAAGATGTCCACGAACACCAAACTCCAATGTGAGCTGCATTATCAATAAAGAATAATTACTGTGTTTGAGACAATTCTAGCAACGCAATAGAAAAAACAAGTAGTGTTTGATGCTTACATCTCATAATATGTTGTAAAGATAACTCGTGCCTCATTCATAGGAACATGCTTCAACCACTTGCAAACATCCTCTATGGTTTCTTTTTTTTTGCTAAGCACTTTAGAAATAAGAGGATCGAGCATATATGAAACTCTTTGTATATTTTGAGGAAAATCTACTATAACATTACTATATAAAAAAAGGTTGCATCAAACCTGAGGATGGTCGTAATGACTTTGACATTAACCTCTTTCTTAGGATTCAAGAGGATTAAAATCTCTTCTTCACCAAATTCAAAAAAATGAGGTTGTTGTCAAATTAACAACATAGCAGTGAATGAACTTCCAATCTGCTGCAATAGAGTCATATTTTCATGACTCATCTTATTGAGAGAGTAGTCTACGTCGTATTCTTCTTCAGTTGCTATGTCTTCTACATCCTCCTTTTGCTATAAATATAAAAAAAAGTTATGAGATGTACACATCCCAAATAAAGGCTTAAACAAGCATAGAAATATAAAGATAAGATTTCATACATGCTACAATGTAGTTATATTTTTAGGTTGTTCCCCAACATTAATAATAGTTTTTTCATTAGACTGAATAGAAGTATACAAATAAGGTTTCATACATGCTTTCATTAGAGTGAGTCTCTCGTCCTCTTGGAGGAAAAATTTAAAAAGTAAGGTTTCATACATGCTTTCATTAGAGTGAGTCTCTCCTCCTCTTGGAGGAAAAATTTAAAAAGTTATGAGATTTACACATCCCAAATAAAAATAAAGGTTTAAATAATCATAGAAGTATAAAGATAGCATGTTTCATTAGACTCAGTCTCTTCTCCTCTTGGAGGAAAATATAAAAAAGTTATGAGATTTATACATCCCAATTAAAGGCTTGAACAAGCATACAAGTATAAAGATAAGGTTTTATACATGCTGCAATGTCATCATATTTTCAGGTTGTTTCCCAATAGTAGCAATTAGACACTGAATACTCTCAACCCGAAACACTAGTAGATCGGCTTTTGTATATGATTCCATTTTGACTGGTAACTCCAAATCAGAAATCTCTCTAAGAAACAACATGCAGTTGTAGGCAACTCTCCACCCACAGCTATGCCCATCTTTTTGCTCCACTGGTAGATGTGACGTTGCTTGAATTCTACTTGGTCTTGTTGCTCCCTGGTTGTTCTAGCAACAGATACTAGCCGATATGTAGCACTATCCATCGTGACATATGAAATATATTAATATGTCATGATCATAAGATACAAAATAAGAAAGTAACAAAAATATTAAGAGAATAATTACCTTGGGGAGTTGGCATGATAGCCTTCCATTGAATTCACAAACCACAAACGGTTGACTTCAAGGTCCCAAGCGATCAGACTCCAATGTGAGCTACATGACCAGATCAAAAATGATTATTGTTTTACACAAACTTGCCAAAGAAATAGTAAAAATAAGGTTGGAATTGATACTTACTCCGCATGATTTACTCCGCATGATAAGGCATAAAGATGACTCACACCCCATCTAAATTCAAAGGGCTTAACCAGGTACAAACATCTTCTATAATCTTTTGAGGAGAGCTAAGAATAGGAGAAAGGAGAGCATCGAGCATGTAGACACGATTCTGCACTGCACTAGGAAGCTGAGAAATAACTACACTGTACCAAGAAATAAACAAACGTTAGCTCATAGAGTTGATTTTGCATTTTGCACTAGGAAACTGAGATATATAACTATACACTGTAAAGAAATAAACAAATGTTAGCTCATTGAAGTAGCAACAAATAAACAAATGTTACTTGAGAATGGCCAGGATAACATTGTCATTAACCTCTTTTAAAGGATTGGAGAGGATTGAAACCTCCTCTCTATCTAAGCTCAAATACTGAGGTTCTCATTTCAAAACGATCCTAACTTCAAATGAGCTTTCCATTTTATCCAATGCAACTAAATTTGCAGAATGGGTCTCTGTCATAGCTTGTATTCTATGTTTGTGGTCATTCTGCTTTTCCATGGTGTCTTTAAAGCTCTTGTGCTCATGATCATGGGATTCTTCAACCAAATTTAGAGGTGGTTGCATTGCTGAAGTAGAAGGGAGTGCCTCAATATTGACTTCATCCATTTCTTCTCCCTCTATTGCCTGTAAACAAATATGAGAGATTAGATTCATTATCTTTAAATTTAAATCTTATTTAAAAAATGGTATTTAGTTGAGAAATAAAGAGTTCATTCCGCTAAGTATTGTTGTAGTGGCCTTTTTACATAACCCTGCGAGCCATAATTATCAAAGAAGGCATCGTCATCTTTCTCTTCATCCACCAACCTCTCTCTGAACGGGTCATGTAAGTCCATCTTTTCATCATCATCAACTGGGACATTATGATCTTCAAGATCATCATCCATGTCATCAATCTCCTTGTGCTCTACCTCTTTTTCATAGCCTGTGGTTAGATCTGCTTGAGCTAAAAATAGGCCATGAAATGCTTGTTTTCAATAATATTTGTGGAGTTCCGTTTTATGAGAAGATCCTCAAATAAATATCCCATCCTGCACAAGGTGACCTCCCAACCTACCGGTAGCAAATTCTCGACCATGGTAAGCAAGAGACTCCCACTTTTTGCCGGACTTCCATAGTTGTTTTCTTGATAATGTATGGACCTGGGAATATCTTGCGCTTCTAGCATCAATCTCAAATTATTTAAATTCCTCTTATGTTCTTTTGTAAGGAGTGATTAGGGTTGGGACTCCACATACACAAGATGAATGATTCAAGAGATTGAATTGCTATGCCACATTCTCTCTTGCCTCTCTTTGCTGCGTAATCACCACTATAGATCTTCAAATCTGATGAATATGCTCGCTCTAGAGTAACCTGCATGGCTTCTTTGTCTTGTTTATCAACAAAAATGACAATGTTGCAAATTGCCACTTTGCTAATGGTGGTATATACTATTCTATCAATGAAGTTATGGATATCATCGCTAGAAACTTCATTGATGTAGAATGGTTGTGTGTCCCATGCTGACTCATTCTTGATGAAGTCATCTTCTGAAACTCCCCTGAAGTTCACAAGCTTTCTAGACTCTAACGTAACCTCTACATTGAATTGAAAGCTTTGGTGCATATCTGTTGGCATCCTTATCTCGCTGATTAATCTTTCCACAAATGCAACCACCTGTTGTGGGATTTCTTTTCTCATGTAAGAGGTTACTATTTTTGACCCATCTTCATCCTTTTTAATCCACCTGTTTGCCCATAGCTTTACCTTGGGTGTTGACAAAGAAGCTATATGCTTGACCACATTATAGTCAATGTTAGAATGACTAAGTGGGATTTGTTTCTCTGAGAGCAAATACTTAATGGCACTATGCACTGCATCACACCTCACCTATATATTGATGCATTCTTCCAAGCAGTGGTCTTTGTCTTTCTTTCCAAAAAGCCATTCTTTCTTTAAAAGTTTTTGTGCTGCCATGGATGCATACTTGTCAGGTAAGTACTTTATAGGCCTCCACATCCTTGCCGTCAACTCCTTCTTATCCATTACCTTTGACTTTCTGGAGACAAATAAAGGAGCTTCATAAGTTAACTCTCCACGCTCACATGCAATGCACACTTCAAGCATCTCATTGAACACTTCAACAGGACGAAAAATGATGGAAGTGTAGTCGGCATATCTGTCTCTCACCACCTTGAGGCTTGTCATATTTTCTTCTCGCTCTTGAGTTCCCCTAGGCACAACTGCACTCAAAGAAGTATAGAAGTTTGTGAGTGTGTTGGTGTCTGCTTTTGTGATCTTTCTCTTCAAATCAAGATTTGGAGAACCAAATTTTGTCCATACAACCCTTGCCTTTTGTAAGACCTTTGATGTTGAGGATATCTTACGCTTTCCATGGACATAATGATGAAGTCTTTTGGACTCAATCAAATACTTGATCTCATGCTTGAATATACAGATGGTTGCAAGATAACAATGGAATGAAGTTATCTTTGCAAATTGTTTTGAAGTGAGTCTTTTGATCTCCTTTGCTTCTTTGGTGATCTAATGACAAGCATAAGCCTAATTTTGACCATCAATGGGCTGGAATCTGTAATTAAGGAGGAATTCCTTCTTTGCTTCCTTTAACATATTCTCACCTTGTGCCTCTTGGCCTTGTTCATGTGGAATATTTTTAAGAGTGTCTTTAAAGAATCGAGTGAAGGTTTCCTTGAAATGTGTAGGCCTTGTAAATGTAATTTGATCCAAAAAGCTATTTTTGATTGGACAAAACATTATTGGATGCAGGACCACGTTGCTTGCCACAGGTTTCTTTCCATCTCTCAAAGCCTCGTATATTTGCAGTGCATAGGATATATCAAGGTTTCGGCTATTAGTAAAGACTACTGTAGCTTCCACATCTTTGGCATTCACAAACCACATCCTTTGACCCCAGGTATATCCCACATCATCATCTGTTACTGCTTCACTAAGACGCAGATTGAGATTTCTGATTGATGTGAGTTTATCCTGATCATCTTTAACTTCAGATTTTGAGTCTTCTTCATCTTTATCTTCTTTTAACCATTTTTCATCCACATGGTCTTTCTTTACAGTGGGACGATGCCTTTTTGTACTACTTGGAACCATGGCTCTTGTAGTACTAGCCTTTTGCATTTCACGTCATGGTTTGCTAGCAAGAGCTTCTAGCATGACTGTAGTAGGTCGACCTTCCTCTTCTTCAATTTTTTTAAATTCTCGTGCACTCAAGGCTTGTGTTTCATCATTCTTAGTGATATCCACCATTTCTTTCTCTAGAAGTTTGTGCTCATGTTCTACACGTTTGTGATAGTGTGCATGTTCTTCTTGCCCCTGCATCGAAGTTTGTGCTTGATCTCCTTCATGTGAAGATCCTTGAATGTGAGGAGCATATTGTGCATCCTGAAAGTACTCAAACATAATCTTTGCATGCATCCTTTTTGCCACCACACTAGGAAATCGCTCCCAAGTATATGCAAGAGCCTCCAATGCGCTTTGCAGCTCTGGAAACTTTGATGGTTGAGGAGGAGGCATCACAAAGTTCTTTGAGTCTCTCCTTGACATAACAAAATGAAGACCGCCAACTTTAGGATCTGAACTCTTTGTGAAAATATCCATAAAAGTCTCTTTTGGCTCGATCATTATGCCTACTACAAGGCTTGAAGTCATATCTTTCTTGAAGAATGTAGCATCCCATGGATCGTCAACATCATTGAACTCCCTTTTTGACATAAGTAGAAAGAGTCCCTTTTCCTTTTGATGAAGAAACCAAGCTCTTCTGCTCATGTGATATTGAGTCCACCTACCAAAGCACTTGGGGCTATATTCCTTTCCTTTCAAATTCAAAGTGACATCAGAGACCCATGCTCTAATCGCAGAGTCATTTAGAGTACTGGCCCCCACATTAGTTGATTGCTCCATAATCCTACAAGAAAAGATAATGAAGAATTTAGATACATACAATATAAGTACAATATTCACGGATTAATACAATAAATGTGGGAAATAGCCCAAAAGACTTTACAAGGCTTCATATGGCAACAATAGCGAAGAGGGCTTTACAAAGTATTTTATAGGAATAAATGTGGAAAATAGCCTAGAAGGCTTTACAAGGCTTAAATATTTGTACAAATGTAAGAAAATTAGCCAATAAAGCTTTACAATGAAATAAAATGCCCTTTAGTAATAAAGCTTCAATCTTCGTTATGACATGTAATCTGTCCATCCATTGATATCTGTGCACTGATACCCAACTGATGCAATCTACCCACTAAAAACTATTCCACTGATATCCACTTATGCAGCCCACTGATACTCGTTAAATAGTGAATGGTCGGGTTTATTACAAGGTGCTTCATATGGCAATAAATGTGAAAAATAGCCTAGAAGGATTTACAAGGTTTTTTATGACAATAAATGAGCTTAAATACTTGTAAAAATGTAGTAAAAATAACCAATAAAGATTTACAATGAAATAAAATGACCACTATAATCATCAAGCTCCAATATGCCCCATGATATGTAATCTATCTGCTGATATATGTAATCTGTCCACTGATATTTGTTATCTTCTCATGCAATCTGCCCACTGATAAACTTCTCGATAAATGGTAAAAGGTCTTATTTAATAGCATGTTATGAGTGTGAAACCGCATGTGAGCAAAGGGACTGACAACGATTAGGAACTAGTTAGAAAAATTTGAGCATGGCTTCGTTTGGCAACGTGGAGAATTGTCTCACCTCTAAGGCAATCTAATCTATGCTAAACCAACCGTCGAAGCGAAGAAAAGCAATAAATAATTTCTTTTTTGTGTTCATTTTAATGTGCTAGGGTTTAAGAGACTTAAATATGCAAAAGAAGGGGTTTTGATGTAGAGGCTAAACTTGCATGTGAGAGAAATGAAGAGCAAGTATCTAAAGAAAAGTTAACATTTTTCAATTTAAAAGATGA
Source organism: Dipteris shenzhenensis (assembly GCF_047967505.1). NCBI lineage: Eukaryota > Viridiplantae > Streptophyta > Polypodiopsida > Gleicheniales > Dipteridaceae > Dipteris > Dipteris shenzhenensis. The sequence goes on from NC_141620.1 coordinate 27,343,944, forward strand.
ATATATATAAAAATATTATCTCACCTTCAAAACAAACCATAAATTCACTGTTTTATAAATTTTTAAAAGTATAATCTAAGACTAGAGTCTCAGTAGCAAGGTCCTTACTAGTTTGCTCTTCAGTTCCAAGCACCTGACTAGTAGGCTGCTCTAGAGTCTCATGACCAAGTTCTTGGTAAGTAGGGACCTGGCTACTAGGTTCCTGACTAGTAGGCTGCTCTGGAGTCTATAAGGTCATGGTTGAAGAACCATCTATGCCTCCTGGTAACTCCTCCTGGTCATGCTTTGCCTCGTCCATACCTTCTTTGAGTAAGGCTTCCTTGCTTGATCCACTTGCCTGTCCTTAACCCAAGATCGATCCACTTGCCTGTCCTTCATCCAAGATCAAGGGTGCCTTCCTCACTTTTAATTTTAAGGGAAGTGCTTCCACCTCTTTAGCCTTACCTTTACCTGTGATGTGCTGTACTACTGTAACTTCTTGCTGCCACGAACCTTCCCGTATGATGAGTGGAACCTCCTTGACTCTAGTTGACAATTGATCACCCTTATTCTTTGTGCGGATTTCTTCTTGCCGTAAGTCATCGGATGCAGAGCTTTCATCCTCATCATCACCCTCAGACTCACTACCCTCTTCTTTGACATTTTCCTCCTCAAAGAAAGTAGTGCAACTGTAATATGTGTCAAAGAACTCAATTTGATGGGGGGTATCAATGACATTTACATTTTTACCTTGGCGTAGCAATTTCTCAGCAGCAAAACCCATTCGATACAATGCTACTTCCCACCCATCATTCAATAAATTCTTTGTCATCTCTAGTATCACATCAGGATCCATCGGCTTTCTGTAATCCACCATTGCTGCATCAAGCTTAACCTTATGGTCCTCAAAGTAATGAAGCTCGAGAGTCCTTAAAGGAGTTTGGATTAGATTACCACCACCCCTCGATAAGAAGCACATTAAGAAAGGCTGCAAGACTTGAATGGCAGTGCCTTCCAAGACAGTCATATGATTATGCAGGACTATACCATGGTATACTTTTGAAAGTAAATACCCAAATGAAGATGTCAAACTCGCATATAGGGCATCCCTTTGTGATTCTGTCATGAACAGGACCAACGTTGATCTTTTCTTATCTGCCATAGGACCTTCAACAATAAACCGCACAAGTTCAACTATCCGTGACACTGCAAGGTCTTGCAATTCATCTATGAAAAATATGCATGGCTTCTCCCAAGCATGACCGCTTATTGTTATGAAATGCTCCGTATCAATGCCATTGATGTGTGCAAATTTTGTATCATTCTCTGATAGCAGGATATCATAAGAGAAGCTGAATGGAGAACCATCATCTAAACCACCAATTGCTCTACCTTGGGTACTGGACTGCAAGGCCTTTTTCTTAATGTCCATATATTCTGTCTCAACAACCTTTGGCATTTTAGCTCTTAGATCCTTTGATGGTGTGGCATCTGCATCCATTGAAGCCAACCACTTTCTAGCCCATGTCTTATCAAGGAGTTGACCTAGGGTAAGTGCTTTCTTCTTATCCACATCAATTGACTTGCCAGCTAACTCATCATCAGATTTCAATAAAAATAATAGTGCCGAGAGAGCAGCCTCACTTTGAATCATTCGGGTGACCACTTCATCTAAGTTGCTATGCTTGCTCTTCTTTCCAAAGAAGCAGTCACCACTTAGGATCTTCTTGCATACTTCTTCTGTTATTGCATCTGGAACAAACCTTAAAGCTCTCCACCAAACAATAGACATCGGTTTCTTTATTTCTTTCCTCTGAGTTGTAATGTGCTCTGGTGCCTCAAAGGATATCTTTCCTATTTCATATGCTTGGCAAACATCCACGATGCTCTGAAACACTGAGTCCTCATGGAAGACAATGCAGGTAACATCCCTGTATCTTGCAACGGCCGTGTTCAAATCCTTTGCCTCAACCTTATTACCTGGTATGCCTTGCGTATTGCTTACAACACCTTTCAAGCATCTATAGAACCGAGTCCTCTTTGCCATGTACTCCGATGTAGGTCTCCTGCCCTTCACTGTTTGTGGCTTTCCACAGCCCATCCATAACTCCCTTGCCTTTATCAAGATCTCAGAAAGAGAAGAGCTTTTTTTCAACCTAAATGGAGCAGAAATCAGCCTCTCTGATTCGAGAATGTACTTCGAGTCATCATTAAATATGCATATATGACAAATGACCCGTTGAAACTTTTCCATCCACTCAATCTGTGGCAAGTTTCCTTTTCTTCCCTCATCAAGGGCGATCCTGCAAGCCTCACAAAAGTGTTGCCCATCAATGGGCTCAAACCTGCATCTTTCTAAGAATCTATTCTTTGCCAGCATGTATCTCTTCTCGATGTCACTCCCATATCGGCTTTGGTACAAAGCCTCTCCACGAACAAAGTCACTCCTTCTAAAGTTCTCAAAAGCATCAAGAAAGTCCACGCACTTTTGAAATGTGACATTAGGCAATGTAGGATCATCTTCTTGAAGTCTCTTAAATGCCATAGGACGAAGAGTGATATTAGTGGCAACGGGAGTTCTTGTTTTCCTTGTATCTTCATACAATTTGCGTGCAAATATCTTATCGAGCTTTCTTTGATTTGTGAACAATGAAGCTCGATCAATAAGCATTGTGGCCACGCTGAATTGTGAAAATCCCCAAATGTATCCCTCATCCTTTGGAGGATGTAAGTCCGCCACACTTATAGAAAAGTCTTCGAGACTTGTATCTTCTTCTTGCTGATCTTTCTCTTCATCGCTATCCAATTTTTCGCTTGGTTTTAAATAGCTTGCACTTGAGCGATCTCCACGTGGAGTAGGAGTTATTTTTGCTCTCTTTCTAGGAATAGCTATAGCACTTGAGTCTGCTCCACGATCACTCCTTCTTGTTCCTATAGTTGCAGCAGTCGATGGCATAGGTACAGTTGGAGATACTGTAGTTACACTTGTTGGAGTTACCAGAGTTACCGCCACAGATATTGACGGTACTTGAGGGTTATATGTTATAGATGGCATACTTAGTGCTGTTGAAGGTTCAACACCACCACTTGGAAATGCATCCCACATTTTCTTCAATGCTTCTAAGGCATTAAGTAATTCTTGGGATCCCTCAATTGAATCTGGTAATGGCTTCAAGAAGTGCTTCGGAGTAACTCGTAACTTGTAAACCACCTTGTCATTCTTTCCTTGGCACACAATTTCTATCAAATTGTTTTCTTTAATATTGATGTTTGATACCATGCCACCATTTCTTACTGCCTCTGCAGAATATTTCGGGCTTGATATGTTCTCTGAAGTGATCACCAAAAAATACTTTGATTTGCGCTCCATAAAATACCAAGCATGTTCAAGGTATTTGAAAGACACCTTGGAACCAAAACTGGAAGCCATGGAAGCTATAGTTTTCTGAAAAACAATCAAAAATATAAAATGAGAAATACAATGATTTTCAAACTCAAAATATTAAATAAATTTTTAATTAAATATTCTTTTAAGTTTTATTTATTTTTAATTTTTAAAATAATTTTTATTTTCTTTCTTAATTATTTTATTTTAAAGGACGCAGGAAAGCGCGGGAAAGGGGGAGCGGGAGGGGACGGGACGGGAGGGGACGACGGCGGGGACGAGGAGGGGGCGTGGGACAAGGGAGAGACGGAGGGGGCTCGGGCGGGGAGGGGGAGGCGAAGGGGCATTGCTGCCCCGCAACAGGTGAGCCCCTCCCCCTCCCCGCCCGCGCTCCCTCCCTCCCCTTGCCCCACGCCCCTTTCCCTCTCCACAATCACCACTTGCCCGCCACCTTGCGATGTCCCCCTACCCGCCCCTCGCCCTCCCATGCCCACCTCTTCCCTCCGCCCGTCCCCTTCCCTCCCCACGCACCCCCTTCCCTTCCCCTTGTCCCTCCCCTTGCCCTCCCCGCACCTGTTGCGCACGCAACAGGTGGGGATCCCCCACCTGTTGCGTGCATAATAGGTGAGGGGAGCGACCCCGCCCTCCCCATGCCCCCCCTCCTTCCCCCTCCCCTCGCCCACCGCCCCTCCCCTCGCACCCCCTCCCCCTTGCCCCTCCTCCCTCGCCCTCGCCCGCCCCCTCGCCCGCTTGCCCTTCCCCCTCCCCTTCCCCCTCCCCTCGCCCTCGCCCGCCCCCCCTCTCCTCCTCCCCCCATCCCCGCCCCACTCCCCCTTGCCCCTCCCTCCCACGCCCCCCCCCACGCCCTCCGCCCACCCCCCCTCGCCCCCCCTACCCCGCCACGCCCCCCCACGCCCTCCGCCCGCCCCCCCCTCACCCCCCCTACCCCCCCACGCCCCCCCCCCATGCCCTTCACCACACGTGTGAAGGGGAGGGGCAAGGGAAGGGGGGGGCGAGGACGTGTGGTGAGGGAAGGGGAGGGGCAAGGGAAGGGGGAGCGAGGGGGGGGGCCGGTGGAGGGAAGGGGGCGGGGGGAGTGGCGAGGGGAGGGGGGCGGGCGAGGGCCGAGGAGGGGAGGAGGGCGATGCCCCCCTCACCTGTTGCGTGCGCAACAGGTGGGGGGATCCCCCCACCTGATGAGGGGGGCCCACTCCCCTCCCCGGCCCTCGCCCACCCCCTCGCCCCTCGCCCCCCCTCCCCTTCCCGTGCTCCCCCCACCCCCCCTTTCCCTCCGCCCCCCCTCGCCCCGCCTCCCCTCGCCCCCCACGCCCCCCCCCACGCCCTTCGCCCGCCCCCCCCTTGGACGTGTGGTGAGGAGGGGAGGGGCCAGGGAAGGGGGGGCGGGGGGAGTGGCGAGGGAGGGGGGGCGGGCGAGGGCCAGGGAGGGGAGGGGGGCATCGCCCCCCTCCCCTCCCCGGCCCTTGCCCGCCCCCCCTCCCCACGCCCCTCGCCCCCCCTCCCCTTCCCGTGCTCCCCCCACAGCCCCTCCCCCTTCCCTACACCACCCAGCCCCCCGCCCCCCCGTGCGCCCGCCCCCCCTCCCCTCCGCCCTCCCCATGTCCCCCCCCCGTACGCCCGCCCCCCCTCCCCTCCATCCTCCCCACGTCCCCCCCCCCCCCCGCGCACCCGCCCCCCCTCCCCTCCACCCTCCCCACGTCCCCCCCCCGCGCGCCCGCCCCCTTCCGTCGACGGCAGGGGGCAGGCGTGCGGGGGGGGGCGTGGGGAGGGCAGAGGGAAGGGGGGGCGGAGGGGTCGACGACAGGGGGCAGGGGCGGGGGGAGGGCAGAGGGAAGGGGAGGGAAGGGGGCGGAGGGGAGGGAAGGGGAGGGAAGGGGGGGCGGAGGGGTCGATGGCAGGGGGTCGGGAGGGAAGGGGGGGCGTGGGGAGGGCGGAGGGGAGGGAAGGGGGGGCGGACGACAGGGAGGGGGAGGGTGGAGGGAGGGGGGGCAGAGGAAGGGGGAGCGACGAAAAGCGGCAGGGGGAAGGGAAGGAAGGGGGCAAGAGGAGGGAAGGAGGAGGGAGCAGGAAGGGGGAGGGGAAGGGGCCTTGGGAAGGGAGGAGAGGGGAAGGGGAAGGGAAGGGAAGGGAAGGGAAGGGAGAGGAGAAGTGGGAGGAGAGGGGAAGGGAGGGGAAGGGGAGGGGAGAGAGGAAGTTGGAAAAGAGGGAGGGAGGGAGTACCTGAGTGGAGAGGTGGTGGAGCTCTAGGAGAGTTGTGAGAGAGAATAAGAGAGTTGTGAGACAGAATGAGGAGAAGTAGAGTTTTATAGGAAATGGATAGCTTTTAGGTCAAGTCAGCTTTTTTTAGTTTTTAAGGTTTTTTTAGTTCTTTTAGGTTCACTATAAGTAGAACATTCTTCATTCTCTCTTTCATTCAAAGATCATTCGTTTACACTCCATGCTTCTCTCCTCTCATCAACCTATTGCAGGATTCACAAAAATTTTCAAAATGTTACAAGAGGTGAGTTCATTTCAAACCTATTGCGTACGCAAGAACTTCTAAGAATCAAGTTTTTATAAATTTGAATTTTTTTTCAAATCCGATCTTTTTCTCAAAAACTTGTGTGTACGCAACAACTTAAAAAACCATTTTAAGCATTAAATCTTTTTTTTCACAAATTTTCCTCTTTAACTCAAACTCTCACAACCCCTCCCTACCTATTGCGTACGCAACAACTTTAAAACAAAACTTAACACTCAAACCCTACCTATTGCATATGCAACAACTTCAAAACAAAATTTAATCATAAATCTCTCAAAAAAACTCATCAACCAAAAAAAACAATCTATTACAAATTTCTCTCTCAACCTCAAAGCCACTCAAACCTCCCTACCTATTGCGTACGCAACAACTCCAAAACAAAATTCAATCATAAATCTCTCCAAAAAACTCCTTTAAAAAAAAAAACAATCTATAACACATTTCTCTCTCAACCTCAAAAGCACTCAAACCTCCCTAACTATTGCGTACGCAATAACTTCAAAACAAAATTTTATCACAAATCCTTCAAAAAACTCTTCTCACTACACTTTATTACAAATATTTCTATCAACCTCAAAACCACTCAAATGTCCTACCTATTGCGTATGCAACAACTTCAAAACAAAATTTAATCATAAATCTTTTCAAAAAACTCTTCTCACTACACTTTATTAATATAAGAGATCCATTTATAATATTTTTACCCCATAATATAATAAATTTTTATTAACTAATGTTAAAATATAATTTTGCTAAAAATATATATTATTAATCTATAAATTAATATAAATATTATATAATTATTATATAAATAGATATATAAATACATTAATTTAAGACAAAAGTTGAAAGGAGATCTTCTAGCACATGTGCTTTATATAATACTTAGTCTTAAAACAATGAAGAATTAGTAAATATATTGCTCTTCTATACATTATTAACTTAAAAACTAATATAAATATAAATTAATTATTATATAAATTTAAATAAATATATAAATAATTAATATTATACATTAATAACATTTAAAATTATGTAGATTATATACTAATAATCTTTCAGTTTTAAAAAGTAGTCAATAAAAGAATTAAATTAATTTTAAAATTAAGAAAATATTAAAATTTACACACTTACTTTTAGCATGTATGCTTTTATTCCATGTGTATAATACTTGTTAGTTAGTCGAAAAATGAAAAATTAGATAATGTATTTGTAAGGTAGGTATTTAAAACCATAGAATCTAGAAGACTACACTATCATTGCATCCATATCATTTTTTTACTTTCGTAACCATCAGATATCCATGATTCCATGTGTATAATACTTGTTAGTTAGTCGAAAGAATGCAAAATTAGATAATGTATTTGTAAGGTAAGTATTTAAAACCATAGAATCTAGAAGACTACAGTATCATTGCATCCATATCATTTTTTTTACTTTAGCAAGCACCAGATATCCATGGTATCCATGATATGGAATACATATTTCTTAGAATGTCCATGATATGGAATATATATTTCTTTGAATATTTCTTATCAAATACTTTTTCATTTCTTCTCATACACCATGCACTTGTTCCTAATCAGTGTGCATACATCACTTCTTCGAATCGGTGTGCTTTTAGCCTATGTACTTGTTCCTAATCAGTAGGATACTTTGAGTAGGTAGGCTTGTAACTACTTAAAGTAAAGCCTTTGCAAAGGATCATACCTTTTGATACACCATGCAGCATGAATGTAAAAAAATATGAATCGGTGTGCTTTTAGCCTATGTGCTTGTCCCTTATCAGTAAGATACTTTGACTAGGTAGACTTATACTTACTTAAAGTAAAGCCTTTGTAATGTATCGTACCTATAAACAAAACACTTTGGAAAGCATAACATATAGTCTATATATATCTAAACTAAATACTTTAGAATGCATATTTTATATAGTCTATATATCTTAAATCTTACACCCTAAATCTTAAATCCTAAAGTTTCCTAAATCTTAGGTTATATAATCTAAGCACTTAAACTTATATAATAGTTATAATCCCTAAACCTTAAATCCTAATCCCTATAACTTAAATTCTAAAACCTAATTTTCAATTCTAAACCCTAGATTCTACACTCTAAGCTCATGATCTTATATACTAAACCTCAAAACCTAAATCCTAAACCCTAAAACAATAATCATAAACCCTAAAAGCTAAACCCTAAACCCTATATTTTTAACCCTAAACCCTAAACCCGGAATCCTAAACCCTAAACCCTAAAAATATAATCATAAACACTAAACCCTAAATACTAAATCTTAAATCCTAAGCCCTAAATCCTTAACCCTAAATACTAAACCCTAAATTTTTCTCGATTTGTGCAACATGTTAGATATACCCCCAACCTGTTGCTCAAGCAACAGGTTGGGGGGTATATCTAACCTGTTGCACAAATCGAGAAAATTCTCAATTTGTTCAACACGTCGGATATACCCCCCAACCTGTTGCTCAAGCAACAGGTTGGGGGTATATCTCCCAACCTGTTGCTTAAGCAACAGGTTGAGGAGTATATTATACCCCCAACTTGTTGCTCAAGCAATAGGTTGGGGGTATATCCAATCTGTTGCACAAATCAAGAAAATTCTCGATTTGTGCAACATGTTGGATATACTCCTCAACCAGGTTGGGGGTATATCCAACCTGTTGCACAAATCAAGAAAATTCTCGATTTGTGCAACATGTTGGATATCCCCCAAGCAACAGGTTGGAGGCCTGTTGTTGGATATATCTCCCAACCTGTTGCTTGAGCAATAGGTTGGGGGTATATCCAACCCCTGTTGCACAAATCTAGAAAATTCTAGATTTGTGCAACAGGTTGGATATACCCCCAACCGGCCTCCAACCTGTTGCTTGGGGGATATATCCAACTGTTGAACCTGTTGCTTGGGGGATATATCCAACTACTGCTCAACCTTGCACAAATCAAGATTTTTCAGTTGTAGGTTGGATATATTTCCCAATTGTATATCAAATTGTTGCACAAATAAGAAAAATTCTTGATTTGTGCAATAAGTTGGATATATCCCCCAACCTCTTGCTTGATATATCCAACCGGTTGCTCAAGCAACAAGTTGGGGGATATATCCAACCTATTCGGTTGGCACAAATTAAAAAAATTCATTAAATTTTGGTTGTATTTTAGGGTTAAGGTTTAGGGTTTAAGATTTAAGATTTAGGGTTTAGGATTTAAGATTTAGGGTTTAGGATTTAGAGTTTAGGGTTTAAGGTTTAGGATTTATTGTTTAGGAGTTTAGGATTTAGGGTTTAGGAATTAAATGTTTAAAGTTTAGGATTTGCGGTGGTTAAGATGTTTTGGTATTAATTATTTAAAGTTTAGGATGTAGGGTTTAGGTTAATGCCTTCTCTACTAGTTTTGATATAGAAGTTATTAAGTAATAATAAGCTCAATGATTATAAATTTAAATGTTCATTTTGAGTTGCTAATTTACTTTTATACATAAAACAGGTATTCACCCCAACAGAGGGTATGGATGTGGTGTTATATAAGAAGAATGAAGTGGTGGCTTTTGGACGAATTCATAGTCTTGATCCTATGAATGTGTGTCATTTTCAACGTTGTGGTGAGAGAAGATGTGTAGTGATAATCACCAACATTGTAAATCCTGAAGTACATTTAAAATATCCACATGGAGACTTTGAAACGTTGGGAGATATCTTACAATGTGCCATATTTGATATGCAAGCACACAGAACACTCTGGGACCAAGACAAAATTGTTCCAAAGACATACTTTCAAGATATCAAGAAAACTTATATCCAGGGGGAAAAAGTACAGATGTTATCTCGCTCCGGAGAAGTTTTAGCAATTGGCAACTTTAAGGGCTATGCTCAGAGTTTTCTCTGTATAGTGGAGATAATTAAGTGACTCAAATATACTCACTGGTATAGAAGACTTGTCTTGTGTTGCAAGTGACTCGAACAGGCTCACTGGTATAGAAGACTTGTCATGTGTTGCAAGTGACTCGAACAGGCTCACTGGTATAGAAGATTTATCTTGTGTTGCAAGTGACTCGAACAGGCTCACTGGTATAGAAGACTTGTCTTGTGCTGCAAGTGACTCAAACATGCTTATTGATATAAAAGACAGAAGATGTGTTGAGAATAATAAGATGGGACCACAAAGAAAAATACACGCAAAGATCAATGGGATAAGTGATGCAATAACAGGAATTGATGATATTAGTGACAATGATCATGATGTTACCAACTCGAATACAAGGCAAAAGGGGCAGAGAATCTAAGAATATTGTTGCTAGCATGCCAGAGAATATAGATGGGAGAATCTTGAGTTACGAAGGAGAAACAGTTCAACCACAAGATTCAAGAGGCATTGGCAACAAATTGACATCAATGAACATGTCAACCAGATTGCCATTTCCAAGATATTATAAGGTATCAAATAATTCTCAAGCCTACACAACATTTGATTATAAAGATGAAGATTTAAGGGAAGTGGATTCGAGGTTTGATGGTATTACAACTAGAAAACACAAGACACTATATTTACAAAAAGAAAGTATGTGAGTGTGAAGAGGCAAAGAATCATGGCATCAATTCCAGAAACAAAGAGACATGTGATGCTATCCGAGGAGAATATGGAAAGGATGCTTATGCGAGTTTGTTGCAAGAGACTTTGCATTAGAAAAGTTGGGAAAGATGATTGTGCAGCCATACGCCTTGGTATTTGGAGTAAGACAGTGCCTAATAGGCATAACTATCTTCTTCAAGAGTTTTCATGCTTTCTTCATCAAGGCACTAATCAAGATTTGAGCACAGGACACTGTAAACCTAGATTGAAACCCATGGTTAATGGGAGACCCATTTGCAATCGAGGATATCAATGGTTAACTGGACTATCACATGGCACATATTGGACCATCTGGGCAGAGGTGAAAGAAAAAGTTATTCATACAATTCATGGAAATACCTACAAGCTTAAATGCCATGGAAGCACCATGAATGCAACCGCAACATTAAAGCAAGTTCTCGAAGACCATGCATTACCACAGCCTCATCTTCAACAAACAATGCTAGATGGACGTGTCGAATGCCAACAACATCTTCCTTTGGGAATGACAAAGAAGGTCGTCCTAGAGACTGTCAATAAAACTTTACAAGACAGAGATGAGAGCATGATTTCACGATCAACCTTGTACAAAATTTGGCGTAGAGATTTTTGCCATGTCAAGACACCATCAAAGCAAAGGATGTCAAAATGTAAGACATGTGATGAATTAAAAAATGCCATTGAACATAGTAAATGTGAGCAGCAGCGAGGAAGATATATTAAATGGCGATCAATCCATTTACGTCATGTGCAGGATGCTCGAAAGTTGTATGCTTCTTGGAGAGAGGAAGCTATTTCACATGTAGATAAGTCCATGTGCATCACCATTGATGGCATGGACCAGAATACAACCACTTTGCCATGATATAGACGTATCCCACTGGCATTGGAGGGCAAACGTGGACTAAAAACACACTTGTGTGGAGTATTAGTACATGGATACCGAATCTTTTGTGATGTATGGATTGATAGTTTGCATGACCATGATAGTAACCAGGTTGTTACATCAATCATGAAAGCAATAAGAAAGGTCAGAGATGCTCGCGGATGTTTGCCTAACACATTGCGAATACAAGCTGATAATTGTTGGAGAGAGAACAAGAATAAATATATATTTGCTTTATGCTCTATGTTGGTTGGTTTAAAAATATTTGAAGAAGTGGAAGTTGGCTTTCTTCTTGTCGGCCATACACATGAAGACATAGATCAAATCTTCAGTGTTATCTCTGGTGAGTTGAAGGCAATGGATGTTTTGACAATGGAGGATATGCTATTTCGAATTGGGAAAAAAATTGGAGGTTCTCGCAAGGAAGAATCAGAAGTGGCTATCTTAGAGAGGATGGTAGATTGGAGAGCATTTATAGAGCCACATTTATAAACAGGAGATGATGCCCTAATAGGACACACAAATCCACACTACTTTCGATTTCACATGCATAACAATATTCCAGTGATGCAATGGAAGCACTACTCAGTAGATGGAGATCATTTATGGAGTGAGTCATATGCTTTATTACAACGAATAATTCCATTGGAGGAAACTAGATTTGTTCTTGCAGAAAACAAATCACCTGACATAGATGAAATGAAAGGCTTGAAAGCCTTCATTAAACATCTTCAAAGTATGATGCAGAAATATCTTGAGCAATCAACTAAGAATTTGGAGACAATTAAATCAACTAAAGCACTTATCCAATCTTTATAAAGACAAGAAAACTTAATGAGCATTGAATACTCTGAATCCTTTTGGCCGGAACAAGCTAGGTCACCAAGTTTTCCTTTGGATATAGATATGTTAGTAGATATGGAGGAAGCAGAGGAATGCTTTTTACCTTGAAAATATTATGGCAGGAAGGGAGACAAACCCTTACCAGAGTTTATACCAGCATGTAATGAGATTGAAGAGGGTCTATTTGTTGCAGTTTGGGCATCTGATCCGGGTTCAGAGTTGGATGACCAAGGTGGCCCAATTTGGGTTGCAAAGGTTACAAAGATAGAAAGGGATGACAAGGGAACTCCTATAACATTTACAGCTTTATGGTATGAACCAAAGCCATTAAAAAATCTCCCGAGAAGATATACAATAAAACAACTCTATGAGGGATGCTTGCAAAAGAAACGTGAATGGGTTCCAAATAATGAGGGATTAACAGAGGTGGAAGTCAGTAGCATTATTCATTGCTAGAAATCGAGGACACGAAGTTTTAAAAAGAAGCATGGATACAATGTTGAAAAATGTATCACAATCCCTGATCCAAGTCGTGTCCATATTAAACATCATTTGGCAAGACTTGACCCATCAAGCTCAAATACATTACATGAATCTGATGACTCTGAACGAGATTCAGATGCATAAGATAATGTTTTGTATGCTTTTTTCCATACAAATGGTGTATCTATACACCACCAATAAGAAAATTTATTGTATGGTTTGTTTTTAATATGTTGAATTCAACAAACTCTTTTCATATGGTGTCATATTTTCACTTCATAGTGTTAAAATTGAACTTGAGTTAGGAGACTACTATTATTATTATTATAGTTATTGGATGGGGGCACCATGCATGAGTTTGGGAATTATAGCTTCAGGGAGCCATTTTTTTTTAAATTAGAGGTTACCACTTGACTTTTTACTAGCTTAATAAGGCCATATTTGTATATAAGTGACCCATTAAGTGCTCAAAAAACCCAATTTTTTAGTTCACTAAGTGAAGTTGAGTGGAGAGGATATGCTCCAAAAAAAAGTCCAAACCAAGAGAGAAAGTCCAAAAATTTTGAATAGTGTGTTAGTCAAATCTTTCTAGCTTCTTTTAAATCACTTGGGTTTAGGGAGATTTGGCCGTGCGGCCAAATCTTGCTAACTTCTTTCTAATCACGAGGGTCTATGGAGATTTGGCCATGCGGCTAAATCTTTTCAAAGCACGAGGGTTTGGGGAGATTTGTGTGCAGTCAAATCTTGGTAGCTTCTTTCTAATCACAAGGTCTATGGAGATTTGGCCGTGCGGCCAAATCTTTTCAAAGCACCAGGTTTAGGGAGATTTGGCCATGCGGCCAGATCTTGCTAGCTTCTTTCTAATCACGAGGGTCTATGGAGATTCGGCCATACTGCCAAATCTTTTCAAAGCACCAGGGTTTGGGGAGATTTGTGTGCGGTCAAATCATGCTAGCTTCTTTGTAATCATAAGGGTCTATGGAGATTTGGCCGTGCAGCCAAATCTTTTCAAAGCACTAGGTTTGGGGATATTTGGCCATGCAGCCAAATCTTTTCAAAGCACCAGGTTTGGGGAGATTTGGCTGTGTAGCGAAATCTTTTCAAAGCACCAGTTTTGGGGAGATTTGGCTATTCAGCCAAATCTTTTCAAAGCACTAAGGTTTGGGGAGATTTGGCTACGATGCGAAATCTTTCCAGCTTTTTATAAGTCACGAGGGTTTAGGGAAATTTGACTGTGTGCAGCCAAATCTTGCTAGCTTCTTTCTAATGACAAGGGTCTAGGGAGATTTGGCCGTGCGGCCAAATCTTTTCAAAGCAATAGGATTTGGGGAGATTTGGTTGTGATGCCAAATCTTTCTAGCTTCTTTTAAATCACCTGGGTCTAAGGAGATTTGGCCATGCGTCCAAATCTTGCTAGCTTCTTCTAATCACAAGGGTCGAGGGAGATTTGGCCATGCAGCCAAATCTTGCTATCTTCTTTCTAATCACGAGTGTCAAGGAAGATTTGGTTGTGTGGCCAAATCTTTTCAAAGCAGTAAGGTTTAGGAAGATTTAGTTATGATGCCAAATCTTTATAGCTTCTTTGAAATCACCAAGATCTAGGGAGATTTGGCTGTACGGCCAAATGTTGTATGTTTATAAGAAGCCAGAAGATTTGGCCGCATGGCCAAATCTCCCCATTTAAAATTTAAAATTCAAATCTTAAGATTCAAATTTCAAATCTGAACATTTCAAAATCTTAGATTCAAAATTCAAAATTTAAAATTCAAAATTCAAAATTCAAAATTCAAAATTCAAAATCTTAGATACAGAATTCAAATTTCAAATTTGAAGATATGAAATTCAAACCATATACTAAAGACCCTACTTTCAAATCACACTTCGAGATTCCTACTTTTACAAGACTCTTTCTTTCAAATCGTGGTGTTCCGAAATGGAGAAAATGGAGAACATGCAAGAATTAGGTACACTTTCGATTTCCTTCGTTTTCTTACTTGAATGATTGAGTAGCCATCGTAGGAGCTAAAGAGAGAGTAGCTGTAGAAGATGGCAACTCGTGATTCACCAAGAGTAATTCTGCCGGTGTTGAGGGAGTGTCTTGTTGTGGAGATCCAGAAATGCAGAATGGATAAGGGACTGAGCCTTCCAGGCTTTGCATAACATCCGAGCACGGACAAGGGCAAGAAGAGGCAACCGATAGAGCATGAACTCTACTAGCTCTGTTGGTAACAATCCCTCACAGAGCGAGATATTAGCATTCTCGCTGCTGCTGCTACTGCTGGTACCATGAATCCCAACCTGCTTGCGGGATATGCCGGGTGCTCTGATGGTAGGAGAAGGAGAAACTGCGACGTCGTTGCTCCTGCTACTGTTGGTACCGTGAATCCTGACCTGCTTGCAGGATATACCGGGCGCTCTGATGGCAGTAGAAGAAGAAACAGCGATGAGGGTGATGAGGAGGAAGATGGAGGTGATGAGGAGGAAGAAGGCACAGCAACATGGACGAAAGAAAGAAGGTGTAGTAGCACGGACAGTGATGGACGGAAGAAAGAAGGCGCAGCAGCACGGACGGTGATGGACGGAAGAAAGAAGGTGCAGCAGCACGGATGGTGACGAGGAGGCAAGATGGAGGTGACGAGGAGGAAAGATGGAGAAACGAGGCGAAGGAGGATGAGGACGGTCAAGGAAAGGAGGACGATGAGGAGGAAAGGAGGACGATGAGGAGGAATTTCCAAAAAAGGGGGGAAGAGGCAATCGGCCCAAAAAAAGCATGCTTTGGGGGGGAGGGAGAAATCCCCCCAAAAGCATGAAGAGCACCAAAAAAAAAAAAAAAAGAAAAAGACCTCTTTCTAATCCAACTATTGTGTGTGGAATCTATGGAGAGTTGAATTGGTAATGGAATTTTAAAACCTACATAGTTAAGTACACATTGCTAGGACAAAACTGGGATGGGGAGCCTCTCGGGACCTCTTATTTTGACATAGTTTTGAACTTTTTTGCTTGCAATTAGCTAAGCAAGGGTGGAGGAGTGTTTTCCAAGAACTACCCCATCTAAGACATTGTCCTAAAGCTCTCAAACCACCCTAGGTACACATTGGAGATCTAGGAAGGGAGAGAACAAGGTGAGCCTAGCACTTGATTCCCCATGAAGACGAATTCAATTCCTTCTCATAGGTTTATTTTTTATGCTTGGTTTAAAAGATTTGTTTAGCTTTGCCTTTTAGAGTTTTGGTTTTTTAATAGTTTTAGATTTTCTAGTTTGCTTTTAAAGTAATAGTATGATTTTAAAGTGTAATAGCGTGAATCATGACAAGCATGTACGATTTTTTTGAAAGTAGGATCTCTACATTTGAATTTCAAAATTTAAAACTTGAAACTTGAAATTTGAATTTTGAATTTTAAACTTTAAATTTTAAATTTTAAAATCTGGATCTTCAATTTTTAAATTTAACGTTTGAAGATTTGTCCATGTGGCCAAATCTTCCTAGTGATTTGAAAGAAGATTTGGCCATGTGGCCAAATCTTCCTAGTGATTTGAAAGAAGCTAGCAACATTTGGCAGCATGGCAAAATCTTCCCAAACCCTAATGCTTTGAAATATTTGGCCACACGGCCAAATCTCCCAGAACCTGGTGATTTGAAAGAAGCATGCAAGAGGAGTTGCACAGCCAAAACTCTCCATACCCTAGTGCTTTGAAAGAAGCCTACAAGATTTGGCCACACAACCAAATCTCCCCAAGTTTGAAAGAACGCCACAACCAAATCTTCTCAGTGCTTTGAAAGAAGTCACGGAGGTCTCGAAGGATTTGGCCGTGCATCCAAATCTTGCTAGCTTCTTTGAAAGCACCAAGGTTTGAGCAGATTTGGCTGTGTGGCCAAATCTTATTGCTTCTTTCAAAGCACTATGTCTTAGGAGATTCGGCCATGTGGCCAAATCTTGTTGGCTCCTTTCAAAGCACCAGGGTCTACGGAGATTTGACCATGTGGCCAAATCTTGTGGGCTTCTTTCAAAGCACCAAGGTCTAAGTAGATTTGGATGTGTGCATAAATCTTTATGGCTTCTCGAAAGCACCAGCATCTCGGGAGATTTGGTTGTGTGGACAAATCTTGCTATCTCCCTTTCAAAGCACCATGGTCTGTGAAGATTTGGCCATGTAGCCAAATTTTGCTGCCTAAAATTCAAAGCACCAAGGTTTAGGAAGATTTGGTCTTGCAATGAAATCTTGTAAAGCATTTTCATCCTAAGTCACACCATCAGATATCAATATTGAACTATAACAAATGCTATGTACTATGCAGGTGCCACATTGAAAGTGGGGGTTAAAGTCAACTTGCTTTTGTCAGTGGAAAGATTGTTGCCATTGGGACAATATTCTCTACATCACATGATGACATGTGCCAAGGTGTGCCCTTGGGAGAAAACAATGTATCGGTGGCAATCGATATTTGTATGGATGAAAGTGCACTTCTCCATTTCCTACAATGGATGCATTCTTAGTCTATGAGGCTTTGGGTAGTGTTGTTCGTTGGAAAGCACGATCAATGAGTTGTGTGGACAATGTCAATGGAGCTATTGTACCAATGAATGATATAACATTAGATACCATTTGAATATGATGAATTTTCCATTCGAGAATCATGGAAGGACAAGAAAGTCTTAATATGGGATGAGCAGAAAACCAAGAGCATTGCAGAGGGTGTTGTTTTATATGTCTACCCATTTGAACCTATAAATTTTGAGATGCTTGGTGAAGGTAATATAGGCGTGGGAATTGAAAAGTATCACAGTGATGTATCAGGCATCGATACCATCCACTTAATAAAATGGCCCATTGCACAAATAACCTTTTTAGATGGACCTTCATTAAGAATCGATGACACCATGAATTCTTCAAGTGGTTCTGGGAAAAAGCACATGGAAGATGAGGACCCAATGGAAAAATCCACAAAAAAGAGGCGTTACTGCATGATAAAGAGAAAAGCTAAAAAACATGGCATGCCATTAGCATCATCTAGACTCACAAGGGATGCAGTCATAAAAGTATCTATGATTGATTGTTGTAAACAAAATTGTTGCCAATTTGCCGATCGTCAAATGATATCCAAATTACGCATAGAGTATTGGGGCCAAAGTTTGGAGGCTTGCACCAATTATGTATATGACACTCTTGGGGTTGCTTGTCGAAAAGATGACAATGGGCAGTTCAAATATGTATTTTCATTGAATGGTATTCAAGTTTGTTGTAGAGCATGGTATGAAATGCATGGTATTCCAAAAACAACATTTTATCGATACAGGGAGCAATTTGAAATTGGCATACGAAGGTGCATACATGGTAATAAAGGAATCGTGCGGAGAGGTTGGGACCACACAGAACTGGGTAGAGCCATAATCCAAGATTTTGTGGATAAAAATTCTGAGTGTATGCCACACAAAAGTAGAACACTTCAGGATGGATCAAGGGAAACACAGTTGGTGATACCGGATGTATACAAGTAGGTTGATATTCTCTATGAAGTTAACATGCAATTAAAGCATAGTTTGGGTTGTAAGGAGATGTCAACTTCCACATTCAACCGCATATGGAACTCTGAATTCAAGCATGTAACTTTGTCAAAAACAAGTGAATTCTCTAAGTGTGGTTTATGTAGTGTAATCAAGGCTCACCTTGCAGCGACAAAATGCCAAAATGAATGTAATAAGTTGATGGAAGATAGAAGAAAGCACATGTCACAACAAAAAAGTTGTAGAAATGTGTACTACACTTGGCGCAGATTTTTTGAAATGTATCCTCAGACATACTTGTGCATTATCCATGATAAGATGGACCAAAAGAAGACAGCCATCCCTAGATTACGCAATCGTTCAAAGGACACAGACAAATCCTTTCAGCTCCCAGTGGCTTTGACCGGCATGATAACACATGGACATGGTCAAGGACGTTATGGTCACTTTTCTTTATCCTTGTGGCCGTCGGATCCTAACTTCACAATTGGTTCATTGGCTTTGTGTTTGAGAAATCTTGAAAGATTTGATAACCATGCACTTGGAGATTTGGTACATGATGGGATGCCAAGGTCTGACAATGCTGTCTGACAATGCTCTGCTAAATGCACTAACCTCAAGAGAAGCATTGGATTCTCACTATGTTTGTAATGGCAAGCAACAACTTCATCTTGAAGCAGTGGGTGGAACATTCAAAGACCTTGGACTTGGAAGTTCCCATCAAGAAAATCCTTATAAGAAACTACCCGAACACCTATTATTGCAGTTGGATAATTGTGGTTCTAAAAACAAGAATAGGTACTTGTTTGCATACTTATCATTACTTGTTGCTCGAGGGATTTTCAAGTCAATTCAATTGGGATTCTTGATGGTTGGGCATACACATGAGGATATTGATGCAATGTTTAGCAGGTTTTCAGAGAGGTTAAGAACTAGCCAAACATTAACATTTGCACATCTCATGGATACTTTTAGACAATGTGAGAAGTCTTCTCCAACGCCATTTTTGGTAACGGAAGTCCTTGATTTCAAGAGCTATGTTGATGGATGCCTATGCGATGGGAAAGATTCTTTAGTGGGACACTCAAAGCCTCTCCAATTTCGGTCCTTTATGCGAAATAAAGTTCCTATCATGCAATATAAAGTGCATCCACGATCATTAGATTGGCAACCAAGTGAAGGTGGCATTGAGTTGTGGAAGAGACATCTGAATGGTCATCCAATGCTACCAAGTGGAGAGCCACCTTATGTAACCATGTTCAAGTATGTGAAGGATCACTTAGATGTGATAGTTGGTATCAAGGAGTATGTACGCTTTTGGGAAAAATGGGCACACTTGCAAGGTCCAGAAGCATCTCTCACAAGTCCAGGTAGGGTTTTTTTATGTAGCATTTTTTTTTTGCTAAAATTTTTTTAAAATTTAGTTTATAGGAATAAGTATAAAGAATTTCTAAATTTCAAATGCATTTTAAATTTTTTTTGAAATTTTTGAATTACAATATTTTTTTATTTAAAATGTGAAAATGTAAAAATTTTGTTTTTTAAAATCTTTGAAAAAAAAGAGATTAAAGTTATTTTTGAAATTAGAGCTATTTTTATTAAATAAAAAAACGTTTCATAGGAATAATTTTAAAATATTTCTAAATTTCAAATGCATTTTAAAATTTTTTAAAAATTTTTGAATTACGACATTTTTTATTTAAAATGTGAAAATGTAAAAATTTTGTTTTTTAAAATCATCTTTGAAAAAAAAGAGATTAAAGTTATTTTTTAAATTAGAGCTATTTTTATTTAAATAAAAAAAAGTTTAAATTTTAGTTCACAGGAATAATTATAAAATATTTCTAAATTTGAAATGCATTTTAAAGTTTTTTAAAAATTTTTGAATTACGACATTTTTTATTCAAAATGTGAAAATGTAAAAATTCTGTTTTTTAAAATCATCTTTGAAAAAAAAGAGATTAAAGTTATTTTTTAAATTAGAGCTATTTTTATTTAAATAAAAAAACGTTTAAATTTTAGTTCATAGGAATAATTATAAAATATTTTTAAATTTCAAATGCATTTTAATTTTTTATTTAAAATGTGAAAATATAAAAATTAGGTTTTTTAAAATCATCTTTGGAAAAAAAGAGATTAAAGTTATTTTTTAAATTAGAGCTATTTTTATTTAAATAAAAAAATGTTTAAATCTTAGTTTATAGGAGTAATTATAAAATATTTCTAAATTTGAAATACATTTTAAAGTTTTTTAAAATTATTTTTGGAATTACATAATTTTTTATTTAAAATGTGAAAATGTAAATATTTTGTTTTAAAATCATCTTTTAAAAAAAAGAGATTAACATTATTTTTTAAATTAGTGCTATTTTTATTCAAATAAAGAAATGTTTAAATTTTAGTTTATAGGAATAATTATAAAATATTTCTAAATTTGAAATGCATTTTAAAGTTTTTTAAAATTATTTTTGAAATCACAACATTTTTTATTTAAAATGTGAAAATGTATATATTTTGTTTTTTGAAATCATCTTTTAAAAAAAAGAGATTAAAGATAATTTTTTATTAGTGTTATTTATATTTAAATAAAAAACGTTTAAATTTTATTTTTAAAAATGATCTTAAAAAAAAAAGAAAATAAGAGTTTAAGTTAGTGAAGTTTTTATTTAAATGTCAAAAAGTATATAATTTATTTTTTTAAATAATCTATTAAAAAAAATTTATAACTGAAGTTTACAAATTACTGAAGTTTTGAATTTAATATAATGTTTAAATTTTGTTTTTAGAAATCATGTATTAAGAACAAGAAAATAAGAGTTTTTGATAAAATAAGAAAATCATGTATTAAAAACAAGAAAACAAGAAAACAAGAACAAGAAAAAGAGAGATTAAAGTAGGTTTTATGTTATTTTTGAAATTGGTGCTATTTTTATTTAAATAAAAAAACGTTTAAATTTTAGTCTTCAAAATCATCTTTAAAAAAAAAAGAAAATAAGAGTTTAAGATAGCGGTGTGCGTTTATCAATCTTTATGTGGAATATTATAGATTATATAGTTGGTTAAGAGTTGTTTCATAATTTAGGTAGAGTAAGTAGGCTGTATAAAACACCACATGGGCAATATCCCTAAAACACCACACCACATGGGCAAAGACCCCAACACTAGAGTGGTTAGATGCATAAGCGTATGGCTAATTGGATCTTCTAAATGCACCAGCGCATCAAAAACACATACGTAAATGATTGTCCAAAGGTCTCCTCTCTCCCAGGCATGGGATCCAAGTGATGATCTATAGGAATGGCCATTAGTTGAGGTGGATTGCCCAACCAAATTAGATAATATTGAAAAGGCCTAATTATTTTCTCAAAGTTCTCGCTTTAAAAGGTCTGTAGTGTCAACCCGCTCTCTTTTTTAATGTGTAGTCCGAGAAATACTAGATGCGCCTTGCTTGTGTATCGTTCAAAGTAATGTATTACGTATCCTTCTATCTCCTCCATATCTATTGCAAACCCAAGGCAGTAAAGCATTAAAAGAAGGTCTTATTAACCAAACCTCTCCACTATCTGTCCTTAGTATAGGGGCCATAAGTGGACAATGTGGTCCTTACACCACATGTGGAAAAGTTTCATATTGGATAAAAAGTAAAAAAAGGGAAACATATAAGGAAAAAATATTTGAGACATCTAAGTTTAAAAATGCAACAACTAGAGTTTGAAAAAATTTTAATCAAAATTAAGAATTTTTAATAATATTGAGTTTGATAAACATAATATTGAGCCACACATTTGGCCCATCTACCGGTAGGTGCATAGGATGATCCCAACAACATCCTACCTCATCAAGGAGTACGTACAAATAGTTTTCATTACGTAAATAGATTATAAGTCATATTGAATAGAATATTATTTTCATTACCCAAATAGAATATTAATTTCCATGTGTTTTTTTTGTGCATGCGCTAGCCAGCGCACAGGTTCTAGCACCACTATTCGTATGTAGATAGAGATTCTGAGAGCTGAGATGAGGGCACTGCAGGATGCTAGGGCACCCCCTCACTTGGTTGCGAGTCTAGATTCAGTTATTGAGGCTCTGGGTCAATTGGACACAATTGAGGATGTTGTGGATAGCTTTCAGGCACAGGTTGAGGCAGAGATCACTGGTGATGGCTTGGATTGGAGAGCCATTCTGGAGAGCCATTCGACAGTTGTTTGAGCGTGAGTCACATCACAGGCAGGCCTTAGAGGATATGTTTTGGGATGGTCACACTGAGGCGATGTGACCACGATAAGGGCTCCCCTTGCATATTTTACGTTGTAGGCACCCCATCATAGCAGCACACATTTATCTGAGATATCTCGCTGCGAATGGTGGTCGATTGCCTCACAACCGTCAGATAGCCAGGTCATTTGCCATGCAGCTATACACTAAGTTTGTGCTTGGTCATCGGGTAGACTACCTTAGTACCCGTCCAGGATCAGGAGCGGGACATGGTAGGATGGGGCGTCAGGAGCGTCAGACTGCAGGTGTTCGGCATCGATGCGAGGCACTAGAGTTGCACACCATCCCTGCACCGGCATTGCAAGCTGTTGGAGGATGGATTAGGGGGGATGTTCATTCATTGGCATCATCCTTGCAGCACATGGTCTCTGCCCTATCGAGATCACTTTCGATTCCACCTCCCCCACCTGGATCATCGATGGAGCCTCCCACATCTACACCACCTCCCACATCTATACCGCCTCAGCATGAGTTGGAGGCTCGAGACGCACGGATTGCAGAGTTGGAGGCATTGTTGGCCGAGTAGGTTAGTTATTTTGATTATGTTAGTTTATTTTTTTGTAGCGTGTTTTGAACTGAAGTTTTTTGGTTAATTCTCACCATGTACGTGACATGTTTGCATTGCAGGCACATCTATTGCGTCAAGATATGGAGTCTCGTGTACGACTGTTGGAGGCAGATTTGGAGGAGCAGAGGATTCGGACACGCATAGCATACCGTCGTGTGGAGCACTATATTTTGCAGTTAAGGCATATTAGTCGTGATCCATCTTGCCATAGGATCAACCCCAGCATGGCCCTATACCCTGCTCCTCCTGTAGATGTGCTGACTAGGACACCCATAGATACAGTAGTCATAGCCAGGATTCCTACTGCCACTTGCGTCCTTTGCCACGAGGAGTTTGACATCGTAGGGTGGTTTGGACTAGGGTGCGGCCACATCGCACATCTCCATTGCATGACCCGCCACATGGTGGCATGATCAGTGTGCCCTGTATGCTTTGCTGACATTGATGTGGCCACATATAGAGGACTAGGCATGGATGCTCTGTATCGTGGTCATCATCAGGCCATTGATCCATTCGCCCACATGGTCTTGACAGAGCACTATAGGGGGGAGGCACAAAGAGCGTTGCTGATGCAGGAGGGTCCTGATACATCGGTGGTTCCAACGTGCGTTCCACGACGCTTTTCATACAGTGATTTCATGCCAGGTGACGAGGCACGAGCAAAGGAGGCATGCCGTATTGAGCGAGAGGCAGAGCTGCAAACATCATTGCAGCAGTGGGTGGAGCAGCAACTTGGGCGGGGCCGAGACCAGTGTCTTCTATATGTAGAGATGATTACTCGCACTGGATTTGAGGCACGAGTATTCACAGATGCACGACTATGGGAGCTGAGACGTGCATACATAGAGGAGGTGAGGGAGGCAGAGATGGCAGCAGTGGCTTGTGCAGCATGCCCTCCTCTTCATCAGGATGAGGCTAGCCCATCTCATGCAGGTGATGAGGTTGGCCCATCTGATCCAGCTTTGCCTGAGGGCACACAGTGGACAGTTGGGCAGCGGGTCATACAGGAACCACGTCAAAGGATGACTAGAGGATCATATGTGGAGTTATCAGATTCTAATTCAGGATGATTGTTTAGGCTTCACACATTTCTTGTTTAGGGATGCACTTCTGCACGATGATGATGATGATGTACAGATTCATTTTGGTACTTTCATGATATTGTTCTTACTTTTATGATGTATGAGCATTTTTGTACTTTCATGATGTTCTTCACACTTTGTTTATCTCAGTTTATAGTTTGTTCAAATCTAACATAAACATTTAAAATTAGGAGTATGATTTTGAATTTCGAATATCTCAATTCACACATCTAATACATAAGGTATTTAAAAAAGAATGCCATGTGAAGTAATTGTAAACATTAAGCATTGAAAAAGTGTTCAAGTTCCAACTTTATCATTTTGAATATCATATTGAATTTTGTATATATCAATGCTTGCAATTATTACACTAAACCTAAGAGCCGTTCGAAGTTTCATCCCCATGTGCGTATTTAAAATTAAGAGTATGATTTTGAATTTCAGATATCTCAATTCACACATCTAATACATAATGTATTTTAAAAATAATGCCGTGTGTCATAATTGTAAACATTAAGCATTGAAAAGGTGCTTGCAAAAATGTATGCATTATACCTTTCACGTGGTGCATACCAAATCAGTTGAGACCAAATCTTGCGTGGATGTACGTCTAGGGTAGCCTAAGAGCCGTGTGAAGTTTCATCCCCAACAGGGTTTAGGATTAAGGGTTCAGGGTTTAGGGTTTAGGGTTTAGTCGTGCTAGTAGGGATTGTAAAAATGTATGCATTATACCTTCTATATGGCGCAAACCTTACGTGGATGTACGTCTAGGGTAGCCTAAGAGCCGTGTGAAGTTTCATCCCCAACAGGGTTTACGATTTAGGGCTCAGAGTTTAGGGTTTAGGGTTTAGTCGTGCTAGTAGGGATTGTAAAAATGTATGCATTATACCTTCTACGTGGTGCAAACCTTGCATGGATGTACGTCTAGGGTAGCTTAAGAGCCGTGTGAAGTTTCATCCTCAACAAGGTTTAGGATTTAGGATTCAGGGTTTAGGGTTTAGGGTTTAGTCGTGCTAGTAGGGATTGTAAAAATGTACGCATTATACCTTCTACGTGGCGCAAACCTTGCGTGGATGTATGTCTAGGGTAGCCTAAGAGCCATGTGAAGTTTCATCCCCAATAGGCTTTAGGATTTAGGGTTTAGGGTTTAGGGTTTAGGGTTTAGTCGTGCTAGTAGGGATTGTAAAAATGTACGCATTATACCTTCTACGTGGCGCAAACCAAATCAGTTGGAGACCATATCTTGCATGGATGTACGTCTAGGGTAGCCTAAGAGCCGTGTGAAGTTTCATCCCCAACAGGGTCTAGGATTTAGGGTTCAGGGTTTAGGGTTTAGGGTTTAGTCATGCTAGTAGGGATTGTAAAAATGTACGCATTATACCTTCTACGTGGCGTAAACCAAATCAGTTGGAGACCAAATCTTGCATGGATGTACGTCTAGGGTAGCCTAAGAGCCATGTGAAGTTTCATCCCCAACAGGGTTTAGGATTTAGGGTTCAGGGTTTAGGGTTTAGGGTTTAGTCGTGCCAGTACGGATTGTAAAAATGTATGCATTATACCTTCTACGTGGTGCAAACCTTACGTAGATGTACATCTAGGGTAGCCTAATAGCCGTGTGATGTTTCATCCCCAACAGGGTTTAGGATTTAGGGTTCAGGGTTCAGGGTTTAGGGTTTAGTCGTGCTAGTAGGGATTGTAAAAATGTACGCATTATACCTTCTACGTGGCGCAAAACAAATCAATTGGAGACCAAATCTTGCGTGGATGTACGTCTAGGGTAGCCTAAGAGCCGTGTGAAGTTTCATCCCCAACAAGGTTTAGGATTTAGGGTTCAGGGTTTAGGGTTTAGGGTTTAGTCGTGCTAGTAGGGATTGTAAAAATGTACGCATTATACCTTCTACATGGCGCAAACCAAATCAGTTGGAGACCAAATCTTGCATGGATGTACGTCTGGGGTAGCCTAAGAGCCGTGTGAAGTTTCATCCCCAACAGATAAGTCCACGTGCGTATTTCATTAGTACGTGCGCCATTTTTCATACGTAGTCATGCTAGTAGGGATTGTAAAAATGTATGCATTATACCTTCCACGTAGCGCATACCAAATCAGTTGGCACCAAATCTTGCGTGGATGTACGTCTACGGTATCTTGAGAGCCATGCAAAGTTTAATCTCCAACAGATAAGTCCACATCCATATTTCATTAGTACGTGCGCCATTTTTCACATGTAGTCATGCTAGTAGGGATTGTAAAAATGTACACATTATACCTTCCATGTGGTGCATAACAAATCAGTTCGAGACCAAATCTTGCATGGATGTACGTCTAGGGTAGTCTAAGAGCCGTGTGAAGTTTCATCCCCAACAGATAAGTCCACGTGTGTATTTCATTAGTACGTGCGCCATTTTTCATACGTAGTCATGCTAGTAGGGATTGTAAAAATGTACGCATTTGTCCTTCCACGTGGTGCATACCAAATCAGTTGGGCACCAAATCTTGCGTGGATGTACGTCTATGGTAGCCTAAGATCCGTGCAAAGTTTAATCTCCAACAGATAAGTCCACATGCATATTTCACTAGTACGTGCACCATTTTTCACACGTAGTCGTGCTAGTAGGGATTGTAAAAATGTACGCATTTATACCTTCCATGTGGCGCATACCAAATCAGTTCGAGACCAAATCTTGCGTGGATGTATGTCTAGGGTAGTCTAAGAGCCGTGCGAAGTTTCATCCCCAACACATAAGTCCACGTGCGTATTTCATTAGTACGTGCGCCATTTTTCATACGTAGTCGTGCTAGTAGGGATTGTAAAAATGTACGCATTTGTCCTTCCACGTGGCACATACCAAATCAGTTGGGCACCAAATCTTGCATGGATGTAATTCTACGGTAGCCTAAGAGCCATGCAAAGTTTAATCCCCAACAGATAAGTCCACATGCATTTCATTAGTACATGCGCCATTTTTCACACGTAGTCGTGCTAGTAGGGATTGTAAAAATGTACGCATTATACCTTCCACGTGGCGCATACCAAATCAGTTGGAGACCAAATCTTGTGTGGATGTATGTCTAGGGTGGCCTAAGAGTCGTGCGAAGTTTCATTCCCATCACACTTGTTATCCGACCTTAAAGAAAAGGAATCTCATATTACCTTTGGTCAATTACTTGCTTTGTCTCCAAAACTACGGAAGGAATGGGGAAAACTAGCAAGCACAAGAGTGTCAAAGAAGAAAAAGAAGAAAAGTGCCATTCCTATTGTTCAAAAGGTAGATATAGATGTTGGTGATGATGTACCTGTGGTTGATGTGATCATTGATGGTCAAGTGATTTCTAATGTGTACATTGATGGAGGTGCATCGATTAATGTCATGAGTGAGAAGACCATGATTGATGCTGATTTAAAATACTCTAGTACTACCTCTCCTTATCGCATCAAATTGGCTGACAACACTAGGGTTAAGACCTTGGGAGTTGTGAAGAATCTAGAAGTGGATGTATGTGGAATTTCTGTTCCGACTACTTTTCATGTGATCCCTACCAAGCCAGATGCACGTGCCTATCCATTGATTTTGGGAAGGCCTTGGCTACGCAAGGTGAAGGCTATTCAAAAGTGGGATACTGGAGAATTGATTTCGCAAGGAAATGATAAGAAGGTGCGCTACAACATCAGAAGCCGCAAAAAGGAAGTTGTCAAGGAGGAGTCTTCAACATCAGAGAGTTCAAGCTCTGACTTAACCGATGAAGAAGAAGAGACAGCGTGTAGCTCCGAGGAGTCCAACTTAGAGGGTGAGGTGGAAGGAGTGGCCTTTGGTCTTTGTCTTGGTGCTGATTGGGATGAGGAACAAGGTGGTGGTGCAAGAAGATCCTGTAGAGACACTTCATGTGGAGGATGTGGAGCACATTAAACGACGCCAACGCAATGAAGAGCTTCTTGGTGATTCTCTATCAGGTAGTGAGAAGCTCCAGTACTTAGATATGCTAGATGATTTTCCATGTCTCTTTGCAACAAGCTATTCACAGGTTCGGCCAGTCTCTCTTGTGGAGCATAAGATTGAGTTGAAGCCAGAAAGCAAGCCAGTTGTGCAATGCTTAAGGCGATTGGGGGTGATCCAAGCTGAGGCACTAAAGAAAGAGGTAACACAACTACTTGAGGTGGGATTCATCTTTCCTGTTGATGATTCAGAATGGATATCTCCTGTAGTTGTCACACCAAAGAAAGGAAATAAGTGGCGAGTTTGTGTGGACTTTCGTCCTTTGAATGCATGCACTAAGAGGGATCATTTTTCTTTGCCATTCCAAGATGAAATACTAGACCAAGTAGCAGGGCATGAGATGTATTCTATATGTGATGGGTATTCTGGGTACTTTCAAATTCGTATTCGGGAGGAAGATCAAAAGAAAGCATCATTTGTCACACCTTGGGGAGTTTTTTCTTACAGAGTGATGCGTTTTGGGTTGACCAATGCACCAGCTACATTTCAAAGGTTCATGAGTCAAGTCCTGGAGCCTTACTTCGGAAAGTTCATACGGGTGTTTTTGGACGATTTTTGCATTTATTCTCGGAGCATAGATCACATGGAGAAGTTAAAATTGGCCTTAGCTAGGATTGATGAAGCAAAAGGGTGTCTAAATCCTAGCAAGTGTCATTTGGCTCAAACAAAAGTAGTCTTGTTGGGGCATATTGTGTCTCAAGAAGGCCTGCAAATGGATCCTGACAAGGTTCAAGCAATCATATCATTGCCAAAGTCCTGAGAGTGTCACTGGTGTTCGCAGAACTCTAGGAAAGAGCAAGTATTATCAACGCTTTTGTGATGATTTCACAGAGATAGTGCATCCCATGAACTTGTTGACAAGAAAAGGAGTTTCTTTCCAATGGGGTATGGAGCAACAAGAGTCTTTCCAGCAACTTAAGGAGGCCATGAGTAAGGGTCCAATATTGAAACCCCCTAATTGGGCTCAGACTTTTATGTAAATCCAAGTGTATCTTGGCATTCAGTTGGTGCTGTATTGTTACAAAAAGGAGAGGCGGGTAGAATGCAACCCATCTATTATGCCAACTGACAGCTTACAGATGTGGAAACAAGGTATGAAGAAATGGAGCAGCAAGCTCTCTCTTTGGTGTTTTCCATCAGAAAGTTTCGCTCCTACTTATTACCTCGACCATTTTTCTTCCTTACCTCTTAGTCTGTATTAGCATATCTAGTTCGCAAGCCTAATCCTGGGGGGAGATTTGCAAAATGGTTGTCAAAGCTTCAAGAGTTCTCTTTGTCTTTTTTCAGTGAAAATACCACTAGGTCCACTATGGCAGATTTGCTCACAGGGCGAGAGGATCTAGGAGAAGAAAAGAAATGTAAGGAGAACATCACAGATGAAAGGGATACACCACCAACAGCTTTTGTTTTGTATTTTGATGGGGCTTTTAGTCCTTCATGCCAACAAGGAGCCGGGGGGATAGTCTTGATGAATCCTGAAGGTCAAGAGGTATGGGCAAGAGGACAAGAGCTTCCAAGTATCACAACTAACAATGCAGCTGAGTATAATGCTTTCATTCTTGGTTTGGAGGGTTGTCTTCAAAGTCAAGTTAAAGAATTGGAAGTAAGAGGAGATTCTCAGCTTATTATAAAGCAAATGCAAGCACATTACCAGACAAGAAGTCCTCATTTGAAGGAGCTTAATCAAAAGGCTATGGCACTATGTAGTCAGTTTGATTTTTGCAAGTTTGTTCATATAAACAAAAAAGAAAATCAAAGGGCAAATGAGTTAGCTACTCAAGCCATTGTAGTACAAGACCGGGGGGTGGTTTCTTTGGTAGACACTGGATGGCCAAAATTGCAAGATGTTCAGCAATATGTGGAAGAAGGCATGTTTCCTCAAGGGTTAATTCCACAACAGAAGCATAGATTGGTAAGGAAGGCTTGTCCCTATACTATTGTTGATGACATTCTTTATAAATTGGGAAAAGATAAGGTGCTCCGTCGGGTGGTCCATCCCATGGAGACTAGGAGAATCCTAGAAATGTCTCATGAATGCTCTGGTCATTTTGCTTCAACAAGCACAGGATACTTTTGGCCATGCCTCCATAAGGATGTATATGAATGGTGTCGAAGTTGTAAAGTATGCCAAAAGTTTGGAAGGCGACAGTTGATTCCTGGGCCCTTGAAGCCTATTCCAGCATATGGACCATTTGAGAGGTGGGGGTTGGACTTTGTGGGACCACTCCCTCGCTCATCTCAGGGCAAGCATTATTTATTGGTGGCCACAGATTATGCGACTCGATGGGCAGAGGCCAAGGCCACAGTCAATAGCAAGGCAAGCACAGTTGCAAAATTTCACTTTGATCAAATTTGTTCACGCTTTGGTTGTCCTTTGGAAATTCTCACTGATGGAGGAACCTCTTTTAGAAATGAGCTAATTGAAGATGTGGTGCATAAGCTAAAGATAAATCATAGCATGTCCACGCCATACTATCCTCAATGTAATGGCTTGGTTGAGAAAACAAATGGATTGTTGTGCAATTCAATGGGAAAGCTTGTTGACACCAAGAAGAGGCATTGGGATAGGCACTTGGCAGAAGTTTTATGGGCTTACAGAACCACACACAAGCTAGCTATTGGGTTTACACCATTCCAACTAGTGTATGGAATAGAAGCCATTTTACCCATTGAATCGGAGATACATAGTCTTCGCACAGCTATTGCAAGAATAGAAGGACAGGAGGATGCCTATTCTCAATGCTTGGTACAGCTAGAAGCCTTGGATGAATGCAGATTACAGGACTTACAAAACTTGCAATCTTCTCAAAGAAGGCGCAAGGCCCGTTTTGACACCAAATTATGCAAGAAGAAAGATATTGCAGAAGGAGATTTGGTAATGAGATTTGATAGCCGTCTGGACAAGCGGCTAGACAAAAAGTTTATCGGCCGATGGGAGGGACCATATCGAGTCAAAAAGAAGTTCACGAATGGAACCTTTCAGCTTGAGGATGTTGATGGCATGGTGATACCCGGATGCACCAATGAGTATCGCCTTAAATTCTTCTATGCTCAACCACCTTGAGGGCTAGTAGACCCTCTCTGTACTAGAGAGGATCTGCTGTGGGGGGCGAAAGATGTGACGCCAAAAAATGATATTTTTAATTTGGCATTGGTATTGTTTTTCTCTATGTTTTATAAGAGTTTGAGTATTAATTGATAGCCTAGCAGCTCTCACTTATTTCTATTTTCTATGATATTGTATGGGATTGAGAGGATGAGTGGAATGGCTCATTGTAAATACCATAGGTATGAATTATAAATACCTTGGTATGGGGTGAGAGTTATTTGTGTATGGGATATTATGAGTGTTTTAGAAAATAGGAAGAGTGAGTCATATAAAGAGCTGGGCTCATGTCCATGTGTTCCAATAATATAAGAGAGGCCACATGCCAAGCGTGTGGAAGGCATGTGGAGGAGTGTGAAGTCAAGAGGAATCCTTCTAGAACTCCTATGTGGAATAAGAAGGATGTGGACATGTGGAAAAGAGAGGGTCCCTATGGGCTCCATGTGAGGAGACTCTTGACTTTCTCAATATTTTAAGAGTCTTGAGAATCTTTTGATGGGACACATGGCAAGAGTAGCCAAAAAGGACATGGATGGTGACATACGTGCTTAGATGATTGATGGGGAAAGGAATCTACAGGCAGCAATTGTAAATGGGTGAAGGAGGGTAACAAAATCTCTATAAAAGGAGCCCTCCTCTCCCTTGTTCATCAATCTCTTCCACCATTGGGCCTTATGTTGCTGTAGTTCTAGTCTCCCCAAGCCTCTTCCATGAGCCTTCTCTTCCTCTTGTAGATATTCTCTTATGTAGACTCTTGAGTCCTTCTCTCTCTAGTTTATTCTCTCTCTATGAGTAGTCTTGGAGCTTCCGCTCCCTCTTGTATGTATGAAACCTCTTCTTATCCCTTGTGTTTGTAGTGTTGAAGTGGATTCTCACTCTATTTGTAATGAAGGTCACTTCAGGTTCTCTCTCTCTTGAGTGTCTCTTCCCTTTTCTTTCTTTCAAAGCCTTAAAAGTTCTTTCTATTCGGCTGCTCACTGTGCACACATGGTCCATTTGTTTCCTGAGCCACTATGCAAACTTCTTCCCCTCTTCTAGGCAAAATCTATGAGGGGTGGATCGTTGATGAAGGTGGAGTCTTGAGGGAGCATCCTGCTCAGGCGAAATTAGCCTGGGTGGAAGGTAGTTTTCATGATAGTTTGACCCCCTATTAGTGTTTTGCGCATAACTTTCTGTTCGTTAGTCCGATTATAATGAAATTAATATCAGCACGAAGCCTCTTTAAGACGCATGTTGCTATATAATCAGATCTTGAATCAGATACTGCTGCAAAAAGTTATGAGTCTTTGTGTTTGATAGTCTGTTTTTATGATAGTTTTTACCCCCTTCCAGTAAACTATCCATGTCTCTTCATCCGTCTGTCTGTTTTCAATGAAACTTATATCAGTGCAAAGCCCATCTCAAGGCGCATCTCTTTGTCTACTTGAATCTTTGATATCATGTCTCTATTGAAAGTTATAAGCCTCTGTGTCTAATGACAGTTTGTAGAGTGTTTTGAGCTAAGTATAAAGGTGTCTATGAAGGAGGTGCAATGTTTCCTCGGAATCTACCCATCTGACCTAATCAGCCCCTTCAAACTCCTCGATAGATATCAGTTCATGTCATGTTGAGCTGCAAGATCTTCTTTCAACAACGTATCGCTCTTCTCTTTGGTGTAGACCGGCTCGCTGAGATTATGGCCTCTGCTGATCCTTTCCTTCTCCCTATGCTTGAATACAACATCACTTGGGATGTTACCATCTTCATTCTCATCTAAGGGAAGCAAGTATGGTGTGGTATCTTGGCATAAAAGCTTCTTTCTAATGTCTCATTCTCAATGATAAGTATCTTTGGTAGTCAGTTTGAATGCTGCAGGAAGTGAAGAGGTGCGTGAAGTTTATTACCCCCAACTTCATGTCACAGGAGGCGCTACACTCTCTTTGATGGGGTGTTGTACCGTCAAGGCCTAGATGGGGTACTAAGATGGGCCATTGATGCAGATGAAGTACCTAAGGTATTGAAGCATTATCATAATGGATTTTGTGGAGGCCACTATGCCAGTGACTTTGACTATACAGCTAAGAAGATTTTACATGCTAGGTACTATTGGCCGACCTTGTTCAAGGATGTCACTATGTATTGCAAAACTTGTGAACCATGCAAATTCTTTGGTAGGAAGTATTTCTGTCCTGGGCAACATCACCCAGTGATGTCCATCCATCCATGTCCATGACTGCTCGCAAAAAGAAGTATCTTCTAGTAGCCACTCTGTGTGTCACTAAGTGGGCTGAAGCTATCGCCCTCCCCACTGCAAATGATAAGGCAGTTTCAAATTTCATATTTGAACATATCTGCACAAGGTTTGGGACACCCATGGAAAAAGTATCTGACCATGAGAGTCCATTCTTAAATGAAGTAGTGGAGTTTCTCATGGATCGCATGGGTATTGATCACCGCACTTCTAGCATCTATCATCCAGGGTGGCACATGGTCATGCCCTGCCACCTCAACCCTAGGTGATATCCACACCATATTTTATTATACTATTGCCACACATACAAGCACATACATATATTTATGCCTTTTACCTTGGTCAAATTACATCCATAACAGTTCCCCCCCCAGGTAGGGAATGCTGCACAACATTTCCATGCTTGGGACCATTATGAACAAAGAAGGGCTTGAGATAACGCTTGTTGATCACCTTCTTGCCATATGGCTCATGCAGCTCATGTACTTGTATAGACCCATTGCTACATTCCTTCATGACTTTATATGGACCTGTCCACAGTGGAAGGATTTTTTTATCCATCTGGTGGTCCAATCTATTATCAAAGCATAGCACAACATCCCCCTCAGTAGTGTCTTTCCCATCCCTTGCGAATCTTAGCATCCATGTGGGCCTTTTGTCGATTCTTTTGGATCTCTGTTTGATGGAGCGCAAGGTGTCGGGTTTCATCTAGCTTCTCAAGTTGTACCAACTTGGCCTCTACATGTTCATCTTCTATCATCCTCTGTTCTCATGCCAATCTCAAGGCCAAAATTTCTATCTCTAGTGGTAAAACTGCCTCAGTACTATACACCAACTCAAAAGGAATGTGACTTGTAGATGTTTTATGGGTGATGCTGTAAGCCCACACGACTTCGGTGACCTTCTGATCCCACTGGCCCATAAGGTGTGTTGTACATAATCCATGGTAGTTATATTATAAAATGGTAAGGTGGCATGGTTCCTCCATGTGCCACCCCTCCACCTAGGTGGTCCCATGCCTGCATTCACTGAGACATGGCCCAAGGACCATGGGAGAAGTAATATAAAATAGGTGGAGATGGATATTATATTGGATTATTCCCTCCATGTGCAGGGGTGTAGATAGTCAAAGTATGCAAGTTAAATAATGGGGAAAGTAGGATGAGGTGGCAAGACTCCTTGTGCCAACCCTCCACTTGTCCTCCTAGATGTTTGAACGTATTATAAAATTGGGAAGAGACCAAGGGAGTGTCTTAGACTTGGGATATGGGGTTTGATTTATGTGGAAAAATGAGGCAAAAGGTGTACACACAATTGAGAGTGCGTACCCACCTAGCCCACATGGGAGACTTTTCCACACACACCATGCATGTGGGAGGATGCATTTATTGGGAGAGACCCTCTCTCTTGGCTATAAAAGGAGGGGGCTATTCCTTGATGTAACACGCTCATTCTTGTAAAGCCACCTAGTTAGTACTTTGATTTCCCCCCCCACCCATCCTTCCTTTCAAATAAAGCACGACTCTCTTCCCTTGATGTCTCCATTTCTACATTCCACATCCCATCATGTATATGCTCCTCTTCTTCCTCTCCCTTCCCCTTTGTGCCATAGTCCCCCTCTTCATTCCCACCCCTCTTAATACTTTTTCCCCACCTATGTTAATGCTTCTTCCCTCACAATCCCTTTTCCTCTATGGTCCTCGAGTGTCACCATGCCTCGCGTCTAGCATCATGCCTCGAATTCTTTTCTAGTTAATAGTACATGTGATTAAAATTATTTAAATGGTATTGTTTAATTGGTATCCAATTGTTTTAAATTTCTTTTGTTTAAATTAAATTGTTTAAATGGACACTCATTGTTTTAAGATTAACATGTATTTAATTGTTTTAAATTTGTATTGTTTAAATGGTATTGTTTAATTGGTATCCAATTGTTTGAAATTTCTATTGTTTAAATGGTATTGAAATGGATGCTCATTGATTTAAGATTAATTGGTATCCAATTGCTTTAAATTTGTATTATTTAACTTAAATTGTTTAAATGGTATTTAAATGGACACTCATTGTTTTAAGATTAATTGATACTTGATTGTTTTAAATTTCTATTGTTTAATTTTTATCGCATATTTGCTTGTGTACTGAACATCATGTCCTTTTGTTTTGTAGACGCTTGTCGTCACAATACAATGTACATGCATACTTCCATGGCTGAGGAACAGAACCCCAAACATAATAGGGATAGGGGAAAAAGACCATTGACTAGAGAGGAATTGGAAGAGGACATTGCAACAAAGGAGAGAGCTCAAAATGCATTCAAGCAAATGCGTGTCTTAGCCCTAGGGATGGATCCAATCAGAGTGGCTCGTGTTGCTACCAAAAATAGCAAGTGGTGTTGAGATATCAAGCTCTACCCCCGATATATCTCCTGGATGACTATCATTTATGTCACCGCCTATGTTAGTTGTACTCGTGGTGTAGTTAGACTACCACGTATGTTTTTGGTTTGGGTTCACATATGAACCACGTATTCTAGGTTTTGACATATAGGGTATTTCCCTCTTCTATTGTATTGTTGTTGTGTGCAAAAGTGAAGAAAGGGTTCACCCTCCAACCTTGTGTCCTCTCTCTTTTGTGTGTTGTGAAGAAAGCTGAACTTGAGTCTCCTATCTCTCTCCCTTATTCTTTACATGGTATCAGAGCCTTGTTCGTGGTAAGGAGCTCAAGAAAGCAAGCCAAGTTTGTGGTGTCCTGGTAAGAGGACCAGTGTTGCTTTCCTATTTTGAGTTTGGGAGCAAATCTCTGCAGGTAGCACAGCCAGAAGTGCAGGAGTGCACTGTTTCAGATTGAGAGGCCCTTCGCGGTGTGGCGAGAGCGCAGTATATGCTGCGGGACAAGGGCAAAGCCCTTGGTGACTTTATTTTTTTGATTTGAGGCCGTTTCGGGGCCCATTTTGAAGGCGGAAGTTCTTCGCAGGCACTCAGAAAAAGGCCCTGTTTTTCGATGTGCGACCACTGCGCGCGGCTAGTCGGTGGAAAGGTGCCACAGAAATTGCATCGTATGCCTGTGTGCAGAGATATTGGGAGTTGCAGATTCATGCCTATTGCCTGTTGATGCAAAATCGTCACTAGGAAGTGACTGTGTGGTGAAATACCACTTTCGTCAGTGTTGCAGATCTGCCCCTGTGAGGTTTTTTGCAGAAGTTTTGCTATTTGCCCTTGTGAGGCATTTGCTGTGTTTACAGGTTGCTGTTGCAATTCGTGATTTGTAAAATGTCTGAGAATCTGTCTACCATTGTCAGTGAGAAGCTTGACAAGAATAACTTCCAAGCATGGAAGTTCAGGATGACAAACTTCCTTATGGGAAAGGGAGTTTGGGAGTACATCAGTGGTGAAACTGCAGAACCAGTTTTGGGTGCTGCTCCCACTCCTGCTGAATTGAAGGCCTTTAAAGAATGGCATGAAAAAGCCAGAAAATGCCTGTATTGGCTATCTGTTAGCATTTCAGATTCTATGATTGTGCATATACAGGATCTAGAGACGCCTAAGGAGGCATGGGATACATTGGTGAAGCTGTATAGCACAAATACCAAAGCACGAAAGATGCAGCTAAAGCAGGAGTTGCACAATGTGCAAAGGAAAAATCTGAATATAAATGAGTATTCCTTGAAGGTGAAAGGCCTTACAGATTCTCTTGCCTCCATTGGAGCACCTGTTGATGATGAGGACTTAGTGTCCGTGACCTTGAATGGTCTTGGGAAGGATTATGCACAGTTTCAGACATCCATTGGAGTTCGTGAAACATTTCCTGATTTTCAGGAACTTATTGCTCTCTTGCTGAGTGAAGAGCAAAGGAATGGTGGTTCAGCCACCTCAACTTCTCAAGAGACTGCTTTCTACTCGAATACAGGTAGAGGCAGAGGTAGAGGAAGAGGCCGTTTTGGTGGCTGTGCAGGAAATCAGAACCAACAGCAACAACAGGAAAACCAGTCCTATGGAGGAGGACGTGGTAGTTCTAGAGGCAGGGGGAGCCAAAGAGGCCGTGGTTCATGGCAAAGGAACCAGCAAGTAAATAGCAGCACAGAATGCTATTATTGTGGAAAGCCTGGACACAAGGAGAATACATGCTATAAAAAGTAGAATGACATCAAAAGTGGGAAGTTGCAGCAAAGCAACTATGCATCATCAAGTGGGCATGGTGACGACAGAAATGAGCACCTTTTTGTGATGCAGCGTATGGTTAACTCCATGTCAGGAGATGTTGCAGCTTGCAATGATGTTTGGTATGTTGATTCAGGTGCCTCTAACCACATGACCAGTCATGGTGAGTGGTTTCATGATGTTAGAAATTTGGATAAGCCAGGTTATGTTGAAACAGGTGATGATACTGCGCACCCAATTACGCAGGTTGGTAAAGTGCCATTGGCTATGCAGGATGGCAAAACGAAGTACTTGGCAGATGTACTTCATGTTCCAAAAATCACTAAGAACCTGGTTTCAGTTGGCCAGATGGTTGAGCAAGGACTGCAGGTTAGATTTAATCCTGATGGATGTTTTGTTGAGGACTTCAAAACGCTTGGTTGCGAAAGGCAACAAAAATGGTAGAATGTTCACCTTGGATGTTGATATGCCTGAGGTGAAAGCTGCTATGTTTGCGCATGGGAGAGGTGTCATTGCAGATATTGAGATATGGCACAAGCGCATTGGGCACGTGAATATACAAAGGCTGAAATCTATGCAAACGAAAAACATTGTTGCAGGTTCACCTAAATTCAGAGTTGAGGGAATGCAAAAGGTATGTGAAGCATGCCAAATGGGTAAGCAGGCCAGACATGCATTTCCCAAAAATGCTAAGGTGAGCAGAAGACCTTTGGAAGTGATCCATTCAGATGTTTGGACAACCAAAGCTGCTTCTATTGGTGGATGCCATTATTATGTGATGTTTATTGATGACTACACTAGGAAGGTGTGGATTTATTTTATGAAGCACAAAAGTGAAGTGTTCAGCCATTTCAAGGCTTTTAAGGCCATGGTTGAAAAAGAGAAAGGTGTGCATATTAAAGTGCTAAGATCTGATGGAGGGGGAGAGTACTTTTCAGAAGAATTTTGTGACTATTTGAAAGAATAGGGAATTCAAAGGAAGTACTCATGCAGGTCTACCCCTCAGCAGAATGGGGTTGCAGAAAGGAAGAACAGGCATATTGCAGAAGTAGGACGGGCGATCCTAAATGAGAAAAACATGCCTGATTATTTTTGGGCTGAAGCAGTAGCAACTGCTGTTTATATTATGAACAGAACCCCCACTGCAGCTGTCCATGGCATGACGCCTGAAGAAATGTATATAGGCCAAAAACCAGATATTTCTCACTTGAAGGTATTTGGTTGCATAGCTTATGTTCATGTTCCTGATGAGAAGAGAACAAAGCTGGATCCAAAGGCAAAATGCAAGTGAGCAGAGATGTTGTTTTTGATGAAATGAGCAGCTGGTATGCACCAACTGTTATGGTAGGAGATGCAGATGCAGGAAATGGGAATGCTGCAATCAATGCAGAGCAGCAATCTCAAGCCTTGAGTGGACCCAGAGAGTCCTCTACTAGTGGATCTAATGCATGGACAGGGAGATTGAGATCTAGTGAATCGTCACATGGCAGCCTTGATAGTGTTGTGCAGGTATCACATAAGGGAAAAGAAAAAGTAGACCATGCTCCAGTGTTTGATGTGTGTGCTGGTAGCTCTCATGTTGATGGAGAGTCAAGCGGCTCTGAAATGAGCCGTGATGAGGAACTTGGGATTCCTTCTGTTGTTACACCTGGTGCAAGGAAAAGCAGGCATGATTTAAAGACTCCTACAATTGATCCAGTTGTACGGAGGTCCACTCGTATTAAGTATCCAGTTGACAGGCTGAGATATGATGGGTATACAGCACATCACTGTGCTTATATGGTCAAGGTTCTAGAGGAGCCAGAGCCCACATGTTTTGAGGATGCAGCAGGGCATAAAAATTGGTAAGCAGCTATGGATGAAGAGATGGCTGCCTTGGATGCAAACCACACTTGGGATTTGATGCCTTTGCCTCATGATAAGAAGGCTATTGGCTGCAAGTGGGTTTACAAAGTAAAGCACAATGCTGATGGGTCTGTTAGCAGGTACAAGGCAAGATTGGTTGCCAAAGGTTTTGCGCAGACATATGGAATTGACTATGAGGAAACTTTCAGCCCAGTTGCAAGGATCGCAACCGTGACAACAGTAATTGCTATGGCTGCTGCAAAGGGATGGTCTTTGCATCAGATGGATGTGAAAAATGCCTTCTTGCATGGTGATTTGCAGGAAGAGGTTTATATGATGCAGCCAGAAGGTTATGAGGATAATTCACACCCCGATTTTGTATGCAGGTTGCGCAAAGCCTTGTATGGCTTAAAACAGGCGCCGAGGGCATGGTCAGACAAGATAGGGCAATATCTTGTCACTATTGGATTTCAGATTTCCAATTCAGATTTTTCACTTTATGTGAAAAGGACAAACAGAGGGATTGTGCTTATAGTCATCTATGTTGATGACTTGATTATTACAGGTGATAGTGATGCAGACATTAATGAAGTGAAGCTGCTGTTGAAGCAGAAATTTGAGATGAAGGATTTGGGAGAGCTGCGTTACTTCTTGGGCATTGAGGTTATTAGATCCCCGAGTGGGATATGGCTGTTGCAAAGGCAATACGGTTTGGACATGCTGTCCAAATATGGGATGATAGGCTGTAAGCCTATTTCTGTTCCATTGGAGCAGAATGTGAAGCTCAATGCAGAGACAGGTGAGCTTCTTGAAGATATTACTATGTACGGGCGCATAGTAGGCAGCTTGATTTACATGACTATAACCAGACCAGATTTGAGCTATGTTGTGGGGCTGGTAAGTCAGTTTATGCAGGCACCGAGGAAGCCACATTTGGCTGCGACTAGGCGCATACTGCGGTATGTGAAGTCCACATTGCATTATGGACTGTTTAATGAAGCTGGGTGTGCATTACAGGTACATGGATACACAGATGCTGATTGGGCTGGTAGTGTCTCAGACAGGAGATCTACTAGTGGTTTTATGTTTTCCCTTGGGAGTGGTGCCATCAGTTGGAGCAGCAAGAAGCAGCCAACAGTTGCCTTGTCGAGCACAGAGGCTGAGTACAGGGGTGCAGCAATGGCTGCATGTGAGGTAGCTTGGTTACGGAAGCTACTTGCAGATATGGGATAGTCAATTCATGCAGCAGTTATCATTCATTGTGACAACATTAGCAGCATCATGCTTGCTAATAGCCCAGTTTATCATGCTAGAACGAAGCACATTGAGGTGCATTATCACTTTGTGAGAGAGAAGGTTCTAGCTGGTGAGATTGATCTTGTCTATGTCAGCACTGAGGAGCAGGTGGCTGATATTTTTACGAAGGCATTGGGTACCGAGAAGCTTTGCAGATTTAGGAGCTTGCTTGGTGTACGTGAGATGGATTTGAGCTTGAGGGGGAGTGTTGAGATATCAAGCTCTACCCCTGATATATCTCCTGGATGACTATCATTTATGTCACCGCCTATGTTAGTTGTACTCGTGGTGTAGTTAGACTACCACGTATGTTTTTGGTTTGGGTTCACATATGAACCACGTATTCTAGGTTTTGACATATAGGGTATTTCCCTCTTCTATTGTATTGTTGTTGTGTGCAAAAGTGAAGAAAGGCTTCACCCTCCAACCTTGTGTCATCTCTCTTTTGTGTGTTGTGAAGAAAGCTGAACTTGAGTCTCCTATCTCTCTCCCTTATTCTTTACAAGTGGGTGAACCTTGCGTGATCCCTTCAGTGGAAGGAAATCAAGAAGCAGGTTTTCATTGAAGATGTGCATTCAATATGGCCGGTGTCATTGAGTTTGTCTCGAAAGGGATGATGGAAGGTGTACAAGTGCATGAATGATGACATAAAGGCAAATGCTTAGAGGATCTACCTTGAAGTGTTTGAACATCCCCTTCATCATGCTGGTTGCCTATTATTCTTTGTGAAAATTTTATACATGCAATTTGTCTGAGGCGAGAGAGTGGAATTCAGATCTAAAGAGGTTGTTCACAATGTACATGATATCAAGAGGGAGACTGTCACATTCACACTGGAAGAGATGAATCTAGCACTCCCAGGAGTTGCCTTAGAGTTGAAGGTACATACAAATTCTTCGAGAGGTTGATCCAATAGGAGACAGAAACAAAGAGGTGGCATGAGTT
Source organism: Dipteris shenzhenensis (assembly GCF_047967505.1). NCBI lineage: Eukaryota > Viridiplantae > Streptophyta > Polypodiopsida > Gleicheniales > Dipteridaceae > Dipteris > Dipteris shenzhenensis. The sequence continues at coordinate 27,385,690 of NC_141620.1, forward strand.
TGCACAAAGTCAAATGCCACCTTGTCTAGTACAACCTCAAGCTGGACATGAAGGTATGGTGCGAGAGATGGTTGAGCTAAAGTAGTTGGTGAAGCTACTTACAGAGTCATTGAAGCATCATAATGACTCAACTCCTAACTCCATCACTGTGAGGCATCCGAAGTATGTCCAAACTAAAGTAGGCGAAGGTCCTGAAGATTGTAATGAATGTCATGCCTGCAGCAACTCATGGTCGGGGCATTACAATTTGCCATCTCTGCACTATTTGCACCTCTCATGTGTTGAGAGGAAGAGAAAGAAGAGACAAACGGACACAAGAGTTGTGTTGAGAGGAAGAGAAAGAGGAGAGAGACCGTCACAAGAGTTGCTCCCAAGAAAGTGATTCTATTCATAGATCATAGGCATATATATAGTTGAGGACTAGGCTGAGTTAGGGCAAGCTATATATAGCTCTAACACCCCCACTCAAACTAGGCCCTCTAGCTATGGATGAAAAAAACCCTTGGGGAGTACACGAGAAAAAACCCGAGCCACTATATATATCTATGTGAAAATATATATACATAGAATGGCCATATGCCATTTTGAATGATACAATGTAATGCTGGATGATACAGTGCAAATTCATGTGGATAGTACAAGGGCATAAGACAAGCACTTGTCCATAGTACAATGCAAAGTATAGGCACTATGTTTGGTGCATGATATAGTGAAAAGTATGTGTGAAAAATAGAAAAATCTTCCTGGAAATCTCAACTTGTTTGACATAGTGATGATGCATAATCAGGGCTTGAGATCTTCAAGTTCAATGTTTGAGCTCTTCATCTGAATAGTAGAGCTTGTTGTCTCAAACCTCCTCAAACCTTTATAATCATGCCTTCATGTTTTGCACAATTCATCCACATAAAATGACCTATTTCATGTAGTGTATATGAAAACAACAAATATTCAAGTGTTTGTTTCCATTGTACCAAGGATGAATGTATGAGCAAATTTCTTCGATCACTCCAAAGATGAGTATGGAGGGGCGATTTGAGATGTCCACAAAGCCAGGGCTAAAATGTCTCTTGGGTAGTGTAAGAAAGTCATAGCAACACAATAGGAAGGCCCATAAAGTTCTTGCAAATCAAGAACTAATAATCCAAAAACACAACAAGCATTCGGGCATCTTGAAGTATTGGATTTGATATGTCCCATAAAGCCAAGGCTGAAATGTCGCTTGCGTAGTGCAAGAAAGCCATAGCAACACAACAAAAATGCCCATAATGATCCGCAAATCAATAATTAATAATCTAGAAACACAACGAGCATCCGGACATCCAAAAGTACTGAACAATTGAGCATCCCAGAAGTACCGCACACCTGGGCAGTCGGAAGTATCGAACAATCGAAACTACGAGCCCATAATGATCCTCCAAATCAAGAACCAATATTTTAGAAACACAATTGAGCATCCCAGAAGTACCGAACAACTAGGCTGTCGAAAGTACCGAACAACTAAAAATACAAACAATTGGGCATCCCAGAAGTACCGAACAACTAGGCAGCCAGAAGTATCGAACAACCAAAAATACAATGAGAATAAGCCATGCACGTATGACAAGAGGCAAGCTTGTGTGGATTAGACACAGCTTACATAATCATAGCAGGAATGAAATAACAAGCTCTTTGCATCCGAAAGTACCGAACAATTGGGAAGACGAGCATTCAAGATTACAAAGAACATCTAGAAGAAACCAAGAAAATGGACATCTGGGAATGGTGATCACGTCCAAACAAGTACTCAACAGTAATGCATATGTGCCACGTCCAAACGAGTACTTGATAAATAATCCATATGTGCCATGTCCAAACGAGTACTCAAGAAGTAATCCATATGTGTTTATCTAAAAGACATTGAACCTTGCCACGTGCAAATGAGTACATAATATGACCATGGTACTCAATAAGTAATCCATATGTGTCCATCATGAAAGCCAGATAAATATGTGTCACATCTAAATGAGGACTTAGTAATAATCCATGTACCATGTCCAGACGAGTAAATGTGTCACATCCAAATGAGGAGTCAATAATAATCCATGTACCACCTCCAAACAAGTACTCAAGTAGTTAGCCATATGCCACGTCCATATAAGTACTCAAGGAATTAGCCATATGTGTTCATAAATATTGTCACCTGAAAGACATTGACCATGCCATGTTCAAACGAGTATGCAATAAGTAGTCCATAGATGCCACAGCCAAACCAGTACTCATTAAGTTAGCCATAGGTGTTCATCATGAAAGACATATAAGTATACCTCACATATAGGACGAAATAAAAGTATGCTTTGCTTGAACCAATAAGTAAATACATACCATGAGTCATCAATAAGTTAATTGACAAAGAAGGAAGAAATCATTGGTCCAGCAAGACCTTGCATGCACTCATAAATATAGATGACTATGAAAAACAAAGTAGATATACTCATCCTGTATGTATCGAATATGCATTTAATCCATTGGATTGTATCTAAGCATCTGTGCAAACCTGCATGTACTCGGAGAAACAACTGAGTGTGATGAAAGAGAATATATGAGCTCACCTTGGAAATAAACGAGTGCCTTGAAAATGACAAGAAACATGTGAGAAGCACCGTTGCATATGTGAAGTAACATATCCAAGGAGTAATAATATCAAAGCTAAATAGAAAAGAAACATTGAAAGATCATGGTTCCCAATCATGTACAACATTAAAGAAAGTTGGTTTATCTTTATACCAACAGGCAAAGAAAAGCTCCAACACATAGATGTATGCCATAGTGATTGCTAAAAAACAATGAAGTTTTGTGAGGCACCTGAGTGTTGGGATATCTCAAGGTGTATGCCTCAGGCACACCTTATGTTTCTATGTGTGAGTGCTAGAGGCACAGTTAGGTGCCCACAAGCATAGTGAGGTGGTGGAAAAGCCACATAGGATGATTGAGTGAATCTAGGAGCAGATTGAGGAGATGATTGTGGAGCTTTGAGGTCATCAGTGATGTTAGTGACCTTGTATGAGGTGCCTACTTAAGGACCTCTTTCTTCTTCATTCTATAAGCAAGTATTCTGATTTTGTGTCAACTCTACTCTTTCCTTTCAGTATTCCAACATGGTATCAGAGCCATTTGATCCCCCTTGAGCCCATTTTTGCCACATCATCATCTTCTTCCTCTTCTTCTTCTTCACCATCTCTCCCTCTTCTTCCAAAAATTTGCTTGAGCTTGTTCTCCTCCGATTCTCACCCACTTCCCACGCCCTTCCTGCTGGAGATCCCTCTTGTTGGGGCAAATTTCGGGCTGCAAGCAATTGACGAAATATGTGCTCTACTAGTCGCCATTGTACGAAAGTCGTCGATTCTTCTTCCTGCGTTTTCTTTGCACCTACTCCGTCTTTGTCTAATTCCTTTCAAGGCAAGCTTCTCCATACTTAGAGCTACCTTTTGCTGAAATCTGAGCAGCAATGGCTGCATATTGAAGGAGAAAACAGAGAAAAACCAGTCGACTTTGTTCAAGAAGGTGAAGGCGACCTGACGCGTTTTTTCACCTCTTCTTCCCAGAGGATCTACTGTGGTATACCAGCTTTCTTTTGCCTTAGAAAGCCGCCTTTCTTTTGCTTTGAAGAGTGTGCTATGAGCCCTCCAAGTTCAGCTCTCTAGTTTTGACATGCTTTTGAAAATGATGCTACATAAAATGCTACTCTAGCATTTTTGGTCTTTTGAAGTTTTCAATAACTTCACTACAAGTGTTGCTTCAGTTTTGTTTTGACTTGCTAGACCTGGTTGTGATTGGAAAGTGTTTATTTCATCCACTTCTATGAAGCATGTAAAAGGAAGCATCATTGTTGGAAATCTAGTCACTACTATTTGCTACATCAAGTGCTCATACTTTGGAAGTATTTCAGTTATTTTTGCCTTGTAAGAGAGATAGACACTGCCCAATATCTGGGTTAGACCCTCTCATGGCTACCTTATATAATCTTGAGAAGTTCAATGGAAAGGGCTTCCATACATGGCAAATGAAGGTGAAATTTGCATTGATGCGGGAGAACTTATGGGGACTTGTCAAACCTACTCCTACCACTTCTTCTACGGCCTCCAATGCTGGACAATCTTCAACTCTGACACGACCGGCAAGGGATCCAGCAAGAGAAGAAAAAGCATATGGTATAATTGCTTTAGCTTTGGGTGATGATTACATACATCATATCTCTAACTTGGAGTCTCCTTCGGAAGCTTGGCAGAAGCTAGACATGATTTTTGGTGCAAGCTCTCACATATCTAAACTATCACTTAAAATCTCTTTCTTTGAATTAAAGATGGCAAGTGATACTACTTTAGCTGCTCATGTCAACTATATGTGGAGTCTTATGACTCAGTTAGCTTCTATCAACTCTCCTATCACCCCTGATGATGCTATGGCAGTGTTACTTAAGAGTATGCCTGAAAGTTTTGATCACATTGTTAGCACTTTGAAGAATCTTCCCAATCCTAACCTTGAAGGCATTATCTCAGCTCTCCAAGAAGAAGAAAGACATATGGAGCTAAGGAAAGGCAATGACACTGCTTATGTTATGAAATTCCAGAAGGGCAAGTATACTCCTTGCAATCACTATGGAAAGACAAATCACCTTTCGAAGGACTGCTTCAAAATTAATCCATGCAAGCACTGTGGCAAAAACAACCATAGTGAGAAGTTTTGCAAAGCCAAAGCAAAGACAGAGAATGCAAATCTACTTACAGTGAATGAGCCTCCACAAGATGAGGCATCCTTTGAAGATTATGCATTTTAAACTCATCTCTATGTATGCTCCAGATCTCTCTTTTTATGTCAAGGTACTCAGCCTGGATAGTCCTCCAAAATGAATGAAATAAATTATTGTGTTTTGTGTGTTTTGTAAACACCTCTGGTCACCTTATGATGTAGGCCATGTGTATGTTTTGTTCCATGGTACCTCCTGCAGACATTGTGTGCATGTACATGCAGGGGAGATAACCATTGGAAGGTCTATTTGTATCCCTTTCTACCTTACACCCAAGGGAACCCTTGCTAGCATGAGAACCTAGCCATAGATTTATCCTTGACCACCATGAGATGGCATGAGAAACTATGAGACTAGATGTATCCTTGACATAGCCTCAAGCATTTCCTTGAGGGGGGGGTTTGTTGGGATATCTCAAGATGTATGCCTTAGGCACACCTTATGTTTCTATGTGTGAGTGCTAGAGGCACAGTTAGGTGCCCACAAGCACAGTTAGGTGGTGGAAAAGCCACATAGGATGATTGAGTGAATCTAGGAGTAGATTGAGGAGATGATTGTGGAGCTTTGAGGTCATCAGTGATGTCAGTGACCTTGTATGAGGTGCCTACTTAAGGACCTCTTTCTTCTTCATTCTATAAGCAAGTATTCTGATTTTGTGTCAACTCTACTCTTTCCTTTCAGTATTCCAACACTGAGTATAGATATTGACAGAGCTCTTTGGTTGAAGGGCACTCTATGAATGTTGAGTAGCAAAGCATATACATAAAGACTTTGCAAGCGATGAACTAAATATGAAACTGGTTAGTAAAGGATGCACTAAATAAAAACTAGCTTAATATGTGTGAAGCATAATTGGCTTTTACTTTTGCAAAAGCAGCATGAAACCACAAGTGATAAAGCACTTAACTCTTGTTTTAACTGTTGACCTAATAGAAATCAAAAATTGCTTTCATATGATAGATAACCTTTTGTCCAAGTGATTTTCTCAATCAACTTTCTGGTCTATTGAACGTATATAATTATCACTTCAAAAGCATGTAGATTCGGCTACCTTACTCTTAATGACAATATTGAGACTCTACTTGGCATTGATTAGATAAGATCTTAATCCCTAAAGATTGACTATGCTTACAACAGTGACCTTCTGCTCTTGGTTTTTATGGATATGACCGATGGGTGTTGGGTCTCCTCTTTATCTAAATTTTATGGAGTCCTATAGCTAAAGAAGTTTGCTTTATGTGATTGAGCATCTTACTTCTTCATGTGGGAATGCAAAAGCATGATATGCCAGTGTGTTAAATTCAAGGGAACACAAATACTGAGTGCATGATGGTGTGATCAACTAGTGGAGAGTGAAAGCAGGAGGGTGACACCATATCAGGAAGCTTCTTATCATTAAGTATATATATTTTTTAATTTCTTTTGCTTTTTCTTCAAATATTGTTGATTCTATAAAAGTATGAACCTTTTCCATCCTCATGTCCTAGATCAATTCTTCTCTGTTATGAGTGTTCATCTTCCTGTCCAAACACTCTTCTACCAGTTTATTGACAACAGATAGCAAAAAGAGATAATCATAATTTTATTAGCTAAAATCAAAATATAGTGATCCAACGAGTCAAAATATTCGGCGCATATGCTTCGAACAAGCTAACGTGGGCCGTTTTCATCAATCATGACCATAACGCTTATTTTCAATGCATCCTTGATAACTTTTTCATATCAACTCAAAACCTAGCAATCAAGTAATTGAAACAATCAGAACGAACGTTTTGCGAATGATCGTGTTGTCAGATTGACAAAAAACATATCGCTTTCTCTTCACAGTCATGCTAGTAGGCTCAAATACCATGTTGAGAGGAAAAGAAAGAGGAGAGAGGCAGACACAAGAGTTGTGTTGAGAGGAAGAGAAAGAGGAGAGAGACTACCGACACAAGAGTTTCTCCCACGAAAGTGATTCTATTCATAGATCATAGGCATATATATAGTTGACGACTAGGCTGGGTTAGGGTAAGCTATATAGAGCTCTAACATCATGCTTGATAAAGCATATGAAAGGAAGCCATGTATGTCTAATATGTCTTGTTCCACTATCTCGTGCATTGTTTGAGCTATTTGGCCTTGCGAGATACTATGATATGTAGGAAAGAACTGCACCAGCCACATCACGTTTTATTTGTGACCTTTTCCAAGGTTATGGGGAAGGAAGCCATAATGATCCTCCTCAGTGACATTACAAAATACAAATTTGATATGTAATATTGACAAGCCTACAATTTGATTTTATGAAATATATAAGCGATATTTACTCCACCTGAAAGCTTGTTTCACAAAAATTTCATGATGTTGTATAAAGTCTTGTTTAAAGATAATTAAATTTTGTTTGAAGCCTCCAACATTTCATATAAAGTCTTGTTTTAAAGTGTGGACATATGTTGTAAATGACTGCAAATTCTATTCCTCTTTAGTATGGATTGTTTCTACTTGGATATTAAGTAGAGCATCTCTTTCATTAACTTCCAATTCCAAATTGTCTTCAATCCCTTACTTCGTTACAATTGCTCTTTGAATCTCCATATCATCATCCAATTGTTCATCGGCTTGACAATCATAGGACCACCGTGGAGCCTGCCCTTCATAGGCATTAGAATCAATGTCCAACAGGATACAATTATTGCAATACATATATACTAGTTTCTCAGCTTGATCAGGTCGTCCAACAATCAATTTCAAATAGTACTATGCACATGCTTATACGTGCTCCAATTTCTCTCTGAACTGGATTTTGAAGCACATTGAGCAAGTACATGCATTGCTAATGGCCTCAAAAGCTCACAACCGTACCATTCAACATCCACACTTCCATGCTGGTTGTTGTTTGGCCATTTCTTGTACAAAAGTGCCACTAAACCTGCCCTCTTTCAATCTATATTTGATAAACTCCGAAATGCACTGAGCAGCTTGATCTCTATCCGAGTAGAACGTATTGACTACTTGATAGAAGTCATCCATGACTTCTTGTTCAGTCTCAAGCTGCATATTCCAATACTCAGGGTCCAAAAGATATCCTATACTATGCAACAGACTATGGGCAGATACCCATCTTCGATGGAAATATTTCAACAGCACATTGCGTTTTCTCCTAGTGTATGGTATTCTCCATCTGGACACAACCATTAGGAAAAGGAAGCTCATTTTGGGGCCCTATAAGAAATTCACTATTTTCTCTTTTCTCTCTCTACAAAAGCAAGAAAATATGGATACTTGCATGAGAAATGTCAGTGTGAAAAGGAATAAATATATTCTTTCACATGTTTTACATTCAATGTTCATATAAGAGCAACACTTTTCTGTGCAGAATTTGGTGATTCTGACACTGCAGACGCGTCCGAAACGGCCCAAAACCTCAAGAATGGCACTGGAAACGCTGGAATCGGACAAAAAGGTACCAAATCGCGTTTTTCTGCAAATCTCACTTTTCGGCCTTTTTTGGTTGTTTCCGGGCCTCCGGATGTCCGATTCCAGTGTTTCCAGTGCCATTCTTAGGGTTTTGGGCCGTTCCGGATGTGTTTGCGGTGTCAGAATCAACAAATTCTGCACAGAAAATAAATTTTTTAAAGACTCAAATTAGATCCCCTCATTAATGTGACATGCTTCTACGAACATATAGTACTATTTCTTTTTCTTATTTTCATCTTCTTTTGTTGAATTTTCAATGTTACGTTAGTCCACTCCTGATTGGTTGAGAGCCTATTTTCTCTCTCTTCTAAAAAGGCCCCAAAATGAGCTCCCTTTTTTTCTAATGCGATTCTTTCAATGATTTTTGGGTCTTGCAAGCTCTGTTGCACACCCCACTAAGTCATCCATACCTTTTCCATATTAGGTATTTTTGTGTCAAGAGCTCTGATAGCATACGTCACAGGCATCATTACATGGTATGCATCTCCCACGTTCTTCCAGAACAAGTCCTTCTGAACTAATTTTTTCATCTCAGCACTCTTATTACGCTGTCTTTTTGAACCTCTTCCCACCTTCTATCAAGGGTGCATGAGAATGTCTCTTTAATAGGATCATTGTTTTTCATCAAAGCCTCAAGAACGTAAAAGTGCATCGCAAATCTTGTTTCTACCAAGTGTGATTTTCTTGCAAGCTTTTTTGCAATTCCATAAATTCTGTGAGTTTTTTTTGCATTTGCTCCATCCTTTGATAATAAATGCATTAGGGTTGGATATAGTGAGCACAGCAAAGCTTGCACACTATGTGATCTAATCAATAGAAAGATATATAGTCTCACGAGATACAGTAGAGCATGTGGGGACAAAAAGGTAGTAGAGCTTACTTCCAATTCATGCGTAATATGACTAGTTGTACATCATGTGGGGACAAAAGGTTTTAAACAATCAGAATTAAGTGGTGCTTGAGAACTAGCATGGTCCACAATTGTGAAGAATCTCATTAATATAGGACATTTTTCACCAATAGATATGAAATCACTTGATGCTTGAAGAACTAGATTATAGGAATTGAATGCTCCCAATATCATGGGACTATTTGGTCCCTTGTTTACATTCTATCTTGGTTTGGTCTACATTTTAGCACTATTAGCCTAGAACCATGGGTCGCAAACGAGGGAGAGCCAACAAAAGCACTACTCTTTCAATTAGCATTTTGGAGGAGGTGATTCGCTAAATCTCACATAGTGAATTTGTGTGGGAATTGAAATTTGTAAATTTTAACCGATTTGGCAAATGAGGGGCCCCTAGACAACATAGTGGCATTGTTTGGAATGTGATCTCATGCAATGCTATGATTGTAGAGTATACACAGAGTATGGTTATGAAGTTTTAACAACATGCAAAACTCCTTTAATGACCCAATGTGTCCTATGAGGCAACATTCCAACATATGGTACTAGAAAATATTTTATGCAGTGCACAAACACAAAAATCTAAAGGAAAGCTGACAAATATGTTGCAAGTGAGAGAAAATAGTTGGAACTCCAATGACAAGGTCGATGTAAATAATACTAATCCCAAGCACACAAACAATCCCAAGGCTTGGACCACACTTCATACTTCTTACAAAGATCATATTTTTATGAAGACCATAATGCCCAATACACATTACAGCCATCAATATTATGGAACCAAAGGGACCCAACCTCCTCCATGCACTTTGCTCAAACTCATAATTCTTACAAAAACCATAATGCCAGATGTACATTACAGCCACCATAAACATTGTATGTAAAAACCATAATGCCATATCTACATTATAGCCATAGATATTATAGAAAGAAGCATAGAAATCCAGCCTCTTTCATGCACTTTACTTAACAATGATGCAAAATAGAGGGATACTATGGATCCAAAAAAGAGTAGAAAACATTATAGCCATAAATATTATAGAAAGAACTATAGAAAGCTAGCCTCCTTCATGCACTTTACTTAACAATGATGAGATATAGAGGGATACTATGGATCGAAAAAAGAGCAGAAAGCATAGAGCAATAAAGACACTCTTGTGCCACACAACTACCATGACCAAGGACATAGTATGTGTTACATGACAACCTCAACAAGAACATCAAAAGTGATGATCACAAGTATTACTATCAACACTACATAGTTTATGGAAATGTTATTCTGTACTAATTGATCGCAGACACATGTTAGCAAATAACATTGTCATTCTCTATGGAAAGACAATGGCGACCTAAGTCTTCACAAAGCCTTGCCATCCCACAGCAACCTGCAAAGACATCGATAATGCAATCACCAGGGTCTGTGAATGTTCTGAGTATCCACCTACAAGAAGCACTAAAAGGGATCAGAGGATGTTTGACAATCCATATTTGTTTTCCTTGAAAGAACTGCAATTATAGATTCAATATGTGCTTGCATAGGGTCTTACTCATGCAAGTAATTTGATCTTTCTTCCCCTCCTTGTAAGTAAGTTGATGCAACTTGTGTCCGTTTTTTGACATGTTTATGGTCACACTCATGTAGCACTAATGTCTTTGCTGTTGCTGGAAAAATCTTATTAGAGACATTTGCACTTGCTTGTCGATCCATGTGTGGGAGGTCAGATTTTCCATGCCAGAAGATACCCATTTGTAGATTGCGAACCTAATGGATGACACGTCAAGTTAGATACATCCTACACATCCAAATCATGCTTATTAGACCAATATAAACAAACATTTAGGTGATTTAATGTACCTCCTCTCCATCATCATGTAAATAACCAAAGTCAAGAAGCACCGTATATGATCGATGGAGCTTGAACTCAGGCTTCTTCACATGTGCAAATATATAGCCCCAATGTTCTGGGAGAGAGCAAGTCATGTACCACCCATGATTCAACACCCCCTGCTCCAAAACGCACGCTTCCATATTGCTCCATTTGGATCCTTCATGCCTCCATATGCTGCATACTGGGTTCGTCCCTCGCTGACTTCATTGCTTTCTTCCACTCACACTTGTGAGTGGTGTGGGGCATCCCCTTAGTGGTTGACCTCCTTTGAACCTAGCAAGCTTTGCTAGTGCGTGCCTCTTAAGCGAAGATCTTTTATTGCCAAGTATTGTAACAATCTTTGACTTGGCCCATTTATCTGTGAACTGAAGATTGGGGGGGTTAAAGTGCATCTATAGTTGCTTTGTGTTGTTGTGAAAACCTTAAAATATCATATATAATGGAATTTTAAAGTGATAGCTACCAAGCCTCTACTTGATCACTTTGTATTGTAATTTTACTTCACCCACATAAAATAGATATCGTTATGAAAATAAAAGATTTAAATTTTTGGTGCCACAATTGCAACAATAGCCAATAGGCTTTTACAATGTAGAAGAGTGAAGTGACGCTACCAAACAATATTGTGCCCATTGGAATGTTATGCTTGCCACCAAAGTTAGGCATTGAAGTGTAAGCCATGAAAACAACAAGCTCAAGGACTTTGGTAAGAGACTAGGCTATGAATATTTTTAGAAAGCAGCATTGCTAATAGAATGCATGTCTTTTTTTTTCAAAACAAGCTTAAAAACATGGTTGATTCTATATTTTCCCACTTAATGAGTTAAAACCTTTACCTACTTTTAGCCGGAAAAGAAACCGAGACCAAAGGCTAGAGACTAAGTATGGCGACGCTCAAAGGCCATAGAGAAAAGGAGATCACGAGGGCGAAGGGATGTCATAGGGGTGAATAAGGAATTAGAAGTGGAGGGAAGGAAAAGGGAGACTATGACGCAAGGGGAAAGGGAGAGTGGGAAGAGAAGCAAGTACATGATAGGAAGAGGAATGTTGAGATGTAGACATCAAGGGAAGTGAACCATACTTTATTGGAAAGGAGGGATGAGAGGGAAATATCAAAATACTAGCTAGGTGGCTTTACAAGAATGAGCGTGTCCCATCAAGGAATTTCCCCTTCCTTTTATAGCCAAAAGAGGGGGTCTCTCCACATTAATGTATCCTCCCACATGCATGGTGTGTGTGGAAAAGTCTCCCATGTGGGCTAGGTGGGTACGCACTCTCAATTGTATGCGACAACCCTTTGCCTCAATTTTTCGCATAAATCAAGCCCCATATCTCAAGTCTATGATACTCCCTTGGTCTCTTTTAAATTTTATAATAGGTTCAAACCTCTAGGAGGACAAGTGGAGGGTTGGCACAAGGAATCTTGCCACCTCATCCTACTTTCCCCATTATTTAACTAGCTCTCTTTGTCCTTCTATACCTCCCCCACATGGGCCTATCCCATATGGAGGGAATAACTCAATATAATAGCCATCTCCACTCATTTTATATTGCTTCTCCCATGGACTTTGAGCCATATCTCAATTATTGCATCCTAGGTGGAGGGGTGGCACATGGAGGAGCCATGCCACCTTGCATTTTATAATATTACTATTATGGATTATGTACAACACACCTTATGGGTCCTCTTACATGGAAGGGTGGCACATGGTCATGCCTTGCCACCTCAACCTTGGGCCCTATGCACACCATATTTGATTATACTATTGCCACATATACAAACACACATACATATTAATGCCTTTTTCCTTAGACAATTTTATCCATAACACTACTCACAAGGGAAAGCGAAAAAACCATACTTCTACAAATATCTAGTGTAATTCAAAAAATAAAGAAGTGATTTCGATAAATGTCTAAAAAAAAACATCAAAAGAATTTATGAATAACATTTTCCAACTTTATTGAGTTACAAAAGACTTGTGAAAGTCTAATAGACTTCATCACATAATCACCATTTGTATACACAACATTGTCAACATTCACGGAGTACCAAAAATGCTTTTTAGGGGTTGGCATATCCTATTTACAGTTCACTTATGGCAAACCTTGTTGCTTGCATTGCACTATTAAACATCATATTTTAATGGAGGGCCTCTAAAGGGCTCAAGGATTCACTATGTGAGAACCCTAGGTACCATGTGCATTCATAGGATTAATTTAAAGGAGGTCCTAGACTTAAATTTTGAGGAGACTCGCAAATCTAGGGACCTTCACTAGGGGTCTGTAATAAACTATTACGTGCTTATTTAGCAAAAGAAATCAAGGTGTGCTTTGATCAAATAAGTTCCTCCAAGTTCCAACCTTTCCTTGGGTGAACTTATATGCATGTGATATATTGTGGGGGTCAACGGTAGTATATTTTTGCACCTACTAATCCCAAAGCAGATGAGGTCATGTGCTCCAATATCATTACAATAGGGTACGTTATGCAAGTCAATGGTAGGTGTGCTCTTATATTATTACAATTCTATAGAAAAATGCCTTTACTCTATTTTTGTATGAACCAAAAAACTATGCAACATTATGCCCCAATGCATCATCTAAAGAATTGGGCCCCATGTCCATGTGTACTCAATAATGCAAGTGAAGTTTCAATCGGTGCAAACATACATTAATGCAATTTTCTTCCCTAGCACTATTGTAATATGAGAGCACATGGGCCATTGACTATAGCATAGTATAAGGAGAGCTAGAGCACATGAATTCACTCGCTCTTTTGGGATTTGGCATTAGGAAAAGGTGCAAGGCAGGTTGCAGTCGGTGCAAAAATATACGGGTTGGTTTATGTAGCAGTACTATAATAGTACGAGTCACATGGCTATTGACACTTCCTACTTTCTATAATCCTTATCATAACATACTCCCAATCAACTCTCACCCATGAATCCATTTTACATATCCAAAACCTTACAATATCATATGCTACATTTTGTGACTCAATGGTCCTTGTGCCCTCCTATTGTTTTAGTGCTAGAAACAAAAACCCTTTGTTATATTTTTGCATTGACCCAAAACCTCCGTTGGAACACTACTACACATGGATCCTATTGCGATGTTGAAGTACCGACATTTAGCGCACGCGGGGCGCTAATCTTCGGTATGGGAAGCACGTCCCGTAAAGCATCACTACATAGCAACTTTAGGTAAATGTCACTATATATCAACAATTACAAAAGTCGCTATATAGCGACTTTTAAGTGTTGCTATATAGCGACAGTGAGATACTATTTTATAGCGACGTTTTCCAAAGAGGCTTTTTACTCATATAGGCCTGAAAACTTAGTTTTTTCCAATGATAATTTTTTTTAAATTTTCATACATGTTTGATCTTTTAAGAGAATAAAAGTATGAGAGCATGTACATCAAGCCTTTAAAGCTCATATATTCATGTATAAGTTTGAGATGAAAAAAATCAATGAAGAGCATTTACATCAAGTGTTTCATCTTGAGCCAAGTCTAAGGTGCCAAACAAGTCTATCTCTAACTCTATACCAAGTTAATCTCCTATATCATCATCGTACTCTAGCATCGTACGTTCATCTAAAAGTACTTGATCCTCTTCTTCAATAAAGTGTGGTGATTCTTGATGATCGTTTTCTTCTTCCTCAATATCGTGATCTCCATCTTCCTCCCATGTGATGTCATTATGCGCATCTTTCTCTTGGCTCATATTGTGACCATCTTCTTTGCTAGATTCATCAGGATCTATTAGACCCAGCATTGGTAGTGGCATCTCCATATCCACATCTCTATCTTCAAAAATTTGCTTACTTTGTGGTGCAACTTGGATCACGTACCAGCATCTTGGATCAGAACAATCCAGATGAAAAACCACCTATATTGAAGATGGGTGCCAAATGTCATCAATTGTATATATGAAATTATGCTCAAGTACATGTATCAATGGATCTTTAAAAATGAAAGCTTCAATTAATTAAATCATTAGTATGCACCTGCTCACAGTGCTCGGGAAGAACAAAAGTATTACTTTCACTCGAGGGGGTCACTCATCGTATGTAACCCTATCACGTGAGTTCAACAGAAGGATATTTTTTATTTCTAAAATTTACAGAAATAAATATACATAAGGGACTATTTAAAATAGTTTTCGAAAAAATTTACAGATTTGTCTAGAAAAGGGGTACATTTTATTAATGAAAAAATTTACAGATAAGGGATTTTAAATATAGGCCTTGAACGCACGTGATATAGAGGGTTTATACATAGTGACCCCCCTGAGTACTTTCATCAGTCGCATCATTAAAACAATGAAGATGCTTCTATTTTATGGCATATATTGCCACAAATAATTACTTAATTACATCGAGAGGTAAGAAACTTACATGCATCATACATCTAGATGATAACTCTCGCTTGCGCTCGTTTATTGTATCTCCATCACGTTCGGCTTTACGTAGAGCCAGTTGTAGGCAATCAAGTGACATGAGAGTGGGGAGAAGAGTCAGATCCCATAGATATGGTTGTGATCGCCTGTACATTACTCTGAATCTCGTCCTTGCATTTATTTTTTCTGCTTTGGCCACTTCATATCTCTCAATCCACTTCTGCATCTCAAGGCTATTGAGGATACAAAACTTATTGAATTTCTCCATTTGCTCTTTGCTCATCTTTCTTTCAATCCCTTTTCCTTGGGGAACCTCACCAATGATGCGATCATCATCCTTGTTATGCCAAGCTTACGGCATATCGGGATCCGTGGATGCAAGAAACTTCGTGATATATACTAATGACTCTTGCACAAGCCATCCCTTTGCCATGCTTGCTTCTGGTCTTGCTCTTTGTCTTACAAATCCCTTCAAAGTTTTCATAAATTGCTCGAGAAAAAACATCCATCGACTATGAATGGTACCTGCAATAGCCACCTCATCAACTATGTGCATAGGCAAGTGGACTTGAGTTGTCATTATGCTCGAGGGAAAGTGCTTCTCAAGAAAGAACACGGCTTCGATGGATTCCACCCTAACCTTCTCGATGCTTGATATGGAGATCGCTTTTTGAGATGTCCACCTATTTCACATGTCCATGTAAGATATTTTCATAATCAGTCTTCAGATTAATCGGCATAAATTGAAGAAAATGCCATCAACTCGGGGGGGTCACTATGTATAAACCCTCTATACCACGTGCGCTCGAGGCATATTTCAAAATCCCTTATCTGTAAAATTTTCATTAATAAAATGTACCCCTTTTCTATACAAATCTGTAATTTTTTCCCAAAACTATTTTAAATAGTCCCTTATGTATATTTATTTCTGTAAATTTTAGAAATAAAAAATATCCTTCTGTTGAACTCACGTGATAGGGTTACATATGATGAGTGACCCCCCCGAGGCCATCAATGCGATTTGATAGTAAGCATACCTCACAATACCACTGATCTTGAATATAGCATTTCTAACATCTTCTTGTAAGCACCCTTTTATTGTAATTGGGAGGATGAACTATCAAAGCAACAAAGAAGTCATGTCAACAATATAACATAATCATAATTATGCTAACGCATCATGATTATTGGTACACTAATTCTATAGCTTAGAATACCTGTAAGACCTTGTGCCAATCATGGGACTTGAGCCCACTAAGCTTATTGTCCTTTGAAAATGCTCCTTTCAAGCAACGCATGTACCCTGTTAGTGTTTGAAAAGAGGCAATGTCTGCCTTGACCATTGCCTCGTCCCTCGTAGAGAGGATCCACGTTGCTTTCAGGAGGACAACTTTTCCCGAAGCATGCACTTGGGGTGACAAATGAGACATCCGACTATTCATAGCACGAAGTCTTCTCGCACTTCTCTCCCGTCTTTGGAACCAACCAAGTGTGCCCAAATAGTAGCCCCCACATTCTTGAAGATATGCATGGGATCCAAGAGATGATTGATTTGTAACTGACCCTAATAAGGAAGCTCATGAAAGATCCATAGCCTCTTCATACCAGGAGGACGTTCCTCTCCATTTGCCCTCCAAGCTTGAATCTAGTCACTTGCCTTCAAATATGATGGTGGTGGATCAAGTTGACCTTCACATGTGAGATGGTCTAGCGGAAGGTATCGAGCATGACCTTCATAAACATTTTTCCTCATATGTTTGGAGTATCATGCAAGCGATTTCAAACCCGGTCCACAAACAGAACAAGCATGGTACCCACTTGTAACAAGTCTTGCACGCATGCATGAATGTGTTAGTATAAGACATGCATGCGAAAGAGAGTCATAAAAGCATAATTTTATATTATACTTGTAGAGACACAACCACGCTCTCCATATCCTAGGTAGTCATGCATGGTCCACATCAAGATACCCCTGACCAAAATATCACTAGTATGTGTAGGAGCTCTGGAAATAAAAAAGACCCGCACTCCTCTCCATAATATCTATAACTCCTCTATCAAAGGTGCCATGTACACGTCCATATTTTTTGCCTTGTACTTCCCTGGCACAAGTAGTGCAAGCATGAGGTGTCCCTTTTTTATTGTTAGCCATGGTGGGATATTGTAATTCACCACGACTATGGGCCATGTCGACCAAGATGTCGAGCGTAATCCGAAAGGATTCACGCCATCCATGGCGAGCCCAAGATGTAAGTCACATGGCTCCCTCACAAAGTCCGGCCACTGATTGTCTATGTGCTTCTAAGCTACACAACCTACGGGAATCCTCAATGTGTCATCAGTGGACCGATGAGATGCATACCATCTCATCAACTTTGCTATGGATTTGCATCGGAACATGTGCTATATTCACAACATAAGTTGCAAGGAAATATATTAACAGTTATAAAATAGCATCTATGAGCTTCTTTTTTAACTTGAAACACAAAGTGTCCTAAAGCATCATTATATAGTGACGTTTTGACCTGTTTCATCACTATATAGTGACACTTTTAATTAAAAGCATCGCTATATAGCGACTGACAGCGTCGCTATATAGCGACACTGTGGGTGAAAACCCGAACCTTGTGACGCGCGGCGCTTTCTTTAGTAATCTCTAATCTCTATTATAAGCAAAGAAATCTCTTCTCCCACCTATTTTTGACAACTTCCCACTCTATTCTCCACTCCTCACCACTACTCACCCCTCTCTTAACACTTGTGCTCCCTCTCCACCCTTCTCCCTCTTTGGTTTCTTGAAAGGAAGTTTTTCAAGAAGGTGAGTCTCTTTGAATAATGTAGGTTCATTTTTTGTGAGATTTCATTTTGTGAGTGTTGAAGCATGTTTCTCCTAGTATTGATAAAGCTGTGTACTAGTTTTCATGCTTGATTTCAAAGGATTGAAAACAAAAAACGAGATTTCAAGAAAGAAAGAAGACTCATCTCTTCTAGTCTTTTTCATATTTCTCTTCCTTCTCTTTCTGTAATCTCCTCCTTCCTCTAACTAGTTATTTGAAAAATGGTATGTTTTCTCTCTTTTGTAGGGCCAGTTCACAAAACACCGAGCAGGATGTACTATTCCAGGTAAGTGCTTCCTCTTTTTTCCAATTGTTATTTTTATTATTTGCATTGGCCTGCAGCTAGCGCCTTAAGCGCTAGCTGCAATGATGGACGTAGGAACCCTCTCTTCCCCTCTCTTCCCCTCTCTTCCTTCTTCTTTCCCTCTTCTCTTCTTTTTCTCTTCTGTCTCTTCTTGTTCCCCTCTTTCAATCTCTTTTCCCCTCTTCTTTTTCCCCCTCTTTCAATCTCTTTTTCCCTCCTCTTCTCTTCTTTTTTTCATCTTTCAATCTCTTTTCCCCCCTCTTTCCCCTCGCTTATGTCTCCTTCTCTTATGCTCATGCATAAGCATAAGCATAAGCATGAGCATATGTCTCTTTCTCTTATGCTCATGCTTATGCTTATGCTTATGCATGAGCATATGTCTCTTTTTCTCTCTTTCCTTTCCCTCTTCTTCTCTCTTTCCTCTCTTCCAATCTCTTTTCCTTTCCCTCTTCTTCCTCTAGTTTTCCTCCCTCTTTTCCCCCCTCTTTTCCCTCTTTCATGCTCATGCTCTTATGCTCATGCATAAGCATAAGCATAAGCATGAGCATATGTCTCTTTCTCTTATGCTCATGCAAAAGCAGAAGCATGAGCATATGTCTCCTTCTTCTATGCTTGTGCATAAGCTTAGACATATGCATGAGCATAAGCATAAACATAAGCATAAGAGAAGGAGACGTATGCTCATGCTTATGCTTATGCTTATGTTTATGCATGAGCATATGTCTCTTTTTCTCTCTTTCCTTTCCCTCCTCTTTTCTCTCTTCTTCCTCTTCTTTCCCTCTTCTTCTCTCTTCTTCCTCTTTTCCTCTTCTTCCTCTTTTTCCTCTTCTTCCTCTTCTTTCCTTCTTAATCTTTCTCTCTTCTTCTCTCTTCGTTCCCTCTTTCCTTTCCCTCTTCTTCTCTCTTTCCCCTCTTCCAATCTCTTTTCCTTTCCCTCTTCTTTCTCTTTTCCTCTTCTTTCTCTTTTTCCTCTTCTTCCTCTTCTTTCCGTCTTCTTCTCTCTTCTTTCCCTCTTTCCTTTCCCTCTTCTTCTCTCTTTCCTCTCTTCCAATCTCTTTTCCTTTCCCTCTTCTTCCTCTGTTCCTCTTCCTCCTCTTTTTTCTTTTCTTCCTCTTCTTTCCCTGTGCTTTCCCTTTTCTTCTCTCTTCTTTCCCTCTTTCCTTTCCCTCTTCTTCTCTCTTTCCCCTCTTCCAATGTCTTTTCCTTTCCCTCTTCTTCCTCTTTTCTGCTTCCTCCTCTTTTCCCTCTTCTTCCTCTTCTTTCCCTCTTCTTTCCCTCTCCTTTCCCTCTTCTTTCCCTCTTTCCTTTCCCTCTTCTTCTCTCTTCCCCTCTTCCAATCTCTTTTCCTTTCCCTCTTCTTCCTCTTTTCCTCTTCTTTCTCTTTTCCCTCTTCTTCCTCTTTTTTCCCTCTTCTTCCTCTTCTTTCCAATCTCTTATCCTATCCCTCTTTTCTCTTTCCCCTCTTCCAATCTCTCTTTCCTTTCGCTCTTCTGCTCTCTTTCCCTTCTTCCAATCTCTTTTCCTTCCCCTCTTCTTTCTCTTTTCCTCTTCTTTCTCTTTTCCCTCTTCTTCCTCTTCTTTCCCTCTCCTTCCTCCTTTCCTCTTCTTCCTCTTCTTTCCCTCTTCTTTCCCTCTTCTTCTCTCTTCTTTTCCTCTTTCATTTCCCTCTTCTTCTCTCTTTCCCCTCTTCCAATCTCTTTTCCTTTCACTCTTCTTCCTCTTTTGCTCTTCTTTCTCTTTTCCCTCTTCTTCCTCTTCATTCTCTCTTCTTTCCCTCTTCTTCTCTCTTCTTTCCCTCTTTTCTTTCCTTCTTCTTCTCTCTTTTCCCTCTTCCAATCTCTTTTCCTTTCCCTCTTCTTCCTCTTTTCCTCTTCCTCCTCTTTTCCCTCTTCTTCCTCTTCTTTCCATCTTCTTTCCCTCTTCTTCTCTCTTCTTTCCCTCTCGTTCTCTCTTTTCATTTCCCTCTTCTTCCTCTTTTCCTCTTTTCCTCTTATCCCTCTTCTTCTTGTTATTTTTGTTATTTGCATTGGCTTGCAGCTAGCACCTTAAGCGCTAGTTGCAGTGATGGGCGTAGGAACCCTCTCTTCCCCTCTCTTCCCTCTTCTTTCCCTCTTCTCTTTTTCTTCCCTTCCGTCTCTTCTTTTTCCCCTCTTTCAATCTCTTTTCCTCTCTTCTTTTTCCCCCTCTTTCAATCTCTTTTTCCCTCCTTCTCTTCTCTTCTTTTTTTCATCTTTCAATCTCTTTTTCCCCCTCTTTCCCCTCACTTATGTCTCCTTCTCTTATGCTCATGCATAAGCATAAGGATAAGCATGAGCATATTGTGGGGGTTAAAGGTCACTGTGCCTTATGGCTCTCTATCTCTCTCTCTCCTTCTTCAATTCTTGCTTCCGTTGAGAGCACTCTCAACTGGTATCAGAGCTCGGGTGATCTAGCTGAGCATGCATGAATGCTTGAAGCTCAGTAGCCCTGTGGGAGGAAGGAGAAGCTCTGTGGGAAGCTTTGTGGGCGACTTTACTTGCATCCGAGTATGCAGAGACCTTGGAGGAACTTTGGAAAAGTCACTTTGGTTTTGTGAAGTGGTTTTGAGAGCCTGTTAAGAGTTTTCAAAGAAAAAGTCGTTTTTTGAGCTTTTCCCTATTCCGTTCAATGACAGAGACTCCGTATTGACTTGTAGAGGCAACTATTGCTTGCTTTTGGTGTCCACT
Source organism: Dipteris shenzhenensis (assembly GCF_047967505.1). NCBI lineage: Eukaryota > Viridiplantae > Streptophyta > Polypodiopsida > Gleicheniales > Dipteridaceae > Dipteris > Dipteris shenzhenensis. Next base: position 27,406,982 of record NC_141620.1, read on the forward strand.
TCACTTTAGGAGCTTGGAAACATCTTCATTCTTGAATCTGGGGTCATTTCATTGGATTTCTGGCTCACTATGTCAGTTTCTACGTTTTTTGCCCGGGTGTTGGAACTCAAGTTTGGAGCAACCATTTGCAGATCTGTCAGTTCCGGTGGACTCAGGAGGTCTTAAAACTTCTATGTTGCACATCATTCGCACTCCGGTGGAGTTTACAAACAGCTCTATTTCCAAAAACGTTTTTTAGTCCGTGTGTTGGACCCAGTGATTGAGACCACGGTTTCCAAAACCGTCTGTCCCATTGCATTTCGGACTCCGAAAAACCCCTACCTGTTAGTTCTTACGCAATTCGGTGGAGGATTTTCAGAGTTATAGATCTCTGTGTATTCGATTTCGTCTCTATGTTATGCATTTTTCATTCTAAGGTTTTGAAACCTTAGATTTATGCCACATGGCAGTGGATCAGTGTTGACTCTCATTTCTCACTCATCGGTTGGGATTTTGGAGTTCTGGCAGAAGAGAGATATTTGCAGATTTTCTTACTGAGTCCGATTATGCAATGGCGCCCATGTTTTGAGGCATCTCAGGTTCTATTTTCAGTAGCGGTCATTACCGTAGGACTATGATTTCTTGAGCATACCTTATGCAGATCACTTTGGTTGCAGTTTGAGCAGTGTGCGCTCATTCGTGGTATGCATTGGGTTGCAGTGCATGATTTATAGGCCATTTGGATGCATTACGATCCTTATTGGATGCGCTAATAGGCCCAAAGTGCCTTGTGGGATGCTATTTTTTATGGACGCTTTGCACATGGATGTTATTTTATGCTGAGGGACAGCTTTGAAACATTGCAGGTGCTACACTGATAGTACTATGCTCTCTTGGATGAGATCTTATTGATGCATATGCCAGTGGACGGTGTTTATGCTTGAGTCATTTGGCACTTATTGGCATTTTCTTTTGGGCCAGATTTGCTCATATGGATTCATAGTATATGCACATGAGTCAGATGCATCTTTTGATGCTTTGAGCTTTGAGTTTTGGTGATATTTCACTCTACTGTGGCATACACATTTGGGTGCACCTAGTATTTGGTATGATTCTTTCTTGTATGCACTAGCATTTGGGATTTTGTTTTATTTGCATTATGGCATCTTCTTCCATGTCTGAAAAGGAGTTTTTCAACATTAAAAAGTTTGATGGGACAAAATTTTCTTTGTGGAAAGAACAGATAAGGGATGTGCTTATTCAAAAGAAGCAAATTAAACCCTTGGCAGGGATTGAAGCTAAGCCTACAAATATGTTTGAGGATGATTGGAATGAGTTGGATGCATTAGCAAAGTCTACTATTAGACTTCATCTTGCAGAGTCAGTTTATTTCACAGTAGTAAATGAGCAGACTACGGAAGATTTGTGGAAGAAACTATGTGCCACTTATGAAAAGGAAGCTGCCTCTAATAAAGTTTACCTCATGAAGAGGTTGTTTGAGCTGCAAATGAAGGAAGGGGTCTCCATTGCTTCTCACTTGAATGAATTCAATATTATTTTCAGCCAGCTTCAGGCTCAAAAGATGAATTTTGATGCGGAGACTAAGGAAATATTTCTATTATGTTCATTGCCATCCTCATGGGATACCTTCTGTACAGCTGTTAGTAACTCTGCACCTGGTGGAGTACTGAAATTTGATGATGTTGTGGGTAGCTTGTTGGCCGAGGAGATTAGACGAAAGTCTATGGATGGCAACAAGCAGGATGCAGCCTTAAATGTGCAAAGGGGCAGATCACAGTTCAGGGAGAAGTCCCAAGAAAGAGGGAAGTCACGTAGCAAATCCAGGGCACGGAACATTGAGTGTTATCATTGTGGCAAGAAGGGCCATATGAAAAAGAATTTCTAGAAAAGCTAAAAAGAGAGCAAAAGGATAAGAAAAAGAAAGCAAATTAGGGTGCAAATCAAAAGGAAGAGAGTCCAAGGGAGGACAAAGGAAAAGTGAAGATCGAGGAGATCAATGGAGTCACACATGATAGTGACAATGACGTTCTCTTCATGTCTAGTTTATCTGCAGAGTTGCTTACCACTTCAGATGATGCATATTCCTAGGATTGGATTTTGGATTCTGGTGCTTCATTCCATGTTACTCCCCATAGGGAATGGTTCTCCACTTATGATAGTGGAAAGACAGGTTGTGCGCATCTTGGAAATGACTATGCATGTGACATAGTGGGAGTAGGTGACATAAAGTTTTCTTTTGCAAATGGGTCTGCATTTATTTTGAAACATGTGAGACATGTGCCTAAGCTGACCAAGAGTCTTATTTCAGTGGGTCAGCTAGATGATGCTAGTTTTCATACCACTTTTGGCTTTCAGAGTTGGAAAATTCAAAAGGGCTCTATGCTTTTGGCCAGGGGTGCCAAGTGTGGGACTTTGTATCCCTTACATGTATCAGGGGTATTTGATCATGTTGTTGCAATAACCGAGCAGCCAAGCACTTCTTTATAGCATTGCAGGTTGGGGCATATGAGCCAGAATGGAATGAAACTCTTATACCGTTTGGGTTATGTACCGCATTTGAGTTTCTCTGATTTTGAATTTTGTGAGCACTGTCTCTATGGGAAGCAGACTAAATCAGCCCATAAAATAAGGGGAAAGAAAGAGTTTGAAAAGCTTGCTTTGGTGCATTCAAACATATGTGGTCCCACACCTACACGGTCATTAGGCGGGGCTGAATACTATGTGACATTCATTGATGATGCAACTAGGAAAGTGTGGGCTTATGCTATAGCTCGGAAGAGTGATGTGTTCCAGGTATTTCAGAAATGGCTGGCCTTGGTTGAGAATCAGTCAGGTAGAACGCTTAAATGCCTACGGACTGACAATGGTGGAGAGTATCTCTCTCATGACTTTCAGCATTTCTGTGATACACGTGGGATTAAGAGGGAGCTCACATCCCCTCGTACTCCAGAGCAAAATCCAGTTGCAGAAAAGATGAACTGTACCATTCAAGAAAGGTTGCAATGCATGCTTTCCAATGCAAGTCTTTCTGGTGGTTTTTGGGTTGAGGCAATGAAGACTGCAGTGCATGTGATCAATAGATCACCTAGTAAGAGTTTGGATGGTGGTATTCCTGAAGAGGCATGGAGTGGCAAGAAGCCCTCTTACTCTCATTTGCGTATATTTTGGTGTGAGGCATATGCACATGTGCTAAAAGAGCTTCGAAAGAAGCTAGATCCTAAGTCTAGGAAATGCATCTTTCTGGGTTATGGTGAAAGTGGAGAGATGAGCTATCGTCTCTGGGATCCAGAAGCAAAGAAGATCATACACAGCCATGATGTGGTCTTCAATGAGAAGAATATGCATAAGGCACCCATGAGGGATGTGGAAATGAGGAGAATCACTTTCCAGGATGTGAATCCACCTCCATATGTTGATAGACAACAAGCTGTCCATGCACCAAATGTGCAAGAAATGGTACCACTAAGTACTCCCACAGGTATACAATTAAGGGTAGATGATGGATCATCTATTGGTGGAAATGATGAGCCAAATGTGGCTGATATGCAAGTGGGACAGCAAGCTGAAATGCCCTTGAGAAGATCATCTAGAGTGTCTAGACCACCTGATAGGTTTGTTCCAGGGGTAGACTATGTGATGCTTACTGATTGTGGGGAGCCTTCTTGCTACAAAGAGGCTATGATGCGCGAGGATCAACGCAAGTGGGAGTATGCTATGCAATCAGAGATTTCACTTCTGAAGAATAAGACTTGGGACTTGGTTTCTTTGCCACATGGAAAGAAAGCATTGCCATGTAAATGGGTCTACAAAATGAAGGTCACAGGTGATGATGTGCCTAGGTACAAGGCCCTTTGGTCGCTAAAGGATTCAAGCAAGAGAAGGGTGTGGACTTTGATGAGATATTCTCTCCGGTTGTGAAGATGACCACACTTAGATGCATGCTTGGACTAGTGGCATCAGAGGATATGGAGCTTATGCAGATGGATGTCAAGACAGCTTTCTTGCATGGGGATTTGCATGAGTAAATTTACATGGTGCAACTGGAAGGCTTTGAAGAAAAGGGCAAAGAGCATTTAGTTTGCAAACTGAAGAAGAGTCTCTATGGTCTTAAGCAAGCACCTAGAAAATGGTATCAGAAGTTTGATACTTTCATTCGGTCCCAGGGTTTTAGAAGGAGTGAAATTGATCACTGCCTCTAGACTAAAAGGGCTAAGGATAGTAGCTTGATAATCTTGGCACTATATGTGGATGATATGCTATTGGCTAGCAAGAATACTTATTAGCTAGATGCATTAAAGGCCAAGTTGCATGAGGCCTTTAATATGAAGGATTTGGGACTTGCAGGTCATATTCTTGGTATGCGCATCACGCGTGATCGGAGTAGGAAACTCCTTTAGCTTTCACAAATAGAGTATGTTACAAAAGTATTGCAACGTTTCAATATGGAGGGGGAAAAGGCAGTGAGTACTCCATTGCCTCCATATGTGAAATTGAGTCATATAGATAGTCCTAAATCAGATGAGGAGAGGGCCATGATGGCCAAGGTTCCTTATGCATCAGCAGTTGGGAGTCTTATGTATGCTATGATAGCTACTAGACTAGACATTGCATTTGCAGTGGGAGTTGTTAGCCGGTATATGGCTAATCCAGTAAAGAGGCATTGGGAGGCAGTTAAGTGCATCATGAGGTACATGAAGGGTACCAAGGAGATGTGCATCTGCTTTGGTAAAGGAGACATGTGTGTACTTGGGTACACAAATTCAAACTATGCAGGGCATGTGGATAGTAGAAGATCCACTTCTGGTTATGTGTTCACATTTGTAGGTGGTGTAGTGTCGTGGATGTCTCGCACACAGAAGGGGCATTGCTTTGTCTACCATAGAGGTTGAGTATGTTGCAGCCACAGAGGGTTGCAAGGAGGCTATATGACTTGATCGGCTAGTGGGAGATTTGGGGATTCATACAGGTGTACCGACATTGCATAGTGATTCCATGAGTGCTATTCAGCTAGCACGGAATCCGGTCTTTGATGCAAAGATCAAACACATTGAGGTCAAGTACCATTTCATCAGGGAGGTACTTGAGGACAAGCGCATAGAGCTTGTCAAGGTTCATACAGATGATAACCCTGCAAATATGTTGACGAAGAGTCTACCTAGTCACAGCGGTTTGAGTATTGTCGTGTATTGATGGGCATTGGATAGTATGCCCACTGGTTGTTCTCCCTTAAAGGCACATTGTTCTTTAAGTGGGAGGTTGTGGGGGTTAAAGGTCATCGTGCCTTAACCCTAGTTATGTACAATACTCAAACACATATATAAATGAATGAAAAAGAAGATTAGGGTGGTTCTGCACCCACCAAAACTTGAGTGGCTCTCTATCTCTCTCTCTCCTTCTTCTGTTCTTGCTTCCATTGAGAGCACTCTCACATATGTCTCCTTCTCTTATGCTTATGCTTATGCTTATGCATGAGCATAAGAGAAAGAGACATATGCTCATGCTTATGCTTATGCTTATGCATGAGTGTATGTCTCTTTTTCTCTCTTTCCTTTTCCTCTTCTTCTCTCTTTCCCCTCTTCCAATCTCTCTTCCTTTCCCGCTTCTTCCTCTTTTCCTCCCTCTTTTCCCCCCTCTTTCCCCTCTTTCATGCTCATGCTCTTATGCTCATGCATAAGCATAAGCATAAGCATGAGCATATGTCTCTTTATCTTATGCTCATGCATAAGCTTAAGCATGAGCATATGTCTCCTTCTTTTATGCTTATGCACAAGAGGAGGCATATGCATGAGCATAAGCATAAGCATAAGAGAAGGAGACATATGCTCATGCTTATGCTTATGCTTATGCATGAGCATATGTCTCTTTTTCTCTCTTTACTTTCCCTCCTCTTTTCTCTCTTCTTCCTCTTCCTTCCCTCTTCTTCTCTCTTCTTCCTCTTTTCCGCTTCTTTCTCTTTTCCCTCTTCTTCCTCTTCTTTCCTTCTTCTTTCCCTCTTCTTCTCTCTTCTTTCCCTCGGATGCCCTTTCCCTCTATCCTTTCCCTCTTCTTCTCTCTTTCCCCTCTTCCAATCTCGCTTTCCCTCTTCTTCTCTCTTTCCCCTCTTCCAATCTCTTTTCCTTTCTCGCTTCTTCCTCTTTTCCTTTTCTTTCTCTTTTCCCTCTTCTTCCTCTTCTTTCCCTCTTCTTTCCCTCTTCTTCTCTCTTCTTTCCCTCTTTCCTTTCCCTCTTCTTCTCTCTTTCTCCTCTTCCAATCTCTTTTCCTTTCCCTCTTCTTCCTCTTTTCCTCTTCCTCATCTTTTTCCTCTTCTTCCTATTCTTTCCCTCTTCTTTCCCTCTTTTTCTCTCTTCTTTCGCTCTTTCCTTTGCCTCTTCTTCTCTCTTTCCCCTCTTCCAATCTTTCTTCCTTTCCCTCTTCTTCCTCTTTTCCTCTTCCTCTCTTTTCCTCTTCCTCGTCTTTTCCGTCTTCTTCCTCTTCTTTCCCTCTTTTTTCCCTCTTCTTGTCTCTTCTTTCCCTCTTTCCTTCCCCTCTTCTTCTCTCTTTCCCCTCTTCCAATGTCTTTTCCTTTCCCTCTTCTTCTCTCTTTCCCCTCTTCCAATCTCTTTTCCTTTCCCTCTTCTTCCTCTTTTCCTCTTCTTTCTCTTTTCCCTCTTCTTCCTCTTCTTTCCCTCTTCTTCCTCTTTTCCTCTGCTTTCTCTTTTCCCTCTTCTTCCTCTTCTTTCCAATCTCTTTTCCTTTCCCTCTTCTTCCTCTTTTCCTCTTCCTCCTCTTTTCCTTCTTCTTCCTCTTCTCCCTCTTTTCCCTCTTCTTCCTCTTCTTTCCCTCTTCTTTCCCTCTTCTTTTGACTTCTTTCCTTCTTTCCTTTCCCTCTTCTTCTCTCTTTCCCCTCTTCCAATCTCTTTACCTTTCCCTCTTCTTTCTCTTTTCCTCTCCTTTCTCTTTTCCCTCTTCTTCCTCTTCTTTCCCTCTTCTTCTCTCTTCTTTCCCTCTTTCCTTTCCCTCTTCTTCTCTCTTTCCCCTCTTCCAATCTCTTTTCCTTTCCCTCTTCTTCCTCTTTTCCTCTTCGTCCTCTTTTCCCTCTTCTTCCTCTTCATTCCCTCTTCTTCTCTCTTCTTTTCCTCTTCTCCTCTCTTTTCCTTTCCCTTTTCTTCCTCTTTTCCTCTTCTTCCTCTTTTGCCTCTTCTTCTTGTCATTTTTGTTATTTGCATTGGCCTGCAACTAGTGCCTTAAGCGCTAGCTGCAGTGATGGGCGTAGAAACCCTCTCTTACCCTCTCTTCCCTCTTCTTGCCCTCTTCTCTCCTTTTTCTCTTCCGTCTCTTCTTTTTCCCATCTTTCAATCTCTTTTCCCCTCTTCTTTTTCCGCCTCTTTCAATGTCTTTTTCCCTCCTTCTCTTCTCTTCTTTTTTTCATCTTTCAATCTCTTTTCCCCCCTCTTTCCCCTCGCTTATGTCTCCTTCTT